>NW_009648157.1:1226844-1266465 GCF_000708025.1 Charadrius vociferus | reverse complement strand
GGCCGCTTTCTCCGGCTCCTCCCCCCCCGCCTCCTCCTCTTCCCCCCCCCCGCAAAGTATCTTGAGGTTCATCGGCACTCGCTGCCGTGATTGCGGAGTTTGTCCGTTTTCCTCCGTGGATTCGAGGGTTTGCCCTTTCTGAGTACGGGGGTAGGAAAGCCCGGAGGAGGGCCGTGGTTCGCCTCCGGGAGTGCACACGTGTGCGTGCGTTGCGGAGATACTCGGTTTTGTGCTCAGTCACACACCGCAGGCCAAAATGTAGATATCGGGGAAGATATGGCTATTCATACGCGCTCCCAAGAAGCCAGTTGTAGGCTGGGTCGCGTGCGGTGATGATGCAAAAAGGACAAGTGCACTGCAACAAAGATGTGTAGAGTCCATATGCTCCCCGGTATGTGTGGTAACTCCCCAGAGGTGAGACCTGCTGAAATGCTAACAGACAAGGTTGTTACTAGGATTTTGACAACTGTATTTTCAACCGTATTCATGCTGGGGAAAGTGCTTGTAAGGACTGCCAGTGATCTGCTGTAATAGACCAGCTCTTGCAAATGAGGAGTTACTTACGTAAATAACATCTACGTGATGCTAAGGGGAACACCGGTGCTCATCACTGTGAGGGATTTATACTTATGTGGCTTGTAGGGAAGTAGTATAGGGTGTTTCTGGCTGCTCGCCAGCACTTTCCAAGTGCTGAGCCTGTTGAAAGACTCTTAACAGGCACGCACTTTCCTGTAGTAGTACTAGTGATGGACTGTTTGCTTTCTATGATCTGATAATTATTTTCCTGGTTCTTGTGTGCACTTTAACACTTAAACAGATCCCAAGCTATAAATGCTGATGAGCTACATTAAAATATTGCCTCTGGACAGAGAATATGAGGCTGCTGTGTTATTTTAATTGGTAAACAGAAATGCTTTTTTGCTTGTCATACTAAGTTTTGTGTGCTGAATGAAATGACATGACAAAACTGGTTTATGAGGTACAGTGTTAAAATTTGTAGTTACTTACTTTTTTTTTTTTTTTTTTTTCCTGTGAGGAGTCCATATCCATTGTCATATGGGATATTTAACATATCCCCTAAATCACGGAAGCTTCCCCTGGCACAAGGAGCTCTCCACAATGCACACAGTGCTGCATGTTGGAGTGATTCAGTTCTCATCTTTGCGAACTCTGTGAGATGTGAAAGCAGAAGTAATAATCTCTCTACTTCCCTCCTGTTCTTTTAATTCTTCTTCCTAGTGGCTGGGGTTTTTTTGTTTGTTTGTATATTAATATACAAACTATATTTGTACATACAAATATACAATAATATATACCTTTAGAGATTTTATATATCAATGGCAATTCTGTGTTGGTGGGTGGAAAATACCGATGCATAGGTATTAATCACTGACGAACCCAAATAAGTTTGTGACTTTTTTAAAATTTAATTTTATTTTTTTCTTTAAAGTAAGTAATTTTGGTAAGTGCCAGTAGTGATTTGGACTGCCCCATATAATACAAACACAAGAATCTTATTGTGACTGTACATCTTCGTACAGCATTACTTTCTCCTTATTAAAATATGAGAATCCTCAAAGCATTTTTTTGTGTACTTTGGGACCTTAGGAGCATCTTCCTGTGAACTTTACTAGAGCTACCCTGAGTTTCGCAGCGTGGCAGCAAGTGTGCTGCTCACAGAAAATAACCCTTTGATACTGGATCAGGGAGAGCAGAGCCCCTCAGGGAAGGAGGAGCAGCAGCACCCTGTTAGTATTTAAATGTATTTGGGGAGAAGATAAGAGTCCCTGGCCCTGAGGAGGATCTTGCTGGGTGAGGCACTGAACAAGGTGTGAATCCCTGGAGAACTTCCAAGGTCAGCGCAGCGAGAGTAATCATTGCAGGTCTATGGGGCTTCTGTAGGTCAGGCCCCAAGAGACATACACATACGTGCCCCAGTTGGACATATACCACATCATTAATCCATCTCAGTTATGTTTTGTTAAAGGAAGTGAGTTGTGGCTCAATTTTCTTCTTTTTCAAGCAGTGGCTGTAGTTATTTGGAAAGTACATTCATCAAACATAAATGATTATTTCCATACTTCCTCGTTACCATGGCTAGTGACAAAACTTTAGAGATCTTGTGTTGTCTCAGAGGTCACAAAAATAGCAGCAGTGGCGTACCTCTGAAGCAACTGAACTTTTACCTTTTTTTCACTAAAGGCACAGATTTAATGGGGAAAACAGAGGTGTTTCTGCTTTTCCATTCTTATGTCAGCTGTATCTGCCCCTTGCTCACATATTATTCTTCAGCTAAGCTTTCTTCCTTGGGAGATGTGCAGAAATACCAAAGAATTGATGCTTACTTGCTTATCACAAACTCGGTTTGACCCACCCATTCCTGAGATGCTTCAGTGTTTTCTGGTTTAGTGGTCTGTCTTTTTTTTTTTTTTTCTTTCCTACAGATGTACCTCTGCAAGAGCCTTCTGCTGTAGGTCGTATCATGCCACAGAAATCCTAGGTGCCATATCAGTATTCAAACCAAAAAATCAGAACGGCTCTCCTACCATTAACCATCTTACAAATTATATCTGAACTTCACTCAGTCCTATTTGCTCGTGTATTGTGACCTCTGATCTTAATCTTGGCCTGTCTTTGTCTGCACAGATAGTAAGCTCTTCGAGGCAAGTATCATATCCTGTGTTTCTAGAAGGTAATGAGCTACTCATCCCAGTCACCTGCTATTACCTACATGTATATAAACCGTAATATATTCCTGCAGAATTTCAATAGCACGACACCTAAACTGTAACACACACTGTATTTAACTTTTCATATCAGAAAGACGGTGAATGACCTTTCTTTGAATATATCTAGCAATGTATGTTCTGCCAATTTTTCTAAAAAATAGCAAGTCTCTGCCTTCTATTTTCTCCTAGAACACTTCGCATTTTCTGTTCAAATGGAATTACAGCTTTCAAGACAAGAATCAGAGTTTTATTGCACTGGATTTTTGCCCATCCCCCCAAAAACATGATAGAAAGCAGAAAACAAAATGCTCACTTTGCTGAAATGTAAATACATACATAGGCGTGTGCATGACTAGGGTCCTACAATTAATTTTTAAATACTAGAGCACAGTTGTAGGTAAAGCGTAGAAAAATTGTGTGCCATATATGCCACAGATTTAAATGTCAGATGTGCAAATTACCTTGAATCTTCCAAATAATTAATTGCAGTTGCAGACCCTCAATCTGCTGCAAAATGAAGAACTTTTGTTCAGCTCCAAACAAGGCTGAAGCATAACTAGAGGAACCAAAATAATCTGGAGCTCCAGAAGGGATCCAAACTTTTCTCTCTTCCCCCTCCTGCCCCTGCTCCCCAATAAAAACAAATTCTAATACCTCCAGGTAACTACTGCACATCAAGTCAGTTTGGGGTTGGATGGTCCGTGAGAACATCTTGTTTCAGTGTTCCTGTTTCAATGTGTTGTCAAAGGTCATGATCTGTCTCTTCTTCTACCTTTTTCTATTCAAAAGCAATCCATGCAGTAGAGAAAGGAAGCACAGAGTGACACTGTTGGGATTCAACTGTCAAAAACACCTTTCAGAGCCAAATTTACGTTTTTCCATGATCTTATTCGGTGCATAGTTATGCCCCATTGGACTTGGGAAAGTTCCAGTATGCGCTGACTTGTGCTACGTTGTGCTTAAACAAACAACCGCAGCTTTGCAATTCAACCATCTGTAACGATTGCCAAAGGGACTCTTCTGCTGGCCTGGATTTTGGAAGACCGGCGAGGAGGTACCACATTTTCTTTGAAGACAGTCTAAGAAGCATTTTGGATCATTCTACCCCACGTCTTCATCTTAACACCTAATTTTAATATATCCACTGGGTATTAACTGCAGCTTGACCGATTTGTTCAAATAAGTTTATAAATGGATTCTCAATTCATCAGCTACAAGTTTTCAGTGTTCTGGGATGAATTTTATCAAGTTCTTCCATTTTCAATTTTGATTTTATTTCAGATGATGCTGTTTCCATTTCTGCTGTGCCTTTGAATATCAGAATTGCCTTCAGTGGAAAAAGCAGTATAATACTAACTGAGGCAAATTAATCTCTGCTTGATCTTATTTTCTACTTTGTTTTTACATATCTGGCTAATAACCATTTGCTTACTATCTTTACTTCCTTAGTCTAACTCAGCTGGTCTTTCAGCATATGTCTCTTCATCCCTGTAGACAGCACATACCATGGCAGAGCTCTTCACTTCTCATCCTTTATTTCTGCCCACTTATTTGTGAGTCATGGCTTTTCCAATTCTGGCTGGAGCAGTTTTATTCTGCACTGCACAGGTGTACAGTTACCAGACCTTGGACTTAAAGAAATCCCCAGTCTGCTTCACAGGAGAGGCACTGTACTCTTCAGTCCATTTGACTTCTGTAACTGATTTCCCTATTTTTTACTTTTTTTTTTTTTTTTTAAAGCACTGTCTCTTTAAATCATTTCCTGACCTGCTTATGTGCTTTGGTTTATTTGTCTAATAGTTTGGACTACATCAATCAGCTCCTTAGAGCTATCTTCTATGACTAGCTTTTTCTTTTTTTTTTTTTTTTCCCCACCACTAACTAAAACCCAACCTAAAATAACTGGTTCTGTGATTATTTGATGTTGAAAACTGTTGTTAATGACCTCCAGAAAATTCTGGTTCCTACTTTGTGGGGATCATTTATTCCTGATTGACATGAGGATCACTGTTGTCTCAAAGAATCACATCCGTTTCAGCAGCATTTATCACTCTGGCTGCATTTTGAAGACCTCTTACGGTTCAGAAACAGAACCTGTGGGTCAAAGTGGACCTATAGCACTACAGCAGTCCCCCATGCTTGGAAGTCCTCTGCTGGGAGCGTTTTTTGATTTGATCAGTTCTGTACCACTGTTTCTTACCAGGCAAGTCTGCCTCTTTGGTAACGTATCATGGTGCTCCAGCACTTGACCTTGTTTCTGTTTTTCCTGAGATTTGGTTCAGTTCAGGTGCTATAGTTAGTTTAGTTATTCCATTGTATGTCTTGTATCTATATAGCATTTGTAATGACTTTTAGCTGCAGGAGTTCCTTGAATCTATTACTCTGTTTTTTGTCCTCTCAAATATCTCTTTTTGATACGTCCCAGATTAGAAACAGTCCTTTCATTGCCTGCCACCTGTCTATTTCTTGCTCTCATCAATATCTTACCTGTGTTTATCCTTGTTTGTCTGGAGTTTCTTTATCCATTGCTGCTATAATGGGAGATTGTAGAAGTTTAAAAATCTATTTTCAGGTGCACGCATGTTTTCACATCAGCAGCAATCTTCCCCAGGCTGCTGTATGTGGCATCAACCTGGTGGTGTGGGCATCTGCCATTTGTGCCAACATGAATGACAGTCAGAGAATTTTTTACCCCTTTTTTTGGTCAGGTTTATCTTCAGCCATTGTTGCACCCCTTATATGCTGTCTGCACCTAGCAGACGTCTCTTTGCTTTTCTGGAACCACACTGCTGACGGGCCTGTCTGTTTTCCTTTAATATGTTTTATAAACTTTAAGAACTAAAAGATAAAATACAACCTGATCTTGCCAATGGTACTCTAGGTTTACCAACAAAAGGAAAAAGGAAAATATATTCTCTTTTTTAATTGCAGATAACTTAAAGCACTTCTGAGCACAATGAAAAAAATGAGAATTACCCTGGGGACCCAGAAAAGTTAATCCATAATAGATCCAGTATTTTTATTATCTCTTCCATAGAACAGAGATCCTACTTTTCCGGCATTTGAAGAGAAAAACAATACAGTCCAGAGAATTGTAAACTGGATATCACTATAGCAGATTGTTAGGCCTAATGGTTTTTGTATGACAGAAGAAGGTTACATTTCCTTTTTTTCATCTAAAAACAGAGTACTAGGATATTAATATAAGAAAATGGTGTCAGCATAACTTTATCCATTAAATCCAGATAAGTGGCAAATGTAATAAAAAATTTATCTCATTTATATGCAAAACCATTCCGTTTCACTCTTGTGTATTCATTCCCTGTATGTTCAGACCCAAAGATTAATAATTAATAGTAATGAATAATCACTTGTTGAATGTTAAAGCCGGGAATAACTCATATAGTCCTTTAGGCTTATTTCAGGGTAAGATTTATGAGATTCAAGCCGTATGTTTTTCTTAAAACCTGTGCATTTTGAAAACATGTCCATCTGAAGATACATCTTTGTGTCTGGCACTGAAATGAAAAAGTCACTCCATTTATTGAAAATGATTTTGTGTAACAGCTATGAGAGCGTTTAATTCAGATTTTAATGTTTACAAATCTGAAAAGTATAATCTTTCAGTGGGGAAAAAAAAATCTTTTGTTGCAGGCTTTAACTATATGCAGAAGTCAGTAACTCTGCGTTACTTTGGATAGCTGACTGCGCATGTAGGTTTCTTGTTTTATGGAGCTTTAGATGCTGGCTAAAGACAGGTGAGCAGGGTGCATGAATCTTCATTTCATCTGTTTTGCTGGTGTCTTCGCTCTGCTCTGAGCTGTGGTTTTCTGCCTGAGGAGGTGACTGTGCAGAGGAGAATCTTTCCTTCCCACCTGTAGTAACTTAGTATCTTCTTTAAATGAGTTAATTCCCACTGCTTGCAAAGGAGCTTTTGAATGAGGAGCCATATTTAGAACTGCAGATTCTTCTTATGCAGCACATAATTTAATATCAGCTAGATAAGTTATTAATTGCAAGTCTGCCATTTATCGCTGCGCAGTGACTCAGCCTGCTGTATGAGTAGACTGAACATATATCTTCATTACAATTTCCCAGACGCTTTTAACTTGGAGTTGGATCAGCATCTTCCACAGCTCTAAATCTGCTCATGTACAGCTGATTTACAACCAGCTCTGTCACGGTGCGAGTGGGCTGGTATTCTGATATTGCTACTGCTGTTAGCCAAGAACCAGTCAGACGAGGCATTTTTAATACCCCTTATCTCTGCCCAACAATTAGTCTAGCAGCTTGCTATTAAAAGTTGCTGTACCTCACTTACGTTACTGCTCGAAATGTTAGCCGTGCCACTGCCGCAGAAACAATGCTTCATTTAACCCACTTTGTTACAAATATTTCTGGTTTGGATGGGGTTAGAAAACCTGATGTTTCGTTTAAATATCGCGAAGGAAGCAAAGTTCACCAAGCTGACCTATGTGAGCATGAGCAACAGAAAACCTCCTCCTCCTTCCCGTCCACCAAGTCAGGCGCTCTTTGGTGTTGGCTGTGGAAGAGAGCTCTGGCTGTTGATGCTCAGTGCCAGGAGACCATCAGCCCCAGCCAGTGTTGCAGCCAAGGCCTGTGATGGTGGCACCTTCTCACGCCTAGCTGTCGCAAGGGTGAGGCTTCCCAGCTGCCAGGGTGCCTTTCCACATTTGGGAAATGGTGACTGATCTGCAGAGTCTCTGCGCACCCTGAGAAGGGTGTGGGGCAAGGGGGAGGGACGGGAGAAGGCCCCTGAAGGACTGAGCAGGCATGCATGGGAAGAGAGCGGGGATATGAGCATCCAGATGTGGTGAGGCCACATCTGGAATACTGTGTCCAGTTCTGGGCTCCCCAGTTCAAGAGGGACAGGGAACTGCTGGAGAGAGTCCAGCGAAGGGCAACTAAGATGATTGAGGGATTGGAGCATCTCCCTTATGAGGAAAGGCTGAGAGAGCTGGGACTCTTTGGCCTGGAGAAAAGAAGGCTGAGGGGAGACCTTATTATGGCATACAAGTATCTAAAGGGTGGGTTGAAGGAGGATGGAGCCAGACTCTTTTCAGTGGTTCCCAGTGACAGGACGAGGGGCAATGGGCACAAGTTGGAACATAGGAAGTTCTGTTCCAATACACAGAAAAACTTCTTTACGGTGCAGGTGACAGAGCACTGGCACAGGCTGCCCAGGGGGGGTTGTCTGGAGATTTTCAAGCCCCGCCTGGATGCAGTCCTGAGTAATGTGCTCTGGGCAATCCTGCTTTAGCAGGGGCGTTGGACTAGATGATCTCTAGAGGTCCCTTCCAACTCTGAAGACTCTGTGATTCCGTGATATGCAAAAGCATCAGTAATGTGGCTGGAGTAGGTATTGGTACCAGTCTGGTCACGCCTGTGCACAGGGGTGGACTGTACAGTCTGTTCTGTGTCTTATCCATCAGAAGTGTACTTCCCTCATCTCTGCTAATTTACAGCCAGCTTGGGTCTGCTGACCTAAGCAGTGCTTATGTATCCAAAATACAAGGTAAACGTACAATAAAAACTGGCAGTAAGAGGGAAAGCAGGGAGTTCCTTGGGTCAGGAAGGATTTGAAGGGTCAGAAAAGGAAATGTTGAAACGTGATTTCCTCTGGCTCTTACATGTTGACACAGCTCCTTTGGGACAGTTCAGCGTGCCTAAAGCTGTGCAGCCTAAAGGCTTGTCTGCCTGATGTTGGAGGACTCTATTCTCTGACAGACCTTGGGGCCAGGAAAAGAGGAAAGTGCACAGCACCAATAAACCCACTCGTACTTCTGATATTGATCAACTGCGTCTCATCTTGAATTTGGGATGCACTCAGTGTGTGGAGTATGAATACAATTATTCTTGGTGTCTATACGCTCAGTTCTTTCTTAACAGGGAAATAGGTGCATACATACACAATACGTACTTGTTCCTCAGAAGAGAAAATGTTACTGATACAATTATCTGAGGAATTTTATTTTTATTATTTTTTTAGACCAGATTTATAGTTATGTAGATCTTATTATAGTTACAACAGTGTTAAGTTCATGTAGCAGTTCTACTTCACAGCTTTTGGAGTTAAATGACCCAAAAATACAACATCACATACTAGAAAATTGCATGTAAATATGATTTTATTTAATAATAAAGCATGTGACTCTCAGTATTTCAGATTAGAGCACATAGTCCAGTGGAATTAGGGATTATCCTGATCAATGAGTTACTATTATGTGCTCCTTTCTAGCATGGTGAAATAGGATGAGAGTTGTACAGCTTTTGGATTTTACAATTGGTTTCATTTTCCTCCTTTGCACCCAATACTATTTACATTAAGAAGTATGACAGTATTACTTTTAATATGTACAACGTTATTGTTATTTCTAAAACAACATCCACAAGCATCCTCAGGAAAGCATTGATTTCTGGTGCATTGCCAATTGTTTTTAATGATTTGTTTTTGCAGCTTCATTCCGCTGATGATTGCCAAGCAAGCTTTCAGCATTAATTGTGTCTCTGGCTGGGGTGCGCAGTATGCACAAAACCATATTGCTCTTTAGGTGTTAAAATAGCCATTAAGACCCAGACTTCTTAGTTTTGCAGAGCTGGTAAAAGTTTCCTCTAAGCCTCGGTACTTTTTTTCAGGCGCTGAGGTTGCTCGCCAGTGCTGTTCCCCGGCCCTGCAAGGGCCAGCGTTGGACTGGGGCGTCCCACTGCCCAGTCATGCTGTGCCAGGGCTGAGGGCTAAAGGAAGCCGTCCGAGGTCCTCATCTCACCGAGGTTGGAGGGAGGCTTCCATCAGGGGAAGTAGACTCACCGCAAAGACGCCATGGCCTCATCCCGACTAGGGGCGAGGTCTAGAGATATCGCCAATGTCATGCAACGACTTCAAGGTAAGAGGCTGACTCGGGCTGGTGCTCTCTGCCATCCATTCATAAATGGCCGTTCCTGGTTTTTAGTGAAGTACACAGGCAATATTTCTAAACTTTAGTAGCTGTTCTAAACTTACCTACCGGAAAATATTTGTGGCGTATCTGAAAGGCTCTGATTATGAGTCCTTTGGTATAGCATAATAGTGGTTTAAAAGCAGCTGATATTATGAATGTGGATCCATGGGAAAGGACACTGAATTGAAGATTATGAGACTTTGGTTCTGTTTCTGCCACGTGAGCTGATTGTGCATTAGTTTTCTCATAGAAAAGACAATAGAAATTATACCTAGCTTTTTCTCAGCTATGAAGTCTGCAAGTAGATCTGCTCTACTGATAAACTAATATTTGTTTATTTATTTTGCAATATTTGCTGTTTCCAAATGAGAACTGTACCTCATTATATTGTTAAGCATTGAAGAATTCATAGGTCAATGAGCGAATTATTAGTGCTGAAGTTGGTGACCTTTTAGATAACGTATCACAGGATGTCTTTGCAGTATTCATTGAGTATTCATTTTTTTATAAGTTCTTATAATAAAGCATTATTATGTAAAGGTATTGTCTTTTTTTTTTTTTTTAGAAGTTATACACCTAAATGCTGCAACTAAAAGCTTGCATTGAGAATGTATGTTTTTGTTCAAATGATGCTATTGACTAGAAACAAATCGTCACTGTGGCTGTAGGTTTAACTTTTAAACTTAATCATAAATTCCCGACCTCTTTCTTTCTTTACACACCAGCTTCCACTGACTTCAACGAAAGCTTACATGCACAGAATCCTCACTACCCCCTCATGCATCTTCTAAATATGGAAACTTTATCATCCCATGGCTTTTCCTTCCATTTATTGTTTTTCAGTTTAAGATATCTGAACTCAGCTTCCCAGCCACTAGATAGAGCTAGCATGAATAATTTCCATGTAGCCTTAGTAGAATGATATGAGAATAAATAAAGATGCAGACTTTGTCCTATTTAGGCCCGCTACGGCACTTTTCCAACTCCAAAACACTCCTGGTGATGTTCCGCAGATGTTTGTACAGTTACTGTCTTTTCCCTTGCTATTTTTATTTGTGTTTGCTAATTTTTAGGCTGCAATCTTGGACAATCGTTGTTCAAAGTGCCCACAAACATCGAGTAAGGAAATATTCCCCGCCCAGAGAATCTGTGATTTAAACATTAGATAAGATTAGATAAGACAGTCCAGGTAGACACAAATGAATGGGAGAGTGTAAGTGTATGGCGAGGCTCACAGAACAGGCAGGGGTCTTAGTACATTATCTATATATCTCAGTGTACTATATATTTAAAAGAAGTCAAGTTCTTAATAAGGATCCCAGAGAAAACAATGACAGATTTGAAGCAAGAAAATAAAAAATTAGGAAATTAAGCACACTACTGAGGAATAGGAAGAAATGCATGTGAGAAATGGCAGAGGTGCTTGAAGGTTATGAAGGCACAGGAAAGGATCAGGGAAGATTATCCAATGGTACCTTGAAGCAGTGAGTAAGGAGGATGCTACAGGAGCTATTTACAGGGCATGTGGACATTCAAATTGTTATGTACTACCTTTCTAAACATCTAAAAGCTGTTGCTGACAAAATGGCTGTTCTGTTTATTTGCACTTTGGGTTTGTTTACATAATTGTTTTTCATTTTTATGTATTTTGCTCTGTAGAAATCTGATATGTAGTTCAGTTGGCTATAAGTTTGTGGGTTTTTTCTTTTTGGATATTAAGCAAGAATAATTAAGTGACCTCTTAAGTGAAGACATTTTTGAATAAAAAGTATGAACTAAATGCACATTTGGCATTGTGTGTTAGTTTGAAGTCATACCTCTGACTGGATTCTTTGCTTCTCAGATTAAATCAGTTCAGCTTGATATTGCTGGGATCTGAGTTTTGCTGCAGAAGCACTATTTCAATAAATGCTTCACCTGTGCCAAGACTGGAGTGCTTGGAGCCTAAGTCTTTTTTCAGTCTATAGTTCTGCATTATGGATGAGCAGGCAATCTGCACTGCGACTACCTTAGTCCTTGTGAATTAAGGTTGCTCTACCTTTCAGAAATTATAGCCAACTGAAATAGGAGTGGTTCAGGACATAGGAACACAGAGCAGTATTTCTTGGTGTGTTTGCATGGTAGCCCAGAACCAGTGCAGCTGGAGCTGGGTGCACAGCTCAAGGTGAGAGTGGAATTGACAGTGTTACCGGTGTAACAGGAACGGAGATGGTTTGGGGCATCCTCAGTCAGCGCCAAGCAGCTGTTGCATTTTACAACACCTGCTTTTGTACCCGGCTGTCAGCTGAGGCAGGAGAGTTCTTGTGTGACACCGTCAGCGAGTGCTGCAAGGTGTCAGTGCTGGGAATTCATCGGGATTGAGGGAGGGAGGTAAAGCAAGCTGTGCTCCCTCCTCCACATCGTTGTCTCGTATTCACCTCACAGGTTGCCAGTAAGTGTTTGTGGTGAGACAGTGTAGGAAAGACCAGAAAAATACCACTCTTCACTGGGATCCTCCACACCAGTTTTGAAATCTCTGCTGTACATTCTGCAAGTGAATGCAATTGTATCAGCTCTACTAAAAACTGTCAGAAAGCAACAAAGCTAGTTCTGGTGTTGTGTTGTGGTGTGGTTTGTTTTTTGTTTTTTGTTTTTAAATAAAAAAAAATTTCCAGCCACTTCCCTGTGTTGGTGATTATGACACTTGCAGTACACTTTGTAAATATTAGAGAGCTTTTGAGTAGGACTGCATATCATTGCCTCAGAAATCCATTCAGGATAAACGATCGTATGCAGGTGTGAACACAACCTGTCTTATCCTGTGGTGCCCAGGCAAAGGCTGATTGCAGTAGTTCTCTCTCTGCCCTGAAGAATGGAGAATCTACTCGGTCAGTCCAGGCCAGGCAGGACACAGGAGAGAGGTGGGCATCGAGAATAAGATTTATCATCTCTAACTTCATCATCCCTGTCATCCTAATAAAAATGGAGACACAGGGCTATTCATTATAGCTCAATTTGCAATCAAGGGAGAGCGACAGGCCTCTCCAGGAGTGTGATCCCTTGTCACTTGAATTTTAATTAATAAGGACGTGTTTTTGAAGCAAAAATCCTTCCTATTATATTTTAATTCTGGGAATTTTATAACCTCTATAATAGTCAAGGGTTGCAGAAAAGAGTGGCCTTACCACTTTAAGTGGGATTGGAGAGCATCTCTGAGCAAAGGTTAATCGTAATTGGGAAGGTAGGTATAAATCCACAGAAGCCATCTTGCTCTTTTGCTAGACACACACCCTTAGCTGCGTGCGGCATCCTTCCGCTAGCTTCTGCTTTCGGCTTACCCTTCCCGCAGCACTCACTCGAACGGTGCTACCCTGCGCCATGCTCAGGGCTGCCAGGTCCATCCCACCTGGGTCAGGCAAGTCGGGCTTTCAGGGACATAAATGGTGGCGTGACTGCTACAGAAGCTAACAACCTGAGGCAGGTGTTTAAGCAACATACTCTTATAAGACAATCACTTTGTGGTCTTAAAAACACCCCTCTACAAATTATATGAAAGCATAATTTTTGTTTTCTTAATCTTCTGTTAGGTTCTGGGCTGCACCACTGTTCCTATAAGGCTCTTAAACTCATTTTGGTTTGCGGGAATCTCGGGCTTTTGTAAATTCCCTGTAGGGAGACTTCATAGTGCAGGAAGAGCTATGGTGGGAAAGCAAGCGACGTGGTCGTTCATGAAGACCCACTATGGTGCAGAGGGACTATAGCTGTTCTAGTAATCTTCACACACTCCTGAAAAGCTTCAGTACACTCAGGTCGAAGTCATTTAAAGTCCAGTCCTTGGTTTATGTAGTTACCTATAACTGAGCATCATCTGTAATTTTAATGCTTTCCTTATATTAGCACTATTCACAGAACGCCATGGGTTGGTTTTTTTGTGAATTATCCTTCCTTTTTTTTTTTCCCCCTTAAGTTTTGGCTCTTCTTTTTCTTTCTTTTACATCCTAGCACTTCATGCCGTGTTGGCACTAGCCATTAATCAAACACTAGATTTTTTTTTTTTCTATGTAGCTCATAGGCACTTTGTTAATATGTACTTTCATCAGTCTTTTCCTTTGGTTGTTTTCTAAGACAACAGTACCAAGAGCCACAGTTTAACATTAAGCTAAGCTGATTTAACAGATACCTGCTACTGAAAGCTACCTTGCTTCACCATGTGTGTGTTCCCAGCTTTCTTATGACCAGTGCTCTTTCTCCTTAGACCTGAACCAGCTGAAAATTGGCTTGTAGAGGTCAGGTGAGCTCCTGGCAAAGAGGCAAATGGCAGGGTCTCCCTGTTCAGCACCATTTACCGTTTTATCCTCTGTGAAATCAAACTGCAGCCCCGTGTTTGTAAATGTGAGCGAGACTGAAAAGGTGCGGTTGGTCAGGAGGGGCACGCTGCATGCCTTGCACAGTTGAGTTTTACACCTCACATCACAAATACTGCTCCGATTAAGGTTGCTTCTGTTCAGTTTGCTGGTGTATACTGGTTCCATGCAGTCCTGCTGCTGCTGCCTTTCCTTTGCAGTCTTTCACTCTCTGAAATGTCCCAGCTTGATTCCTGCAGCTTTCTTGGATTTGGAAGATTCTTGAGTTACAAAAGATGCCAGTGTAAATTATTAGCTTCTCTGGTGAGTGAGTCTTGTAATCGAGGCAATTCATTACACATTGGCACTGCGTAAAGGGAAAACAGACTCTTTCGATTCTGTTGACGCTGTAGACTGTATGACCTGAAGGCCAAGTAAATCCAAATGATGACTTGGGAATCTGAATAGCATTGTAGGCCCTGTGTTACTTAACAAGAGGAATTCAAGCAGGATTCAAATATTATTTTTTTTCAGTGTGAGAAAATTTAAGTTAATATTACTTCAGAACAAAATATTGAAATATAAGATTTATGTGTGAAGGTTAAGACAGCTGGAAAAACATCACAGCTGGAAAGGAAATCCTTAGAGTAAAAAAGAAAGAGAAAAGAGATCAAGTGTTTTCATTTACTACAACAAAAACATGTGAAAAGGTTAGGCTGCAGCCAGGGGTATTCAGGTTAAATATTAGTTAACGTTGGACAAGGGAAGTTGCCAAGGCTAGCTATGAAGTCACCATTGCTAGAAGTATTTAGTTCTGGTTTATGCATATGGAAACAAGTCCTGCAAGAATCCACTTCAGGTCTCTCTCTTCTGCCCCGGGTATCTGCTAGTGATAATCTGATGTATTGCTGGCAGAGGCAAGTTCTGAGCTACCTGTAGATGCTGCACAAGCATAGGGGAAAGGATAACAAAACATTGAATTAGTATCACAAATGAATAAAGTATGTACTGAATTCTAGGTATCATGTATTAGAATGTTTTGTCATATATAGAGCAATGAGTATCTCTGTGAAAAGAACCATACAATGGGTTTTTACTGCAGTTAGCTTTCATTTTGTGTTCTCCTTGATGAGAACACAGTCCTGGGGCAGGCTGTGCAATGTAGCGTTTCTGTAGTGCAGCATGGGCCCATTTTTTTTATTTTTAGAGTTTTTCCTTTGTTAAGAAATTCCAAGTGAGTGATTTAAAATAAATTTTAAAGGTTTTTTTAAAGTTAGTAGTATCATCTCACTGTTTACAATTTTCTACTGCTTTTTCTCCCCAAATCAACGTATTCCTACTTACTTTTTTTCCTTGCTTGCACTTTTGATGATCACAGCACAGTTCTTACAGGTTGGTAAACTAATCTGTGCTCCTCTTTCCACTTGGTTGATGGTCAACCAGGATACAAAGCACTAAAAATCACACAGGTGATATAAATGACAAACGTATTTGCATTTGAGTTGCTACTTCAGAAAAATCAACATATTTTTTCAGTTTTCATCTGGGATAAAGTGTATATTTAGGGCAGAAAATGGTTGACATGGTAGTGTTTCACACTGAGATTGCTTTTATTTCGTTCTGGAGCAACACAGTTCAAAACCTGAAATTCTTCTCATATGCCACTATTAAAACATTGATGACAGGAGTCATTAAACAAAATGCAAGAGGCAAAATGCAAGAGGAATATCCTCCTTGGTTTGCTTTATAGGCAGTGATTAAAAATGGTGCTTCTGAAATATAGTGGAGATCTAAAATATGTCAGGCGAATTGTGTTTTATATGAAGCTGTCTTCAGCAGCCTCCACTCTGCTCAGTCTTGTTTGACAAGTTCATATGTAGGCATCCACACTGCAGCTGTTTAACGTTGGTTGTGATAAGTCCCTATCTGAGGCTCAAACACTGTTTTCAGTTAAGACTTTATCTTAAAATAACATCTGTCATATTTGTTACTGGTGTGAGAGGGGTGATATTTCACGAAGTCTAAATAGGAACAATTACGTGCCAGTTTTGGCGGTTTAGTGGGGATAAAGATTTTGAGAAGGAAAATATTAGAATGATGAGTATTTTTGAGAGCACCCTCTCTATTCTCACAGGCCGCTAGACAGACAGTTATTTTAGTAATAGCATTGGGTTGGGGTCTCAGGAAGCAGAATACCTTCAAAGTATTATCATGACAGGTTTTTCTATGCAGGTTATGACATTTGTCATTTGTCTGTTTTGTGACTTCTAAATCATCTCCTGTTTGTATTGAAGTGTACTGCAGGCTTGAAAAATTAAGCTTGATCTTCTCACAGCTGTGATGTAGTATCTTCCTACAATACATCATGCACATTTTGGTGTATTATTAAATTAGAACATAGCAAATTGTCATCATCATAAATTACCCTCCCTTTTGGAATGCCACCTCTGTTGTTTTTAATACCAGAGGAACAGCAAATTGTAGGAAGACATGTCTCTTGGCCTTAGTTACTAATTAATGAGTATTAAAATAGTTTTGGAAAGGAACTATCGCTGACCGTGCTTGCATAATAATGTAGAGACTTCTGTAGTGTAAAGGCAAAGTATTTCAGTGAGAA
Organism: Charadrius vociferus; assembly: GCF_000708025.1. Classification (NCBI taxonomy): domain Eukaryota; kingdom Metazoa; phylum Chordata; class Aves; order Charadriiformes; family Charadriidae; genus Charadrius; species Charadrius vociferus. The sequence continues at coordinate 1,249,838 of NW_009648157.1, read as the reverse complement.
AGTGCTACTGTTTTCCTGTAATCCTGTTTTGCCCTTTTATGGAAATCAGAAGCTTCACCACCTTTAATTATCAGGATGATAATATACTTCAGAGAATATACTTGAAGATGGATAAAACACAGAGATAAAAAATAACACCTAACAATTATTAGCAATTTATTCCATAGCCTATTTCTAGAATGCAGTTTTTATTTTGTACTTTAGACTTCATTTGCTTAAAAATATGCTAGTTTCTGTCACAAAGCTTCTCCTTGTGAGTCATATCACAGAATTCTAATTTTAGACTCACACTGAGGTTTTTTAGATGGTAGTTGTGTGTATCCAAGTGAATCGTCTATTATTGTGTGCGAGAAAACGGGCTACTTGTTCTGTCTTTCATCTAAGATGAGAAGGAGCCTTATGACAGAAGTGTCAACAACCTATTAAGAATCCAATAGTCTACTTTAAAAATAAAAGAAGAAAGGAAAAAAGAATGAGATAAAAACCAAAAACAAAGCCACCAGAAAACCCCCTAGCTCTTTGGAATTTATTTCTCCACAGTAAGCTAAGAAGAGATGTTTGAAATATATTACACTTTATAGGAAGTTATAAATGATTACTTAATTACACAGCTAACATTTATAGTCGAATTCTGGTTGCTTGTTGTTTGAGGTGTATGTTTTATTTTTCTCGTTTGTTAGGAGACTTTAATTTGGGGCCTGTCCACATATAATGTGCTTTTTAGAAGGTGTGTAAAGGAACTAGGGCTAATTGTAAAAGCTAACCTCCATCCTGTCGATTGAAACAGATCCTGGTTTATTTTGGGTTCTCAGGGATTATTTTAATTCAATATCAGGACTGTTAGGGAACTAGTAGAAGAGCGTTCCGATGTTTCGGGACACGTAACCTCCAGGTAAGCGTGGAAGAAGGAGTAAAGCCAGGTCACTACATGGCAAGGACGGTTCCTCTTGGGTTCCAGCCCAGCCCTGGCCCTGCCTGCCTGGAGGCTGAGACCCCACACCTCAACCTGCTCTCCCCTCTCTCTCCGGTTTGTCTGTCTCTCATGCTCCCACTGCTGAGGAGTCATCGTTGTTAACATCTGGCATCATGAAGTATTGTTTGGCGTTTCATTGCATGGAAGGTAAACATTAACGTACTAAGAGAAATAATTTGTGAAACTTCTTTTACTATAATTTCACCAGATTTTATATAATTACATTTCAGTATTTTTTACATAGTCTTTAGTACTTTTAAGAGGATTATGCCCTCGCTGATGCACATTGATTTAAGCGTCTATGGAGAATGTATGTAAACTCTTTATAACGCTGTTAGGCTTGTGACAAACCTGCAAAACCTGTGAATCTCCAAGCTAAAGACTGTCATTGTATTCACCCTGATATGAGATATAGCTGGAACATTTAATAACATCTTATATCTACATGGCTGTTACTGTTGAATGAGAGTTACAATTTAGTTTATGCAAATCACCGAGTTTTTAGCTACTAGCTAGTTTTAAATTTTCCCAGTTTAATTCCCAGGGAAAATTCATCCTCCCCTTACAGAGATGCCAAGGGCCTCTACAAATGTGGTATACTGTTCCTATGCTTTCTATACGTTACTCGTACAAGGCAGCTGGTGTAGCTTTTCGTAACTGCATAGGCTGTCATGCCTCCACCAGCTTGCTTGGAGGTTATCAGTGGCGGACCTGGAGAGGTACAGCTTCTTCACCGCACAGTGCCAAGGGCCTTATGTCGGTGTGGACTTTCTGTACATCTTTATTCAAGGCACTGTTGCGAGAAAGCCGCTCACTTCCAGACCTTGTGAATGCAGCAGCTGTTCTGTAAAGGCTTTATCTTAAGCTCATTAAAACAAAGGAAAAATCTTCTTTCCATAAGGTGAAGGGAATGAACTACAGCAGCAATAGTAGGCGAAGAGTATTACTGTTAGCTTTCCGGTCCTGGAAGGAAAAAATCCAAACCCTTATATACAAGATTCCAGTATTCAAGAAGATATGAGGCCAAGCCAGCGCAGCAAAGCAAAGCAAAATATTTACTTGCTTATAGTGCCTAATAGCTGAAAAAAATAAAAAAGGCTTACTGAGTAATGGAGACTGTAGTCTTCAGACTTGACTACTGATAAGAAATTATGGTTATTTGTGGTAAATTCAGGTTTTGGACTGTGCATTCATTCTCCCAAGTAAATTATAGTAAATCATTATCATGGTTGAGCTTGTGTAAAGGCCCATCTCTTCATTCTGTTGGTTTTGGCCGGGGTTTCTATTTTATTGTCTCATTTGCCAAGACATCCTTAGGCTTTTCCAGGTTCAAGTGGTGCAGCCATTCCCGGTTCTGACTGAGAACTGAGACCGCAAACTGACGCTTGCTTAGTAGCTGCAGATACAGATGAATTTTCTCTCTTACTGGATTCCTTTTAACAACAATGATGACAAAAAAAAAAACCCAAACCCCACCTGTTAAGCTCCACTGGTTAGTTCAGAAACGCTCTGCGGTATTTCAGGAGAGAATCGAGAATCAGCGTCACAAATTACAAGAATTACGAGCTACCAAGCCAGTCACTGTACCAGCCCAGTCTTTCTCTGTTATTAGCCAGATTGGCTCTGTACTTGAGTGCTGTTTTGCAGCACTTCTGTTCACACATGGGGGAAGCTGATGTGCCTTGTTACAGTGAGAAGGGTAAGAAATACCTTTTAATGGAAGTCACAAAACTTGTGCTCCCATCCCAGTGAGGAGAGAAATGTTTGGGAATGGACCCTTCGCTGAGATTTGCAGCCCAGCTGGCATTTCTTCCCCAAGTGGAGGGAATTTTTGTCACAAAAATTCAGGCCACAGTGGGGTGAGGTGACACTTAAGCCAAAAGTCAAGTTTGTGCACAGGAGAGACAGGTGAGACCATCCAATGATCAATCACAAATCAGTGAAAAAGCAAATGTGCTCAAGCCGCCATGTTAGCAGAGGTCTTCTGGGTATAAAGCTTTATTAGCAGATGTGAGTTGCAGTAATAAAACATGGATAATCATACCCTGATTTGAGACTGATTAGACAGGACATAAGGCTAATTAACCTGGATTTCTGGCTTCTTTGCATTACTGAAGTTGTGCAATGCAGGAAGAGTAAGATTTGAGAAGGCATTTGGGAACCTAGAGATGGATATTGCCATAAAAAGGCATGATGTGCATTTTTTTAATACCTCTTTAAATGCCTTTCTTCAACTTCAAAGACTTAAGTGCTTTAAAATCTGATCCATAAACATGCAAATAAAGTGGATTAAAAATCTTCAATGGTATTAGCATTCAGAAAATAGAAATTTATTATTTTCGAATGTATTTAGTACCCTCAGCATAGTTAATATTCCTAATCCTAAATACTTATTTATCAGCAGTTGTGAGCTAAAGTCAGTAGGCTATCCTGGAGCTACTAATTTTTTTTCTTCAGTGCCATTTCCATTATATAAAAGTGAAGCCATATGACAACCTTGCTTGCATTTCTAAAATACATATCCATTCTACCAAAAATGAATAGCTGGTATGAAAGACTGAATTCCTGCTTTTCCATTCAAATTAAACTTTTCTGAATACAAAGCTCTGAATCTTACTGAGAAGCTCCTGCTTTCTGCTTCCCAAGTTCTTTTATTTTTTTTTTTTTTCTGGCTGACTTATTGTCTTGGGAGTAGAAGATATGCTGCTTCTCCATCACAATTTATCATGGAAAAGAGAAGACTTTAGTTGTATAATTTGCTTTCTTGGTCTTGCTTTCCAGAATCGCCTTTTGTTTGGACACTTTGGTGAGCTTGTACACAGCCTCGTTGCATAATACTTCTTTCATAATCCTGAGCCTGCCTTTTCGTTTGTGTGGTTACTAAGAAAGCTGGAGGTGTGACCAACTGCCAGAAGTGATTTGAATAAATAAAAAGAATCATGAACTGTTAATTGTTGTGTTTATGTCTAGTTTCCAAGAGACTAATAGTTCATGCTCACTGTCTCTTTGTGTTTGTATTTGAGATCTTGTGCACATTCAAATCCTGTGTTCCCTGGGGAAACTTGTGCCTGCACAAAAAAATTACCCTTTGAACTTATATTTATAAGAAAGAAGTCTTCAGGTTTGAATAGGAAATTACATACATTTATGAATGAGATTAGATAATGATATGCCATTGTGCTAATTCTTAAGTAGTCAAGGTTTTTTTCTATTTTTTTTTTATTTATTTTGAAAGAGATATGCAAATATGTAATGAAGTAGCACATTTTGACCTGTGAGGGTGGTAAGGATAGTTAATATCACTTTCCAAATGGGAACTGAAACAGAGGAAGGTCTCATTCTCACCCACCACTATGAAAGTTTAGATCTTTAGTGCAGTCAGGAAGAATAAAGCAGATCCCAAACCTCTGAGTTGGTTAAGTTCCAGCTTGGAACTACAAATCAGGTGCACATCTATCTACCAACAGATATCAGGTGCACATGTACCTACCGATAGCTACTAAGAGCTATTTCAGTTTATTGTTAATAGCTGGTTATTCCTATTGAAGGTCCAAAATAGTGGGAACTGTGTCTTCAGGAATAGGAAGTAGCTTGCAATGTGGCTTAAAAATTGCAACTTACGCATTCAGCAGTATGTTTGAAGAGTCACACTGTAAGTTTCAACAGTATATTTGCTTCAAGTTTTCTACATTATTAAATGTTAGTAACCAAACTTTCTGGAAATTGTACAGGCTGCAGTGCTTTTAAAAAAATAATAATTTATTCTTGGCATAGTTAAAATGGCAAACCTCATAGTCGCAAATATGCAGCTATTTATAACAACAGGCATGACAATACAATGATTGTTCTCCAACTGAAATGCAAACTGCCAGCAGATTTATACTTTGAATGAGACCAAATCTGAAATCTATGCCATTTCTCTTGTAGATTTCAGTGACATGGTTAATTAACATACCATTAATGTCAGTGTTTAAGGAGCTCAGGTTATTCTCACAAGCTTATGTTGAAGTTTATAAGTATCAAGCTGAATTATGGTACTGTCACAGGTAATGCAAAAGAAAGAAATAAACAGATTTACATGAAAATGTGCATTGAACTTTGTGGGGAAGGAAAAGACTGGAGTTGATTGATCAAAATTCTGGACACTTTGCTACTTTTTGTTGCCAAAGGAGAATGTGTAAAGCACAGAAATTGGAGCTGAGTGGAAGATTAAAGGGCCTTAAAGAGAAAAAGCCCATTTCACAAAAAAAACCCAACCAAAACCCAATCCTGAAACAAGTCTTTTAATGCTTTCTTTGCATCCACCAGCAAGATAAACTTGTAATTAAAAGTCAGGTAAAAAGCTGCACATAATGTTTTCAAGGAAACAGAGCAAACAAACACACAGGAATACACGTAGAAGTGAAAGGAAAAGCGAAACGAAAGCAAAAGGAAACCATATAGCCTTCTGATAGGTAGAAATGTTGAAAAAAAAATAGTGAGGAAAGGAGATTGGATATTGAGAACAGCAACAACATTGTCTTGAAAAATGAAACTGGAGAGAGAAGCTGCTTTACATCTTTAAACAAAAAATACCATGGCAAGGGTTTTAACTGTGTTACTGGTTTTGAACTGTCTCAATCTCAATCAACATCTAAGAACATGTGTGCCCTAAAGTTTGGTTTTATTCTAGTAGTTTACTGTAGAAGCACTGTACTATATCTGCTAGCAAAAGACGTATCTGCATTCATCAGAGGACCTACCTCAGTGAGAAAGCAAAGCTACATTTCTGACTAGGGTCTCAGTATTCTGTTTGAATATACGTTGAATGTTGAGTGTACAAAATCTGTACACTCAAAAAGGAGAAGTCTTTCATCTGAGTCAGTAAATTTAGTTCAGAATACAATCAAAATGTCATTTCATCATTATTTGCTGCTCCCTATCAGGATTTGACTGTTTGCTAATTACTGGGTGATGGCTGGATGTTGGGTCGTGCTTCCCTGATCCTGCAGCATTCTCTTGCACTTGCTTTGGTGACAAGTTCAGAGTTACACAGGAAGAGCTGTTCATTAGTCTGTCATAAAGAAGTACCTCCATTTCTTCGCTCTTCATGATAAAGGGGCCTTGTTTTCTAGGTCATTACTTCAGTTTCCAGATAATTTGAAGCCCTGATTTCATCTAATTAGACTAGTTTCAGATGAGTCAATTGTTACCTTCTGGTTTTCTCTGGCCTCTTTTACTAAAACCTATTGCTTGGGTTCCTTTACACTTTCAAAACTGTCCATTTTATTACATCTTTTACTAACAAATGACTTGGATGAGAGCAGGTTATTTTAGCATTATCTAAACTTCAACTTTTTTCTACCGTTTTGCTGCAGAACCAGAAGCAGAAAGAATTAAAAACTTGTTAATAGCTGATATTTGCATATAATTAAGAATGTGCAATGGTTATTGGCTCAGATTTATTTTTAGGCATTGTCATCTAGATTTATATTCTGGCATAGAAACATTTAACCTGAGATGCTGAGATATAAAGATACAACTCAATAGCTTGTCACTGAAAGCCATATGCTGCATTTACATGACCTCTTTCATTCTGTCTCAAAGCAGTGCTACAGGACACTGATCATCTGCTCTCCAGAAATCTTTTTTCCTCAGTGACTGGACAGAATTTGTGGCTGATTGCCAGCAATGCTGGACATAAGCTGCTTTGGCAGATTTACCCTTTTAAAGCTGTGCTTTATTTGGAGGGAAAATTGTCTCCTTTTACCACACACACAAAAAGCAAAACAAAAAAAAAAAACCCCAAACCCACAACCAAATCTTCAGAATGAGTCTGAGATAAACCTAGTGCTAAAGAGAAAAAATCACTATGACGAATGAATCCCAAGATTAAGACTTCTAAGTTCACTAGGTCTCTGTAACCATAGTGAGGACTGACTGTGCTTTGCTGTTCACCAATAAAGACGAAATCAGATTAAGTTGTTGGCTAGTGATATAATGTATAATCTAATAATCTAATTTCTCTAGTTTCCCTTTTTCTTCCTATCTTATCATCAAAATTAAGAGGATGTATACATCAAAACTTTTTCCTGCAACTGAGACTCAAATATAGTTGGTATAATAGTATAAGCCTGCTGCATAGAAAACATGCAGGGCTTGCAGCTGATGTTTTGTCCTTGAGGAAGAAGCTAGGTAGTTTGGTGAAGGCTGACACAGACTTTTTGGAGAAGCTAGCACAAGATGCACCAGATGACACCGTCACCTACCCTGAAATAATTCATAATTGTGAAGCCAAGAGAGTCTGTGATCACCTTGTCCTGATCACCTACATAGTGTCAGAATTCAGTCCTGACTGATGGTGTGTCTTTTGTGAGCACGTAAAAGTGAGAAATGGAGTGGAGAAGAGCACAAGAAATCTCTTCTCTGTTTGGCAGGTAACATCAGGTTGATTAACTTTACACTGAAGTAAATGTGTGTGTGTGTGTGTTCATAGATGTGAAAGGCTGGATGCCTATGAAGGGACAGACCTCGAACTCTCAACTGAGCAATGCGCAGTGCATTTCACTGATTTTTCTTATGCTCAAAGGTAGTAGCAGGATGGGCCCATGTTGGGTCAGGTCATCTGGACAAAAAGTACACAAGACTGTGCTGGGAAAATGAAAAAGGGAACACATAAGGACATATAAAGGTGGAAGTTGTCCAAATGAACAAGTTCCTCTTACCTCTTTTGATAACCAGTTCGCGTTTTGCAAGTTGAGATTACCTAACATCGTAAATCTACAGAAAAAGCAGAAGTTGCTCTCTTCAAAGGCAGGACCTCTCAGGATGGACTGAGTGGAGGCCAAATATAATGAAACCATACTGGAGGGGAAAGTGTTTGAAAGTATAACTTCATGCTGTAGACTTCAGTGTTTTCAGGGCTGCAGTGAGCATGTGCTTGTTGGCAGGAGTTTTTATGGATGGGAATCAGGAAGAGATGCCTTTGCTTGTTTACCTTCTGCTAGTCAGGTTTTGGCACAGCTTGAATATTGAAGTTTGACTATGATATGCTGTGTGATACACACATCTTAATTTTTGTACTGATTTTTGTTAATATGAATACTATACTCTTGCACATTTCTTTCAGCAAGTCTTGGGTTCCTGGTGGCCACTTTCAGATCTTCAGTTTGGAATTAAAATCTTACACAGTGTAAAGTTGGAGATTCATATGTAAATCTGTGTATGTGTACATACATATACATACATGATAAAGCAACAGACACAGATGTTTCAAGTCCAGTTGATCAAATTGTTAACTGAACAAAAAATGCTTAATACATCCCAAACTCTTAATGTACTAAATGGAGTACATAGTTCATTACCTAATTGGCAAAGCCTGAACACAGCAAATGTAGAAGTGTTGTGATATCATGCTTAAATTAAGTACTAAACTCAACTGAAACACCCTTTTATTCTTCTTTATGAAGTAGTTTTCTACTGAAAAGAAATACCAATATATTCATAGCGAATTCATAGCATTTTACTGCAATTGTATTATCCTTACTACCATGTTATTTAAGTTTCTCCAAGTTTTTAAGGCATTTACCGTTACAACATCCCTTCTTGGAAGGCAAACCACTTTTTCTTATGTTTGTAGAGTACAGACAGTAAAAACATGCTTACAAGTAGATCAAATACAAAACGTGCAGACAGAAGCTAAGTACCTGTACCTGCAGATTTCCATGCTTTTCTATAAATACTGTGTAATAATTATGACCTATAAATAAACATGATAAACACATTTCTGTATTCTTCCTGCATCTCTGTCATATAGAAATGTGCAGTGACATTTCATTAAAAAAAAACAAAACAAAACAAAAAACAACTGGGAAGTGATATCCCATAAAGAGCCCGCAGATCGTAAACACTTAACTGTGGAAAAGGCACCAACCCCTCTCCTGCTTTAACGAGAGTTGTGACTGAGGTCATAGCTGCCCTTTCCAGTCCGCGTGGTACTCCACCCATGCGTTGTTTTCATGAAGAACTTGAAATCATGACAAAAACATCAGAAGGAAATAATGCTTGCGTTGAATTTATGTTTTGGAGTTTTGTTTGTTTTCTTGAAAGGAGGTTCTTCTTCAGATGCTGGTTATTTTTAGTGCTTATGAAACCAAAAGACAATGAACACTGGACGGAGCCAGGAAAGCTGTGAGCAAATATAGTATTGGTGAAAACTTGCAGACGTAGAATAAATTAGTTGTCTTTGTCCTAAGCACCACCAATTCTGAATATTGGCTTCTTTTAAAACAAAACTATCCTATTGTTGGGAGCTTGTTGTGTGGGTGGTCTTTCTTCAAGAGATCATAAATTACTGTCTTCTGTCACCTTAAGGCAATTGTGGCTGTGCCTCTCTCCCCCTTTTAAAAATACCAAATCCTGTCCTGTTGTAGAACTCTGTTTTCTATATGCATCGGCAAAAATAAAGCCTTAAAACAATTTAAGAGGGCTACGGAGTTTTTATAGTATTTTAAAAGTATTTTATAGTGTTTTGTACAACTTAAAAAATTGTATAATATTTAGACTACCCTGATATAATTTAGGTTCCATGGATGCTTTAATGTAACCTGAAAAGAGCAGAAAACATTATTACAGTATTACAAAAATGATGACAGCTCTCATGGTAATGTTAGGTTCTTCAGGTCGGTGGCAACTGGCAAAAATTGGAGGAACTGGAGGGGTGTCACAAGTTCTTTTGCAGTTTAAAAAAATTTTGAAATGCAGGAATTGCAGGAATTATGTAGTGGCAACCTACTCCAGTGCCAGTTAGCCACTGGGTCCAGTGACTGTGGTAAAATTTTAGTGGGCAGTAGTTACTTTCAAATGATTGTCCGAACTAGTATTAACTAGATTGCAAAGTCTGCATATACAGGCTCGTGGTTTTGTGGTTTTTCACTAGAGAGGATCTGGAAGCATCTTCATGCTATTCTATGGATCTTTATGCTATCAACTATTTAGTTAGCAGCTGCAGATGAAAAAATATTCAAAGAACCTAGACTGAATTTGCCAAATATATGTAAACACACCAGACGACTTTGGAGATATAGGAGAAGATAGTCTTACAAGATTTTTATTAAACCAATGAATGGCATAGATTCTTCTTATTTGTGAGCTTTAGGGAAGGTTACTTCCAAAGAGGGATTTCAAAGCTGAGAGTCTCAACTGCTTGATACTGTGTGATGGACCAGCCGTTCCGGATGGGGGGAGCAGTCTGAAAGCAAAGCAAAGAAACGCAAGAGAAATAAATTATATGGAAGATGAGATTGCAGTAATTGGCAGTGCAGGAACAAATGACAATTTAAAAGATTTATGGAGAGTTTGGGTTTTTTTTATAAACAATATTTTTATTTGAAATGGCAGAAGAATACCAAAGAAGATATCAGTTAGGGAAATCACGTTGTCGAGGAGGTTGCTGAAGAAAATTATTTTAGTAGCTGCATGCCGCATCCATTAGAGAGCACAATGAACCACAGAAGCAAAATGCAAAAAGGAAGGTGGGTAGGTGAATAGATAGACAAAGCATGGGCGTACATATTGGCCCTAGGGGAAGAAAGAATGTCTTTGGTATTTTGAGATGGTGTAAAGGAAAGGGTGATGCTACAGAACGAAGAAAAAAAATTCTATACTATAGCCAACTGAATGGAGTTAAATGTCTCTTCTGAGAAGCTTAGTTGTAGCCACGAGGGACTAATATGCTGCCTTCATTTTACTGCAACTAGACTGCTGTAGAGCTTGCTTCAAAGAATTTTGCTTTTTCGGCCTTGAAAGCTTTGGAAATGCTGAAAGCGCAGAATGTGCGCTTCCTCCCTAGTTTGGAATGATAGTTACCTTTTTCACCTCTGTACCTCTTTTGTGCTTCAGTGTAGGTTATTTTATTGCAGTAGTTTCATTGCCATAGTTCCTCAGGCTGCTTGAAGCACTCTGCTCAATCAGCAGTTATTTATAAGGGTGACCGCTTGACCTGCACAGCTCTGCCAAATCAGCCTGCCACAGTCTGCTATTGATCTGCCCACAAATAGAAAGACTGGCTTAGTCTTCAGGTTGCTTCCATCACCTTTATCTGCACAGTGCATGTGTTTATCGTCTAGCTGGTGAGAAGACCAATGTACACTGTTTATCCAGCAAAAAATCCAGCACACTGTTTATCCAGAAAAGTGAAAATATAAATATCACTGTTCCTTTTTTTTTAAATAAGGTGTACATTATTAGAAATATATTCAAAGAGGGTTTCTTTTAAGTAGTAACACCATAATAAAAGGTTAGTCTCTTGCTATGACGACCAGTATTCTTTACTGTGATTTAGCTATGAATGGTAGTGTTTCTGCATATTTACATTCAAAAAATTTGCAAATATCAATAAACTGTTTAATGCAAAACATCTGGAGAAGGTAATTTATCATGACAAATCTGTGCATTGCTACTTGTACAGCACTGGTCCTTGGTAACACTTTTCTAATATTCTTGGTTTTTGGACTTGTTACTGAGTCATTTATGTTTCTCCAGATTTTCTTTATAATACTGTCAACACAGTGTGTGATTTGTTCAGGGGATTGAAAACTGGGTTATTTCCTCTAGGAAGCAAACTGTTATTAATTAATCTAAATCTTTAATTAGAATTATAAACTCAAGTTTTCATTTGTAAATTATCATTTACAAATCTTAAATTATTGTCAGTAGATTTTGAACGGAAAGATTCTTTCATACAAAGCAATATTTAAGTTTGTATTTTTCCTGTATGCTTCTTCAGGGCTGTCGGAGGCACATTTTTCTACCTCAGCCTCCAGAAACCAAGGCAAAGAAGTATTTGTATTAGTTGAGAAGAGAATGCAAAGACTTATTTGTATCAAGACAAAAGAGAATGTTTCAGCTGCAAATCTTAGTTCATCTATGTCTACATTAAGTTATAGATTAAAGATGTTTATAACGTGTGTAGCTTCAGTGACAGAAGCCCCACCAAGCAAGCCATATACAAATATAATTGTATCACAATAATGATAATCAGAACTGAAACTCTGTCTCAGGGAGACCTTCTAAGAAGACTGGTGGAGAAATTGTGACTGTATGAAAAAGCAGTGACAGAACAGATAGCTGAGAAATGCAGTTAAGGTGTATGCAATTGGTTCCAGTGGAAAGGATTCAAAAGTGAGACCCCAGAACTGTGGACAGGAATTAAGGACATGCAGATATACCCTGCTGCTGAGGAGGTGCTAGCCAATTTCTGAGACTCAGAAGCCACACCGGGAATCAGAAGGGAGTATGTACAACAGGGCAGGGCCCTAAAGAAACTGCAAGTCAAGCTGGTGAAACTTCAGGTGGGGTAAGTGGTTGCAGGGACCAGATCTAGGTTGGCAGGAGCAAGCAACAAGGAAAAGGAGTAGCATTTCAGCCAAGTGGCAAATTGAACATCTAGGAACAGCTGGTGGGATGACTCAGCTGACGTTGGGGAAACCCTCTATTCAGGCTCACAGCCCAGGCATTGGCTTATAAGGCTTATCCTGGCTTTCAAGTCTCATTTGTTGGTAGAACCTTACTGCTGAGGAAGAGCCTGACAAAGGCTGAAGAAGAACCATTACACATTTATCTGTTCCTCTATTTATTCTTTGTGCAGAAACTGCATTTTCAAATGGAGATTTGGGGTGGCTTTTGTTTTTGTTTTTGGTTGTGGGTTTTTTTTCAGTACTGGAATTCTGTCTGTGAAGTATTGATGACACTGAAATGGTCATTAAAATAATTATCTCTTTCCCAAATTAACATGTGCATGTGCACATGTATATTTATGTTGTGCATTCATGTATACATGCATGAACATGCGCATGTAAGCTGAAGGATATTACCCAGGAGCACTGGCAGAGACACTGTCATATTTTATTATTCTTGTCTAAAATGTTATTTGCTGTGGGGGATGAAGAGGAATTGTGATCAAACAGCTTGTTTTGTACAGACACATGCAGCTCTGTTAATCAGATTTTTTTAAATGGGGGATAATTTCAAGTGTAGCTGCAATACTTTGGACTTGTAATACACCTCACTGTTTACTTTTTAAAGGCTACATTTTTAACTGAGATCCCTAGAGCTTTATCCATATTTCTGTACCTAAATGCAAGTGGCCTCATTTTCAGAAATTTAGAACACCTTCAGCCCCATTTGACATGTCTGAGATTCCTGTGCTTCTCTAATAATAAAAAATGAAGGTACCTGCAAAATGTCCCATCATGCACTCCATACTAGCATTAAAATACTGAAGTTTTAATATCCTCTGCCTCTTAGATTGTCTTCATGCGGTGTTACGTTGATTCATCAGGAAGGTGGACTGATTTTGACCTTGATAGGATGTGACAGCACATTAGGACTCTCCTTGCTTTTACACTGGAAGCTACTAAATTCTACCATTTTACATTCCGTATTTCTGTGTGAAAGCTTAAGTAGTTTTATTTGCCACAGCAATTGTCTATCTGTTTGTTTATTCTTTTGCTGGTTTTTGTAAGAGTGCACACCCAAAATTTGTGGATGTCATCCAACTTGGCAGAGCCTTAGCACAGGATGGATCATTTTTCACATTCAGTTGTTCATATTTCCCAGATTAGCTGTTCAGAATTTTTTTTTTTTTTAATGCATTTTAGAGTTGTGAAGCTTTACTATTTTTTGGCCCAGGGAGATAAAAGATATCCAGAACTTTTGAATTAGATTTTTTTAAAATTGCATAAAACCAACATAGTAACTTTTCCCTCACCCAAATCTGTTCCATCTAGGAAGAATTCTGAATGTTTTCAAGGGTTAGCAAGATCTCTTGTTAAAATTTACTTTGAAGGCAGTATTTGTAATGATATAAACAAAAGTAGTTTGGGGGTTTTGTTAATGTTATATTTTTATTATCTAGGCTTCAGTGTTATTTAAAACACAAATTTTAAAAAAAATAAACTGTTATTTGTGCAATTCCTGGCAAATAAGTGTAAATTCATTTCTGTGTTTGCTTTCTACCCTCCTCATTTTCTGCCTGTCTTTCCCACGTTTGATTGCATTATGTTCCACCTAATGCAAAGACTTATATAAGGATGGAAATAACCTCAGTCAGAGTAAGTCAGCGTTGCTCCATTTCACTTGAGCGGAGGGCTGAGGAGCTGGCCTGTATCGTCATGCACGTGCAGCTAATGATATCAGGGGGACTACTCATGTGTTAAAGATGGAGGCAGACCCTTTGAGCAGGCACTGTGCGTGTTGTCTGTGTCCATATGGCACCTACCAAATGTTTGTATTGCTGGGGCATAATGCTAATATGCATCCTAAAATCATAAGTATGCTTGATTAGAATTAGAAATGGGAGTTTTCTATAGGCAGTCTACTAAGCTAAACATACTGTATTAAGGCCACTAAAGAGCATAATACAGTAAGTTGGTGTCCTAGAAATGACGGGCTTTTGCCTACAGGATTATCTTGCCGCTTGAATCAGTCAGTAATGATGCCTGCCTGGGCCTGCACGCTGGGAAGGTCTCAGCAAAGCATTCAGGAGAAGTTACAGAATTCAACACTTCCTGTGTGAACTCCTCAGCATCACTGCTCTCCCTGTCCCTGCCCTGCCCCTATCCGTATCCCTGTCCCTGTGGTGCCACATGTGGGGAGAGGGAAGAATAATGTGATGTTATCTAATTGACGACTTCTGATTTTGCATTCTATGCAAAGCACTTCCTTGCACATCTGCTGGTATAGAAAACCTAACTTAATGATTCTGAAAGGGTTTCTGTACCCTGAAACATGAGTTCCATGGCTTCATCATCTTTTTTAAATATGTCCAAGTAAAAACTGGCATGCACACTTCATACAAGTGTGTAAATCCACAGATGTTCCTGTATTTTTTTTTTTTTTAATATGTGAAGTAGTCAAAACACAGTTGTATTTACACTTAATTCTGTAGGTTTAGATGGCCTAAATCTATGGTATGTATTTCTGGTAGATGCCTCTTTCTGAGATGTGGATATAGTCCAAAAATCCCCGAATTTGTTATTTCTCTGTGGCTTGATTGCTTATATTTCCTAAATCAAAGGCAGGTCGCTTGTTTAAAACCAGAATTAGATTTATATGAAACCAGATTATGGACCTCAAACATTTCCCATTGCATGAGTAATGGAATCTGTAAGGACACAGTAGGAATACAGAGACAAATGGTGGAGTTCGAGAGGAGTCAGGTCTTGAAGAACATTATATTGTGCAGAAGGCTTATTCTTGCTCTCTGGTATACCTTATCTGGGAAGATAGATGAGTGACAATGAAAAAAGTCTTGACAGCAGTTGCATGAAAAAGATTTTTTGTGAATAATTAACTTTATGTCTTCAGAACTCTCAAGTAGTTCAGTTATATCAAAATAACTTGAGGATAAGGACTGTAGTAGCACATTTATTTTCACAGATTTCAGTTAAAGTAATGTGAACACTACTTGAAGGAATCAGTGCTTTCCTCTTAGATCATATTACCATTTTAAAGATCTTCTATACTGTAATTTATGCACCCTAATTTGTTTGCCCAATTTAAATTTTCAAGAGCAGGGGGAAGATGGATATGTGAAGTGTTCAGCAAAATGGTATATACAGGCATTGAAAAGCAAAACAGTGACTTGGTTGGACTGAGGTGTAGGGTTTTTTTCCCTTATAGTTTCAGATGCTTTTCACAATTTGCCTTTATTTTATGACTATCCAGCTTGAGATGCACGGGAAATTCCCAACAAGAAGACATTGGCCGTGTCTATTTTAGACAGAGGCGGTGAGTGCTGTAAACTTTTATTTAACCAGTGAAGAATCCTGAACTGTGCAGGTGTTAGAAATTACATTGTGTTAGAGTTCACTGTTTTTGCTTGTGAGCTAGTGAGCTTGTGAGCTAATGGTTTTATTGTAATGGGTTTTTTTTATTTCAAAGCACTGAAAGACAAATTGTATTGGAAGAATTATAGTTGGAGCAAGTTTTAGACACACTTTGGGGGGTGTTCAGTTTTGGATCTTCATATTTGTGTCGCATTTTTTCACTCTGGAATATCTGAAGTTCTCTACCATCAACATGTACTTAAAAGACCATTTTCAGCCTTTGATTTTCGAGTGGCCAGCTCTCATAATACTTGATGCTTCTTGGATTCAGTTATTAGTAAAACACTAAAATAAAACACTAAATCATCTTCTGGTCTTCATCGCTGAAGAGACTTAAAAATGGCTTAAGAATTAGGTGCCTCCAGATGGGTCCAGAAGATAAAGATCTCAATATCATTAAAAAAAAAAAAAAAATCACCATTTTGGGCAGTTGATCCTTATATCATATCCTGGTATTTCAGTTAATCCTGAGAATGTAACTGGCTCTGGCGTGGATCTTGCAGGGGAGAATTTAAGAAAATTCTCTCATTCAGTTTGCGACTCAAATGTGAGCCTTTCTGTAGAAGCTGTTGTTTAAGCCAATTCTTGGATACAGCACTTCTATCACGCTTTTTGCTTGGGGCTGCTCGTGGTTATATTCATCTAACTTCCTGGTGAGTGAATGGGACCGATCTGATAACCATGGACTTTGGGAATAAGATACGTTTTCTGCAATGGGTCACCCAGGTGATGCTTTTACTCAAACCTCTTAATTACATTAATTATTTTTGTACTAATTGTGTTAATACTTTAATAGCAGTTACCTACAAAAGTACTGGTGTGATAGTTTTAATTTACACTGTGAAGGTGACAGAGTTGTTCTTCATCTGCTGAGAGCCTGCGGGGCCTACTCCTTTCTCTTAACCCTAATGAAAGGTGGTCTGCAGGACATCTGCAGATGTTTGCCATCAGAATCACTCTTTCGTACTCTTCTTGTCAGTGTAAAAAGTTTACCAGTAAGTTTGGACCAGTGTAGAGTAGCAGTGGGAAACTGAATTTTTCACAGCATTTCACTATTAAGTTCTCTCCAGATTAGGACACAAGCTTGTACCCGCTGAAGTTAATAAATGCTTCTTGGACTTGGATCAAGGACTTTAAATCTTCAGTGTCTTTCAGGAAGCATAACTCCTTTGCCAAAACAATTAGAAAATACTGTGGTATGCAGCTATCAGTTTTTGAGGAACAGATCAAGATACTAAGTTGTAGCACGTAATCATTTCCGTCTCTGTTTTTCTAGTTTCCTGGTATGAAGTAATATTAGTAGTCAAACATCTATGCCAAGGATATAAAAGCAAAGTGAGCTGAAAACACATTAAACAGTTTGTTGTAATGCTGTGAACGTTACGTCCCATTAAGCAGCTGAGTGAAGTATTTGAGCTCTGTATGCCATGGCAGACATGTTTGGGCTTGTTTGTTGACCAGACAGCATTTAATTTTCCCGCTGTGTCACAGATAAGAAATATTGCTTTCCCAGACTAGAGGATTATTTCAAAACTAAGAGGTGCAGTCTTTGGATGCAAACATTATCATCATGAAAAGATCGTAACCAAATTGATACAGGAAGAGTTTGTGTAAGTACGGTGTGAAACGCTGCACTGAACTGGCAGGAAGGAATTCAGGTCTTGCAGTTATGTCACAGCCAGACCGCCCTTGACGAGAATGACAGCGTTTGATCCCTCTCGGGGCCAGCTCCCACCTCTCTCTGATGCCCGGACCCTTGGCCAGCTTTGCTGCCAAGCCCACCCGCCTGTGCCATTCCCTGCTGGCTGCTCTCTCCATGCCGTACTCCCTGTCCCCCTGCTCAGGGTGCTGCTACAAATTCATCGCTTCTGGGAGGATTTACTAGAGGTCACTCAAAATTAATTCCTTGAGCTATGTGCTTCATCTGGAGCACGACTTCCCTTCACAAGGGAAGGGTCTGTTTCACCAGCTAGAAACCGTACTTGTAATTAAAAAAGAAGTAGCAAAGAGCTGGGTTCTCCCAAAAGTGTGCAGATGGGAGAAATTCACCCAGTAATACATTTCTTTGTTAACGGGATTTTTTTCTGGGGTATGTTTTTTTTTCATGCTGGTCAGTAATGCCTAAATATTATACTAATGGCTTGTTTGTCTTGGCAAAGAGACTAGAAGAAATCAAAACTTTACACTGCAATTAGGAAAACCTATTAAATGAACTGCTGATAATACCACATAATATAAATTACCATAAGCAAATATTTTCTTTTCCTGACATCATGTTGGCATTTAGATGTTTATCAAAATATCTGAAACAAACCGGTTCCGTTCTGAAACAAACCAGTTGTTATCTTCCACAGAGATGATGGATAGGCCAGGTACACGTCCTTACCACAAACTGCAGAGGAGCTGAACAAATTCCGTTTTCTTTTGTTTGAATAAATGTTAACAGAGAAATGCCAGCTATTTGTCCCGTGCTTGTCGTAAGGAGAGTAAGAGGCAAATGTCGTTCCTGTGTTGCAAGGTCATGTTTAGTATGAGTTTTAACAGTTGCTGCAGGCTGGTGGGAAATACCTATCGGTGGTGTAAATCAGGTTCACTTCTGTTCATGAGCCAGCACCACAGTTGCATCTCAGTTACAGCATATGGCCATGCAGCTATATTTCTAAACAGGAAATGAAATTCAGCTCTTGTACTATCCTTCCTGTTGCCACTGCATCCTTCTGCACCAGCAGTGTGCGTAGTGCTTCTTTAACGCTTCTTGAGAAAGCCACACATTTAACGGGAGTGCACTTGGCATACGTTAAAGTAAAGGCAGCACGTTGCTGGACGGGAACAAGGTCACCGCTCTGCTGCCGACTTTGCCTGTGCCAGAGCCCTGGAAGCCCAGACTGGAGCTGCTGCTTCTCCTGTGGAGTCAGGGTAGCGGCTGCTGCTGGGGGAACAGAAGGGACGTGACTCTTTGAAAGCCACAGTTGATGACTTCTTACAGGGTCCATATTTAAGGCTGGAGAAGCAGCTTTACTGTAATGTACCTTAACTGTTAGTTACTTTGCTTAATAACCCAGATCTTAGCATGTTTTTAAAAGTTAATTTAAAACTAAAAATAAGAAAATGTTTGGGGGTGCTGATTTTTGGTGAACAACGGTTACCTTTCACTAAGTTCATCATCATGATTGTGATATTCTGATCTACAGCACAGTCCTCATGTTTTGCCTTTCAGTATTCTGTTATCTTTAGGCAAAACTGGCAAGTGTTCTTATGATTCCTGAAGGCCCTCAGGGATTTTATTTATTGATTATGAAATTCAGATACTTCATATTTGTGTGGGTTCTCATGATAATTTTGTTTTGCTGTTTGGGGAATACAATAGAAGCATCATAGGGACTATCGAAAGGAAAAAGACTGATTAAAAAAGGTAAAGTTTAAATGCGTGGCCTGTTATTCCTTTCATTTAGTCTGACTTTACAACTGAACGTAGACTCCAGTCTACATAAGCTCAGCTCACTGTGATTTTCATCATGCTCTAATTTACTCTCATGCAACCCTAATGTCAGTGGAAGGGCTCAGTGTGACATCACAATCAGGCCAAGAACTTTTAAGCTTTCTAGGAGGTGGCCTCAGGTACGTCATGAAACAGTGACACAGAAAAGGAAAAGATACATCCTAAATATAATGAATGAAACAATACTTGTGCAAAAAAAGCACAATATATAGGTTAGATTTACAACTTTTAAATTTTTTTTTCATACTACAGTAAATAAAAACAAAACAAAAGGAAGAAACATATCCTAGATACAATGAAAAAAACCCAACAACAACAAAACAAGATAGTGCTTTCTCAAGAACTGGTTTTATTCCATTTTTTATTCCAAGTTTTATTCCGTTTATTTTTACTGTATGTTTCTGTAATATGTACAAATTTTATGGAAGATAGGTTGCTAACCCTAGGCTACTATTTAATCCTCTCATTTAAAAGTAAATGGTGTAAGCGATGAAGTTTGTTATAAAGTACATATAGAAGGTAACATCAGTGGATCTATCCGTATTTTTATTTTGGCTTTATTGAACATTTCTGGCTATTTCATAGAAGATATATGCTTCTCACAAAGCATTGCATTTTTTGTGATTCAGTAACAGTGCTTTTCATGTTAAGCGAGTGTGATGAAGTATATTACACAGTAATAAAGACTTTCTGTTGACTCTGCTGAGCACGAAGTAAAGCTTGTAAAGAGGACACAAAACTTGGAGTCATCAGTAATGTTTGTAACTAAGTTGAACATACGTGTCCCAGACTCCTGGGGTCTTGATCACCCAGACGAGAAGTCAACTGGGTGGTATCCTATGAATTCTCTGATCCTTGCCCTTTCCTAATGAAACCAAACTTGGGATAGCAGGAATTTAATGCAGCCAAGTTGTCAGCCCCTTATGAGTTAGGATATGTGCTTACATCTGGTGTATTTGAGGACCACCAGGTCCACTAGATTAAATATGTCCAATGAGTTTCTGCAACACTTCTTGTGAAAGGCAGCAATTTAGGTAGAAGTGAAAGAGTTTGAGTCTGTGATTCAGCTCTCATGCAGAGAGCCCACAGGAAATTTGTGAATAAATTTTACCTCTACAATGAACCTTCATGCACTCCGCTCTTTTCTGGTCTCACAGATACATGGAAATCCTGCAGCAAGTGGATATTCTACCTTCCACGTTCTCTCTCAGTTCATGAGGTTACTGTCTCTGTGATTATGGATACAAACAGTATGTTGTGCCCACTGGAACATGTATGGGTGTTATTATACCAATTGCTAATGTCTTCTGAACCTGTAATTAGCTGTCTAGTCATTGCTATTGATAGCAATCAGCATATACTTCCACAGCCAGAGTATTATAAAGGTGTTTGACAAATTAGCAAACACAAACTACGCCAGCATTGATTTGGCTTAATCTTTGGATCAGGTCCTTGGTTTAAGGGAGCCTACTTTCGTTCTACTTCAGCAAAATAAAATGGATTTAGGGTCTGGAATATCTCTTAGGAGTTTTCTTTCTGTAAAGAAATGTGCAGTGAATTCCATACTACTCTGCCTTCCCACCCTGCAGAGCAGTTGCATCAGGGCAGACCAAAGGCTGGAATAAATACAGCCAGAGCAGTATAATGTTCAGTGTAACTGTTCAACAAAATAGGAAACATTTTAATTATTTGTTACCTTTATGGTGTTGTAGGCTTTATTGCTTACCTCAGTTACAGATAGTTCCATCGAGTGCCTTATAAAATGCACATGCACATGCTTGCAGAGCTGCTTCTGAAGCTCATTATCTGGTGTAAGGTGTGAATAAGCTGAAGGACAGGGGCAGGTTTTTTTTGTTCTTGAAAATGTATTCTTATTATATTTTTCTGCTTGATTATGAATTGGACCAAGACAAAGATATTTTTTCTGGCAATTTGTGGCAAATCAAAATGCATGCACCTTACAGGTCCTCCTGAAAAACTGATGGTTCTATTACTTCCTTAGCTACTAGTGGTGAAATGTCAAGGGCTCTGAAATGTACCTGTCAGGTTTATCCACGGCTGGAGACTGAGCACGGGTTTTCCTGGCAGTGGGGAGTATTCATTAGGATTAGTTTGGAGCCTTATTTTAGGTGAAAATTAAATGGACTTGAGAAATTTCAAACTTCCAAAATCCAATAAAATAACACTTTCTATAAAAACTTTCTAAATGTGTGTAATTGTGACTACTCCTTCTCTGTATGGATGAGTGAACAATCTTATAACTGCTTTCTGTTGTGCACATGTATGCCGGTATGGGATGAACAAGCCTCCTGAAAGCAGCATGTCTCTACGTGTTTTTCCAGTTACCGTGCAGCTGTCTGGTCTACTGAATGGACTTCACTGGCTTTTGCTCTTATTAGTTATTTGGAAAGCATGATTTTGATTATCTCTTTGTCAGGAGGATATGTGCCATAGGATGACAGGAAAATTCAGACTGGAAGGAGGTCTGTAGTCCAACTTCCAGCTCACAACTGGGTCAGCTGTGAGCTCAGACCTGGTTGATCCGGGCTTTATCTCCATGGACAGAAACTGCACGGCCTCTTTGGGTGATCTGATCCACTGCCTGATGGTCCTCTGAGCAAGAAAGTGTTTCCTTTCCTGAAACATCATCTCTTATTTCAGCTTCAGCCCATTGTCTCTCATCCTCTCACCATGCCACTGAAAAACCCAGCTCCACCTTCTTACTGGCTTCCCCATAGGTGTTGCGGGGCTGCAGCTAGGTCCTCTGGAAGCCATCTCTGCCCCAGGCTGAACCAGACCCCATCCCTTAGCTTCTCCTTAGAGAGCAAGTGATGCAAGACATGGATTCCATATGGATAAGATCCCCTATCTGGGGTAAAGTATTCAGGTTGCACATTCTTATCTGTGTGCTAGTGCCTTAGTTTTAGAATTCTTAATAAAAACTCCCAGTTAATTTCTGGCACTGTTACTATCATTAGCAAGACATCCTGTTGCTTCAGTGGAGTTGGGTTTTCCTTCATTGTGTTTCAGATGCCCTTGTAGATAGTCTTCAATCGTTCACTTATATAAAAGCTGTGATGAAACCTTGAAGAATTTTTCTGATTAAATATATAAGTAAGAACTGCTGGATTTGACAAGAAATATATTAAATGTGAACAGTGCTTAGTCACAGCATGGTTCCTGTGGAAATTGAAGATGTCGTTATCTTTACGCATTTTGTGGGATGTTTGTTTTCGTTGTGATGGTTGTTGGTTTTTTGTTCTGTTTTGTTTATTAAACAACCTGCTATGAATATGTTTATCATTTCTTCTTTTTCATACCAATTTTAATACATTTTTGGATATCTAGTATGTGTGAAATGCCCTATGAGGAAATATCTTTTTCTGCTTATTTTTATACAGAAGAATACATCTGTCAACATCAAGATGCCGTCAGTTTAATTAGAATAGGGTTCCCACAGCAGAACAAAAAGAAATTCTTCCTGTGAGCAGTTGTGGACTTGATGAACCCAGCAAATCTTCCAATTTTCAGGCTTCTTGCAAAAATAATATTTCTAGAAAAAATTGATGGTGGAAGGTGTTAAGTGCAGGAGTTTATTCAGCAGGGCCCAGTAACAGCAAAACTTATTGTGTGACAGGGAAATATTTTCTCTTTA
>NW_009648157.1:1109663-1226833 GCF_000708025.1 Charadrius vociferus | reverse complement strand
AAAGAGTGTACCTTTGTATTTCACATGAGAAATGGTTGCCAATCTGAGGTATAATGTCAATGACAAATGCTTGTTTCATTCCCTGGCAATATTCTCATTAGCTTGCATGGTGCAGGATTAGGGCATGAATGATGATTTTTTTGGACTCGATGATCCTAAAGGTCTCTTCCAACCTAGACAATTCTACGATTCTATGATGACTAAGGTCATGGTTATGTTTAAGTAAATTCTTAAGAAAATCATTTTCTGCTACAAAAAAAAAAAAAAAAAAAAAGGGAACAGATATAAGACAGAGAGTAGCCTAGTTGGCCTTTTAAAAAATAGTTGTCACAACGCAAAATTAGCATCTCACTTCTGTCTAAAGGGCAGTCCCCACGTATCATAAATGCCTGAAGTTAAGCCTAGCTTGCCCCTGGCTATTAGGGATGAGGAGGATTATTTGCTTGCAGGCCACGGCTGCCTTTCCCTTCCCTTACCCAGAAGCCTCACGCTTTTGCTGCACTCCGGCTGAACTCATTAAGCTCAATTTCTGCTGAGCTGGTGAGGGCAGAGGTGGGAGGGAGGCTGCGTTCCCTCTCCCAGGGCACGGGCACTGCTGCTGCTGCCCTACAACAAGACCAGGGACTTATGATTCTGACACGATGGTTGAGTTTTGCTTCTTGTCCTTTTAAATGATGTAGTTGCTACAAATACTCTGCACTGTGCTGCCTGTGATTTGCTACCACAGAGAGGACTGTTTTAAGGCAAACACAGTAGTGACAATACAGTTTTGATCTATTTTTTATCTCAGATTCCTTACTGTGCTGTTTTACAGGAGCATGCCAAATCGGCTTTAAAAATACTAATCAATGCCTAGAAAGGTACATTTTAATTTGAACAATGTCCAGTTTTATGCCAGAGTCATTCTGTTTAGCTCAGTGCAGTTGCATTGAGTAAACTGGCATAGTATACAAATGAATGAAACTCGTGGACAAAGGTACGTAGTTGCTGATTATCAGTTTACATCTTAGGATTTGAAGTGGAACAATATTCAGAGACAGGGTCTGATGTTGATGTATGATCAGGTCCACCATTCCTAAGATTTGTTTTCAGCTGATTAAATTGTTTTCATGAACATTAGTAACCAGTTTGCATTTACAATTTTCTCTTCAAAAGAGTTGGACTTTAAGTATTTTTTGTGTGGTTTTAAAAATAAACTTAAATTTAAAAAAACCCCTCATGTTATTTTTCAGAGGATTTTCACATAACAGACAGGCAATGTTACAGAAATAGTAAACAAATTGCAAAGTCCAATGTGTAAACATTAGGTCTGATGTGGAGTGCAAAATTATAAACAATAAAAAAAAAAACCATTTATTGATTGAACATTTTCTATTTATGCACCAAAGTTGGTTGGGAGCATTTGGATAAAAGCTATGTGGTTGTGTAATTGAAGACTGATCTTATCACATGTGTAGGAGGGGAGAAAATAAAGTTTGTATAGACACAATTACATCTGGCATATGTAACTTCTGTGAGTTGTCTTAGCAATGATGATAATACCGACCGTTCCAGGACAGATGTTCCATAGTGTGAGCAGATTCTGCCTGTTTCTTTCACTTTTCCAGCTGCCAGTCAGAGGTTTTTCTCACCTTCTGGATACATGCTGTCTAGATAATTCATACCTTTCTTCTTTCCTCCTCAGATTCCTCCCTTTAATCCAGCTTTTGTCCCTTCTGTGTCTGAAACAGAGAGCTAAATCTAGCTTCCATCATGGGGATGGGAGTGAAAGTGGGGATAGGTGTTGAGCATGCAGAAGAGTTTCTTTCTGGGATTGCTTGGGGCTGAAGCAATTATGGGCATTAAAGACTGATTTTTGTCCTATATTCCCCAACCTGAAGCATGTTCAGCCACTCTGTGGGAGCACTATATGCGCGGTCTCCTTAGTGCTTCATCAAGGTTATAAAGGTGAGTTGTTGGAGAGTCTAAGTGCTAAAATTCAAGGGTATGTGAGAATTTGAAAAGGCTTGTAATTTGGACAAATTAAGATAGATTTTTGCAGGGATAGCCAGAGCTCTGCATCCTGCCAAATGTATAACTCTGAAGTTCCTATATATTCATTCATGCATTGAGAAAAAAGTGAAGAAGCAGCCAATGTAAAATTAAGACTCTTTGCATCACAAATAGCTTGTAGATGGATAGACAAAAGTAATTTTATTTCCATTGGCTTGTTAAAGCTTTGCTTGCAGTAATTCATAAGCTTGTTTATATTTCTTCACTGTTTGTAGCTCTTTATCAGATAGTTTCTTTACCAGCTTGTTTCATCTTTCCATGGTTGAGCAATTATAGAGCCTTCCAGGCCTTGACAGCCCTTAGTTACCATAATAGAATTGTCTATAGGAATCGAGTTTTCACTGAACAAATTCTAATAGAATTGCACTTTGTATATCACCAGTTTGTCTTGAAGTTTCAGCAGCCTCTTTTGCATTTGGCTGGCCGAATTAAAAACACAGACCAGGCTATGATTCTTGTCACTTTGGAGGCTCCTTGAATGTTTAAGCAATTAGATGTTTTCACTAGAGTTTTTGGATCTTTAATGTGAGAGTCATTGTCAGTGAGCATGACAGTGGTCAAAGTTCAAAATCATAGAACCATTTAGGTTGGAAAAGACCTTTAAGATCATCGAGTCTGACCGTAAACCTAACACTGACAAGTCCACCAGTAAACCATGTCCCTAACACCATGTTTATTCATCTTTTAAATACCTGCAGGGATGGTGACTCAAGCACTTCCCTTGGCATCCTGTTCCAATGTTTGATAACTCTTTTGGTGAAGAAATTTTTCCTAATATCCAATCTAAACCTCCCTTGGGGCAACTTGAGGCCACTACTTCTTCTTGTACCACTTGTTACTTTGGAAAAGAGACTGACACTCACCTCACTACAACCTCCTTTCAGGTAGTTGTAGAGACTGATAAGGTCTCCCCTGAGCCTCCTTGTCTCCAGACTAAGCAACCCCAGTTTCTTCAGCTGCTCCTCATGGGACTTGTTCTCTAGATCCTTCACCAGCTTCGTTGCCCTTCTTTGATCAAATGGTTGATCCTATGCAGCTTTCATGAACTCACTGATGGTGAATGGACTTTGTCAAACAAGCTAGTCAAAACAGAGTACTTTTTTAAGATGTTCATGTTTCATGTAACACTGAGAGCACAGAGAGGCTCTGTGAGAATGAGGTTACAAAAGTAACTGTCACTATAGGGAAATCTTAGTTCATGTTCCGGACATTGCCTAATTTGACTTCCTTGAAAATCTCTCACTTTCGGATAGTTCGCAACTCACTGTGCTTCCTGGTGTTTCTTTCTTTTTATGTGGTGTGCTATTTTTCAAGATACAACATAGCAGGATATATTATTTCATGCCAAAATGTTAGTATTACTTTAACCTTATTACCATGTCTGTGTTTCTTACTGAATTTGAGCTGTTCTGTTGTTTTGTTCTAGTCTTTTTATTAGTATGAGGATTATTACTAGATTTTTTACTATAACGAAATAGAAATGTTTGCTGTCATAACTGGCAAATACTCTGAATTTATGAACAGCATACTAAAAATACCACTAAAATAAAGGAAATGATTGTGATATCACTTGTGGAACCCTCGGAAGAAACTGCTATTTAATCCCCATTTCATCAAGTTTATGGATGCCTTGAAATATTAGATAGCAACACGAGCAAGCAACATGCCCTTGCTGCAAAGAAGGTTAATGGTATCCTGGGTAGCATTGGACAAGGCATTGCCAGAAGGTTGAGGGAGATGGTCCTTCCTCTCTACTCAGTGCCGGTGAGGCCACACCTAGAGCACTGTGTCCGTCCAGCTCAGGTTTCCTTAGTACAAGAGAGACATGGACATACTGGAAAGAGTCCGTTGAAAGGCCACAAGGATGATGAAGGGACTGGAGCATCTCTCCTGTGAGGAAAGGCTGAGAGAGCTGGGGCTTTTCCACCTGGAGAAGAGAAGGCTCAGGGGAATCTTATCAATGTGTATAAATACATGAAGGGAGAGTCCAAAGAGGACAGAGCCAGGCTCTTATCAGTTGCACCCAGTGACAGGACCAGAGGCAATGGGCACAAACTGAAACACAGGAGATTCCCTCTGAACATCAGGAAACACTTTTTCACTATGAAGGTGACTGAGCACTGGTACAAGTTGCCCAGAGAGGTGTCTCCATCCTTGGAGGTATTCTAAATCCATCTGGGTATGGTCCCGAGCAACTGGCTGTAGGTAGCCCTGCTTGAGCAGGGGGTTTCGACAAGATGACTCCAGAGGTCCCTTCCAACCTTTTCACCATTCTGTGATTCTGTGAGGTTAACTGGAATCTTGCTTTTGTCTAAGATGTGCTTCCTAGTGAAATTGGTACCCTA
Source organism: Charadrius vociferus (assembly GCF_000708025.1). Taxonomy (NCBI): domain Eukaryota; kingdom Metazoa; phylum Chordata; class Aves; order Charadriiformes; family Charadriidae; genus Charadrius; species Charadrius vociferus. The sequence continues at coordinate 1,222,436 of NW_009648157.1, read as the reverse complement.
AAATTCTACACTTGAGAGGAAAATGTGCAGTTAGGGACTGAGCACGTCACAGTTTTGGGTGTGTTTCATCTTTCGTTGTTTCTTCATATCAAATGCTGTACAAATACATAATATTTCACAGTATATATTCCACACGGAAGTACATAAATATAATTTTTCCTCTCTGGGTGTTTGCACTAAAATTCTGCTGGTAGCAGTCAATGTAGCTCAGTTTAAACCAACTAAATTTTACCAATGCCCATCTACAGAATTTGTCTTTATGTATGTAGGAAAAAATAATTTTATCTGTGGTGTTTGATTCCCACAGATGGACTCAAGCAGTAATTATTTTACAGTTATTAGTATAAAAATCTGCAGAAGATATTAAACAGCAGTGGGCCTACATTTTTCAGCCTCTGGTTTTCAAATGTAATTTCAACTTGTAATATGGATATATTTTTAACACAGAATATTATTAATCCTCAGTAGTAACAATGTTAACTTTGCATTTCCATACTTCTGAGGTTTTTGGGGATTTTTTTATTTTGCTTTTGGTCTGTTCAGTTGCTTTTGGCATACACTGGAATGTTCTGTGATAAGGGCCTGAAATCCTAAAGGACTCTTGTTTTGTCATCAGAAAAGTATAGGTGTACCTGTGCCATGTCCTACTCACCCAGTACAGGGGGACAGATTCAGCCACGCCATGAAGAGTGACATCATGTGCAGTGCTACTTTTGCACAGATAATTTCACCTCATTTGGAAGTTTGTATTTTCACTGTAGGTGTACAGGACAAGTTAGAAAATAGGACTGGAAAAGTCTTCTGAGTCATTTATCATCTACCTTTATAGGCTACCACACTCATAAAATGCTGTTGGAGTCCTGGGAAATTGCATTGTTCTTCTTAAGGGTGAAAACTTTCTTCTAACTCCAGCCTAAATATATTCATATTCCATCACAGCCTTCTGCTCTGGTGCTTTTGCATGGTTTTAAATTTAAAGAAGTTTTTCCTTTTCTAGTGTTCATTCCTTTCTCTCTGTATTTGCAGAGAGCATTTACAGTCTTTCTGAGAGTAAGCAATCTACAAAGTCTGGAACAATAATTTTTATTCTACAGTTCAGCTGATTGTATCTTACCTGATAGCATCATGAGATTCCATTTGCCTTTTGTCACGCTAGTGGCTTACATCATTCCTGTAGCAGAACTACAAAAGTGTGTCTTCCTCTAGTTTGGGTTGTAAATAATAAGTTTCCAACTCACAGCAGAAATCCATGTTGCTCCCTGAGTGTGTAGCCTTGCATTTTGAGCTTCTTAATAGTAGTAATCTAACTGTTTCCAGTCTTCAGTCAGCCCAATTTCTTTAGTTTTTGATATTCTGATTCCATTGTAATGGTGTTTCCCAAATATGAGTCATAGGTAAGCTTTATAAGCATTGTTGTGATTTTCCTGCCAAAATCATGGCTGAAAATATTAAAGACAGATTTAGACTAGTCTTTGAGGAACTCCAACCTTTGTTCCTACTTATATCAGCATTTAAGGAAGCTCCTTCATCAAAGTAAGCCTGGTTTTGACTTCTCTACCTGCAGACTAACTTGCTTTGTGAGTACTTTCAGTGGTAGATAGTGGGACAATTCTCTGAGATACCGCTCAGTGTAAAAGTGGCAGAATTTGTCATGTATTACCTGATAGAGAGGGTATTTAAAATACTAGTGATATAATTTTTTAAGTGAGGGATTGTCTGGAGACACTTTGGCAAACAAAGGAAATCAGATGAAGGTATGAAACCGTTGTGAATGTGCCAAAGTATATTTAAGTCTTTTGTGAAGGCTGAGGTTCAGAAACAGCAGATGGTTGTGGCTCTGAGAGGAATAACCACATGATCTAAGGCCATTTTATATTTGTACAAGACCTCTGTTGGAAAGATGTATGCACACAGTTTGCACACAATTCTTCACTCATAATATTTTTTCAGCACCTGCATAGATACCAGCCACCATCCTGTTTCTGGAATGTTTTAAGTATTAATTTGTTTCAGTGGGATATGCTAGATTTCTTTTTTTTTTTTTATGTATTCAAGGAACAATGAAATACAGGAGTTGGCATTACCCCCAGAACTGAGTTCTTTTATGTGCTCGTATATATTTTTGTTTTATTACAATTCACACTTGAAAGAGTAATTAATTTGTAAGGTCCTGATTTGAACCTGAGTTGAAAGATATTTGAGCATGTGTATCATTTTATAAATACAGTGAGAAATCCTTATGACTGTTTTAAGTAACATAGCATATCTATTACTAATAATACAGAACAGTTTTTCATAAAATCATAAAGCCAAAGAATAGGCCAGGCCAGAAGAGTCCTCAAAAGATCATCTCGTCTAACTTTTTGTGGGAAAGGGGACCTAGATGAGGTTATCTAGCATCCTGTCCAATTACATCGTGAAAATCTCCAGTGATAGGGATTCTAGCATGTCCCTGAGGAAGTTGTTCCAGTGAATGATTATTCTCACTGTAAAAAAATAATTTCTCATATCAAGATGAAACCTCTCCTGGTGCAACTTCTACCCATTGCCCCTTGTCTTGTCCACATGGCTTCTTGTGAAGACAGTCTCCTTCCTCTTTGTAGCCACCCTTTAAGTGCTTACCCCTTTTATTTACTTCTAAATAAATAATTCTAATAAAGAATTCATAGTTTAATTCTAAATATATTTAAAATTATCATACCTCCAAGCATTCAAAAATAGTAATTGCATTCTTTCCCTTAGGTAGACTTCCATAGAGCTTTATGTCTACAATATGTGTAACTATAGTAAAAATGATCTCAAGAGTAAAACTGCCCAGACTTTCCACAGAATAAAAAGAGGATTCTACATTTTTTTAAACCTTTAGTAAACCATTGTCATTTCACTGAGCTTAAGCATAAACAGAACTGAGATACGATTATATAATATCTTTTCTGTAAAACAAGAATCATCATGGTTTTATGCACAGATTTATGTAAAAGTTACAGATGCTGCACCCCTACATCCTGATTTAATCTCTTGGACACTGTGTACCTAGTATGTCTCCATTAGTTTTGATTTATTTCAGTAGATTCTGAGTTCTTCCACATCCAAGTCAATTTTTCTCCACTGCTTTTGGACTACTGAACTCACTGTAGGCATAGAAAAATAGTAATCCTACCATTGGTAGTAGAAATTTGCTCCATGCAGTGCGTTTGGTGCAGTGCATTGAAGTTTCTGTGCTTTATTGAATAGAAACATTAAACATTCAAATTCAAATTCAAACATTTTTGCACAAAGTCTCTCCAGGTTGTAGTGCTTAATGTTGTGAACAGTCCTATTAATGTCATATAATATTAGCAAATCTAGTGAAAATCAATGACAACTGTTACAGCAAATTGCCTACCTGACATGGTTGGCTTCAGGAAAACCAATCTTTCCATTGTTTTAGGAGCTCATGTAAGTGCCATTCAGTGAGTAAAAGATGGAATTGGACCCTATGCTTTCAATTTTCAAACATATGCTACCTGCAATCTGATCTCATATATGTTTTTGTATAACTGCATGTTAAATACCCTTCTTGACTGTAGAATGACTACTTAAAGCCCTAACTAAGAAAGATACTTGTAGACATGCTGGTGCTGATCTGGATAGATTTCAGCATTTTTAAAGACCTTTTTTAAATGATTGGATGTGAGTACTGCTTGTCTGTAAAACTTCAGTTAAAAATTAAGGATTTCAATAAGACACGTTTTGTTCAATCTGAGTTTATAAATACCTTTAGGGGAGTTGACCAACAAGACAAAAAGGTTATTATACACAAGCTTTCCATGTCAATTGAAAGAATTGCTGCAAAATGTGTAAATGGTAACATGATGCCAGCTGCAGAACTGCAGCAAACTGAAAAAAACACAAATATTTGTTTAGGGTTTTTTTTTTATTTTATTGTGGTCATTGCAGATGCTACTGTAGTAGATACAGAGTTTCTAGGCAAGAGAATGAGTTTTCGTCGGTGTGTTTAAATCTTCAAGTCTTTATGAAAAATTTGTTCTTAAACTGGTATGCCTATTTAATAGCATGGATGGATTGAAATTTGAGTATAATGTAGAACAGTTATTAATGAACTTCACTGGACTTTCTAGATTTCTAGCTGATTTGTCACCATCCAAACCATGTCTTTAAGTATACAGTTACAGAAAATAAGTAGTTAAAAGAAGAAATGCCAAGCTGACTCTGATCAGTTTTATCAGGCTGTTTTCACCCTGTGTATTGGTCCAGGAAAAGATACGTGTGTGTGAACACTAAGTTCACTATCACCCATGCCAGACTGGTGAATAAACAGACACCTGTAGAGCAGCGAATCCTGAAAATTTCAGAAGGCACTGAAGCCATTGCACATAATCATCTCAAATGTTGAGTATCCTGATTTTAGTTAATATCTATCTTCTTCAGAATGCTGCTTTTAAAAATTAATTAAATGAGCTCCTAATGCTTTTCTAATAGGTGTTCCTTTAATTTGTGACTGTATTCAGTGGAGTGCAGATACTATGAGTGGAGTGCAGATACTATGAAAGTGAGTAATATATTTACAGCCACATTGAGATTAAGACAACATTTAGTGGAGATGATGAGAATAACAGTAGTGCGGCAGCACAGGCAGAAAGGCAGTAAACATAAAATGCAAATGCATTCATTGATTAGTTCTGAATACACTCTGCTTCTACATATGGAAAAGAACAAAATGCAGCCCATCCAGGCAAAATATGGAGCAGAACAATTTAATCACAGTTCTTTTTTAGTCACTATAAACACAAAATAGGAGCAAGTGTGCTGCAGGGACTGAGCACGGGGAAGATGCACAAAGTCATAAAAATGACATTTTGGGCATATCTTCCAATCCACTGCAGAAATCATGCTGTTCTCATTAGTTTCTCCAAATGCCGAGGGAAGCCCTTCTGATCAACGTGAAGAGCCATTACGGGCAGTAGAGTTATGTCCGGACTATGTCCTGGCTTCTAAGGATCAAGATTGTATCAGTGCACTGTGCTCTTTTCGTACTCTGTTCCTTCCTGTGAAAACCCGAGCACAGGAAAGTGGGGGATAATGTGTGTCTGGATGCAGCAGGAACATTTGACATGTGAATATGGAAATACGGGCACAACAGGGCATGACCTTAGATTTCAAGACTGGAAGTCTCCCAACTCCCACAGTGTAAACATATTCTGGGACAGCCCAAGTGCTGCTGTGAGATGGAGCCCGAGTTAAAGTGCACACTCTCTGGCACTGGCTAAACTTTTGGTTTTCCAGGATCCAAAATTTAAACCTCTTGCAGTCCACAGCAAGTGCTTCCAGAGAGACTGATTGGTGAATATGCATGTATAAAAATAAATAAATTAAGAGCAAAAGAGTAGAGATTGATTTGTTCAGTCTGTATTTGATTATACCCAAATGTTTTTTTAAAATGCAAGCTTCTTTGGGTGATAATTTGAATCATTCTATGTATCTTTCTAACTAGTGGCTGGATAGACCCCTTCTCTGTCTTAGAAATGAAAGGAATAAATGAGAAATGTGTAAAATCAAAATACATATTTTGTAAATGCGTTTCAGACGGACAGTAACAGCAGACAGTTCTCAGCAGCGTGCCACTCAGCATGCTGCACAGAAGGTGGTGATTCTGCAGCTGTAAGGCTGCTTCTCCACACTTCACTTTCCTGTAACTATTCCACCAGTACATAGGGTTTTTTTCTCTACTTCCACTCTTCCAAATGGCCCCCAAACCAGCGTACTAAGGTTACCTCTAGATTGGGCAATGGTATATGCTGATGCAAACCCCAAAGAGCTGATCCCCATCATATTCCCTAGTAAGGGCTTGGCCAAGGATGACTGGTCGCCTTCTAGCCCTTGCGCGTGGTTTTCCATTCTGCAGAAACTGATGGGAAGCAGAGTGGTGCTCAGTGGTGGAGCAGGTTATGGCTGGTGTGTGCACCTAGACCGCAAAGCTTGGAAATTTCGATAACAGATCTGTTAGTGGGACTGTCTGCCTGTCTCTGATTGAACATATTCCATAGAGGCGTATATCCCAACGCCACACTTTCACAAATCCTGTCTTTCTCCTCAAAAAGTAAAAAATTGAAAAGTCCTAAGTGCATGAGGTATTTAAAAATACATTCCCATTCTTTGTAACGGTGCTGCTAAGCCTTGTTGTCATCTGTAGTGCAGTGGCTGCTGAGATCAATTTTTCCCTCTTTCTTACTTTGCTCCCACTGCCTGTAGCTCCCTCATTCTTTTTCTCTTCCTGAAGTGTATAGTGTTACCATTAAACTTAGAAACTTTCAAACAGTGTGTTAGCTTTACAGCTGCTACCAAAGTTTTTTTTCTGTTTGTCTGTTGTTTTTTAGAAAAGAAAACTGTCCTGGCATTGTCCCATAAAAAAACATGAACTGCAGACTTAAAGGAAAAGAAATGAGCCTGCATTGCCTCTGTGCAGTTCTCCTAAATGGGGTAATCCATCTGTTACAGACGTAGCCTTTGTAGCCTGAAACATTGTTCCTTTTCATAAGGAAAGTCCCCATACTATTGCTTTGACTCTACAAGCTTTTCTACAGCTGCTTTAGGTTAAGAGTGTCCTTAATGAAGATGGAAATTGCTATATAACATATTTTATTGAAAGCTTTAGAGGATTTATGCCATATTGCTGACCAAACAAACTTTCCCAGCGGGGTGCTCCTTGCTGCTTTCTGTGCTGTGTTGTGTTCTCAAGTGACATCTTGAAGCCTTGCAGGTGGCTTGGCACACTTTTCTATGCTTCCAAGTTGTTTTAGCAGTTACTCCTAAAGACACCAAAGACCTGTAAAACAAAACAAAAAACAAACAAAAAAAACCCAAACCCCAAAAAGAATAGGGAAGCTCCTTGGTGGTTTTAGGACAGAACTATCAAAACCATAGAAAACAAAAATTGATGCTGAAAATGAGGAGCTGTGAGCAACTTGCATTGAATTTCACCGAAGTAAGAAACCAAACAAATCTCCACAATATCAGGTCACTGAGAATGAATCAAGATGCCTTTATTAGACATGTGTGAACTTGGCTCTGTCGAGCCTCTCTGTGCGTGACTCCTCCTTGCGTTACCTCGCAGCAGAACCCTGTACTTGCAGCCGCCTTCCTACCATCTGAACCCCCAAGTGCCTGAGGCAAGAGGTGCTCCATGTGCGATCTGCTGCCGCGCACCCTACAGCCATGGCACCTGGAGCTCGGCAGCCGAGGAGGGGCTGCTCTGCTGCCACAGCCGGCGGGGACTGTGCTGCTCAGGATGCCTCTCTAGAAATGCTGTGCCAGAAAGCACGCCACCGCTCTCCGTCTCTTGATGTACACGTGTGATATGCATGATACTAGAGATTATAATATGCATGCATGATGAATATTTCATCAGCATATACGTCACTGTCTGAAGTTACGTGGTTGGTTTGCTTCATCTTTCAAAATAATAAGTCCGAAATGTTTTTCAGTAAATATATACAATTACATTTGTCTTGTTTTCCCAATCAATCTAAAAATGCAGTCTGTTGGTGGTACTTTAGTTCAGAAAAGGTTTGTAAAAATATGAAGATATTTTCAGCCAGCAAAAGGAAGACATTTGCTTAAATCAAAACCAAATTTTCTTGCAACGTTTCTTTCAGGTGCAGAATGATCTTGTCAGGCATTGTGTTTTACAAAAACAGAAAGTTGAATTCAGCCTCTATAATGATACATTTACTGTAATGGCATACTAAAAGTGGGCCTTTTATTCTCATTTCAATATTGTGTACTACTCTGTTAGCCCCTGTGGGTGAACAACATATGAATCTCCACAGTTTCATAACTGCCTTCATTTTACCAGAGCAAAACAAAGTCTGTTCAAATACTCCGGTTCTCTGATTTAATGAAACAGAAAGTGCAGCATATTATCAGAACTTAGAGAATGTTTCAGGCTGATCTAGGTACTTTCCAAAAATTCTGTTTCATCCTTCTTGTACAACAGTTGAAATCAATTATTAAAAGCTAGGTGGCCTACATGTCTGTTCAGATTCATTGCTTGCTATTTCTTCCACTTCACTGTTTCGGTTGCAAAGCTGAAGGACATCCATGTCTAAATAGAGGATGCAGTGATGAACCCAAGTGATTGCTTTTAAAAGCTCCTTTCCTTTACATGTATGACAACCTAGAGAAGGGCTATGCCATTCAGCCATTTTTATGCTTACTGAGCAGTATATTGTTACAAAAGCACTGGTGAGAAGACTGCATTGCTTTTTGCAGCCACACATCTTGCTGCTTTAGGATATCGGCACTGTAGTTGGGTTGTCCCAGTCCCTGGATGAATTATTCAGGCTCTTGACATCAGAGGTTTCCGCAAGCGGATTGGCTGGTGCTCGGATAATAAAATCTTTCCACGGGAAAACAGTGGAGAAGGATGATGGCAGTGAGACCAGCAGAACTGCTACTTTCAATACAGCTGGCTTTGTCTGGCTGTTGCATCTCCGCAAGAATATATAAAGATGTTTTTAAGGTTTGGCTTCATGTGAATTCTCCGGTAAGAGCAGGTGGAGGGATTTGCGTGAGAGGCCTGTGTTTCCAGTGAAGGAAAAAAAACAGATTGTTCTTGAAAAATTACTTCTGGCTGCATTCTAAAGAAACACTGCACACTACACGAGACAGGAGTAGCAGCAGCCGCAGCAGCAGCCACAGCAGCAGCAGCAGGAGCAGCAGCAGCAGCAGTGCTTATGGCTCGCTACAGAGGTGCTGGTGGCCGAAATGTTACGTCGTTAAATCAGCTTCCCGGGTTCTTTCAGTACCAGCAGGGTAAGTGGTGCAAATAAAGAGCTGACAGTCCTGGCAGGTGCAGGGAGCGTAAGAAACTGTATGACGCGTGGGTCTTGTGAGCATAGAGAAACAGTACCTCTGCAGAGAATTTATATCAGTTCAATGAATTGCTAGGGAAATTTGTAAAAAGTGTATTTATCATGGAATTTGTAAAATCAATTCACTGCTTGGGTTTTACATAGGTTTTACAGTGGTAAAATCTGTTCGTTTTAACCCTATACAAAATAAATGCTAAAAAATATGAAACTTTGTTATTAATAGTTGCTGTTGGGCTCATAAAGAATGTATTGTTGGCATATATTCCCTTGAAACAGATTATTTTGAAACGCTATTTCTGCTGTTTGTTGATGTGACTGAAAATGAGTATGTCTTCTGCTGGTACACATTTAGAAACCAGGAGCTGGTTCGCTGATTTCCAGTTGTTGTCAGGAGGCTGCTTCTTAAATCAGCAGGATGCACTGGAACTACAAATTAGGGAATCATTTTCACTCATTTCATTGATCAGAAGTTTGACTTCTAAAGGCCTGGTTCTTTTCTTTTGGCATGCCGTTGTTGTATTGGGATTGCTGGGGAATTTTAAGTTACAGAGGTCCAAATGAAGGTAGAGCTGGACTGATTTCTGTGCACGCTCGATCTCCATCCCCACACCTACTCACACACAACCCAATTCAAGTGCGCAAATACTTCCATTGAAATTAATTGAGCTACCTATATATGTAATTGCTCGTCAGAGCTGAGCTGACATTTACTGTATGTCACAAGGGAAACATCTTGTTCATGGTTAGAAACCATACTGTGAGAAGTCTGTTTTCCAGAATGTAGAAACCATTATCATATATAAAGACATCCCCTGCCAAAAATAGACAGTATTGAATGAAGCGCAATGCTGTATTTTGAGTGATATTTTTTGTAACTTGCCCATCAGTGCAACAAGTAGATTCTGAGAATGTAATGAATGTTTTAAAATGATGTAAGACATCCTAACCAAGGAAATCAAAGAACAGGAAAATAAAGAATGTGAAATTATTTTCTTAGTCATGAAGTGTGCTAATCTAGCAATAGATGATGGAAGTATACGTATCTTTTTTTCCTCTGGTATTTCTTATAGGTGAGTTATCTTTTATATGTAGAGAAAATATCCCAGAGTCATAATGCACAAACACTTTTTGGGAGCTCCTGTGGTCAGGGAGCCATTGTTGTCCCATTTAAGATAACATCTTGGCTGATGGATTTTGTGTGGTGATTTGTATCTGTATGTACTCTTATTGAGGAGCAGCATTGCATGCATGTAAATCAGGAAGTTTATTATTAGTAGTTAATCAAACTTAGTAGTTATCTGTTCCAGAACTTTAAAGGGGATTAAAGAATATTCCCTTTTAATTTTACAGATGTGAAAGAGATCAAATCACTATTCAGCACTTCACAAGTCAGCAGCAAAGGCAGTAACTAAAATTAGGTTTTCCATCTGTAGGTTTTGGAACATGCATGTGTTCTTATAAAAAATGAATATTTAACAGCAATTTTATTTATTTGCATTTTCTGTAGGGGAATGAAGGTGCTCATTCGGAACTTATGGTGGTAATAACATGATTTGTTTTCCAGTAAAATAGGTATTTCCTTTTAGTTTTGAAAGAAAAATCTCCAACATAAATATTTACATGCCCCGTTGTGACATTATTCCATGTGTCAGACCTGATTCCCCACAAGGAAGGGACAGGACTTCATGGATTGGTTATGGCACGGTGATTCTCTTCCCTCCGTGGCCATGACCCTGGCTGCTGAAGTTGGAGGAGCTCATTCAGGAGCTATTTTTGTCTATGCAGCTGGCAGCAGTCCCGGAGGGACTATCTGAGAATCAGTGAAATTCACTATAAATCAGACAAGTGCTTCAAGACAGGACTAAGGGAGGTAGTAAGTAGCAGTATAGAAACTGCCTGAACTAGATAATGGCTCCTCCCTGGCAGGATCTCCCAGAGGACAAATAAGCTTGATAATGCAATTTCAAACCTTTAATTCAACATTCTAAACATTTTCAAATATACACGCTCCGAGTATTTTTTCCTACGTCCCCGGTTGACTTTCTACATAAAAGCAACTTGACTGTCAGAGACATAGTTAAAAAGTACAGAGAAGCTGTAGGTGCTCAGACCTTGGGTAAATATAATATGGACTTAGATGTCAAATTTATTTTGACATTCAGATTTGAAATGGTATCTTACTGTTCATTGACTCATTAAGACTTGAACTTTGCTGTGGAACTCTTCAAATAGTCAAGTGTCAGAGCATTACTATAAGAATATGAAGTGTTTGTTATGGGTAGTTACAGGCAAAACTAACTGTCTCAGGAAAATATAGTGGCATTTCTGGAAAATGCAGAATGCATTTGTTGTCAATAGGGAATACTATTCTTCCATCTTGTAAATACAAAAGTATTCAGCAATGTCTAATCAAACCGATTTCCTTTTTTTCTCAGATGAGCAAGAGTCAGTACAGAAAAGGACTTTCACAAAATGGATCAATACTCATCTGGCTAAGGTAATCTATGGCTTTGAATTTTATTTTTTTTTAGGTCAAACCTTTTCATCTATGCCTATGCAGGCCCTGGAGTATAGAATATGTCAGATGTGTCTGAGCAGAATGGCATAAACTTAAAAAGGGATTCCCATTATCTGTACACCATAGAGGATGAATCCATTTCAGCATGATAGTGATCAGCTGCCGCAGTTTGAGTGCTGTCTGCAGGCAACAACCCAGCTCCTTTGGCCAAAACTCAAAGGTAGAACAGTGGCTATTTCAGTCAGATGAAATATTTGAAACTGCTTTCTGTTAAGCAGAAATATTAGCCTTATTACATACAATGTATTTGAATAAAACTTGAGTTGGTTGCGTAGTTTCATAGAGGCATGCTGAACGGGCTACAAACATAAATAGTGCTTTGTGAATCCAGTGCCCAATTAATTATCTGATGCATCTCGGGATTTGTCGTGAAACCATTGTAGCTTCTTCTTAGCACAACCTCGAATTCCTTTTTTGGTTTTAGCAGAAGGAAGACAGTGATTTGCACACAATTTTAAAAGTATTAAGCTACAACTGATACCAACTTTATTTGACAACATCAGCAGTGAGTTTTAATTTGGCGTTTCCCTGAGTTTTCACACAGCACAGCTTTAACCGTAGTTATCAATTAGTCCAGTAAATTAAAATATTTAAACACCAGAGGTGGTCTTTGAAATGCATATTTTACATCATGAAGATTAATTAACTTAAAAATTGAGGAAAGAACAGCTGCAAGAGCACTGTTTTAGCTAATAATGCCCTCAGACATGAACAGAGCAAAGAGGAAACTCCTATAATGCTATATAGAACCATGGAATCATAGAATATCATGTCATTTGGTCTAATGAGACTGTATGGTAAAGCAACAGTATTTATTTACATTACTGAGGAATGTAGTTGAGGAATTTACTGTGAAATGAACTACACATTCGCATTGTAAAATTCAACTGCAAGAACAAGGTTGTCTTCAGGACTTCTTGACAGTGGATCCTCGCTGGGAATGGGGTCTGTCCCCCATTCTTTTTGAAATAATTTGGAAAAGGTCCCTGTGCAGCAGAGAACTTAAGCACTCTATGTATGTTCCATTTATTTCAACTGAGATGAAACGACATTCAGTATTTGCTAAAATGTTAGCAAAGTGGGCTGCAAACATGTGTCAGAGGAGAAAAAGAACTAATTGTATTGTGTCATGAATAATTGATCAATAATATCCAATAATAATTGACAAGTAGATATATGTACATATTGTTAGGGGTGTATATATATGTGTGTATGCATGTAGTGGTACTTGCTAGTGATAACTGACTAATCCTTGGGAAGAGACGAAGTTGCAGTGGCAGCTCAGTTAAGAGGTTTTGGATTGAGAGTTTCGAACTCTACTGCACTAGCGAGGTTAGACTTTTTGACTTGTGTGATCTAGGCGTCTGTTTCTTTAATGGGTCTGCAATGGTAAAGGCTAATCAGATACTCACATTCAAACCAAGCAGTAAGTTAGCCACAGCCCTCACTTTTAGCTATCTGAGCTACCCTGTAGTAATTGCTCTGTGTTAATTCACCCTTTAATAGGAAGGTTGTTTCTGTGATACTTTTATTGATGGCTGTCAGCAAGTTTGCATCACTGCCTGAGTCAGATGTATAGATTAGCTGACTTTGCTTCCCGTTTATGCTGTTGCGCTGCCACAGGAGAATCACAAGTTATAGATTATAGAGATTAGACCCAACAGGAATAACCCATGCCATTCAAATTTTTAAGTTTTTAAAGCTTAGGCTTTTAGATCTTTGTTAGTCATGTTTTTGGAAAGTGTGGAAGTACATTTTCTGAGTTCATCACAGCTGTAGGAAATACTGATGGGTCTGTGAAAGGGCTCCCCTTGCACTTGTGTTCCAAACTGTAACCCAGAAATCCAATATTTAGGTTACTTGATTCTTATAAAAGATTGTTGCGGTTTTTATTATTTCAAAAGAAATTGGAAAGCTGTAACATTTCCATTGTCTGGAGGCCTTTGAAATGTGACAAGGAAAAATCCTGGAAGGAGACCCACTTTTAGGCAGCATTGTCTGCATTCTGCTCTCATCTGTGGACCCAATAAAATGTGGCACACCTGCCAAAACTACCTAGCGAGGAACACCATGAAGCGCTGGCCTCACACTAATAGCAGAGAAATGCCAACACACACTTCTGCGCTTGGACCTCTGTGTGTTAAAGCCAGTGAAGTTACACTGGGGTTGAAGAATATGGAAGGGGATGTCATGACTGGACCAGGTGGCAGGTGTTGAGGTCCTGGTGGCTGCGGGGCTGCCCCATGCCAGACATGGCCAAGTCCAGCTGGCTCCAGTGGACCCAGTGCTGGGAACAGCTGAGCTCCTCAGCCAAGCTGGGCAAAATGCTGCACAGGTGGTGAGAAGTGAGGGAAAAAGTGTCAGAAACCGCCCTGCAGGCACCAAGGTGGAAGCAGAAGGAGGGCAGGAGGAGCTCTAGGTGCTGCAACAGAGACTCCCCTGAGGCCCGTGGAGAGCCCACTCTGGAGCAGGCTCCTGACATGAACTGCGGCCTGTGGAGAGGAGTCCACGCAGGAGCAGATTTTTCCTGAAGGACTGTATTCTGCGGGAGAGACCCTACGCTGGAGCAGGGGAAAAGCGTGAGGAGGAAGGAACGTCAGAGAGGAGCTGTTACGGACTGGACGCAAGCCCCATTCCCCATCCCTCTTCCACACTGCGGGGTAGAGGAGCTGAGAGTGAAGGAGTGAAGTTGAGCCTGGGGAAAAAGAGGGGTAAAAAGTGGGGGGAAGGTGTTTTCAATGTTGTCTTTGTTTCTCACCATCCAAATCTATTTTAATTGGAAATGAATTCATTTTCCCTCAGTAGAGCCTGTTTTGCTTGTGACAGTAAGTGATAAGTGATGCCCCTGTCTTTATCTCGACTTCATCTTGTTTTCTTCCCCTGTACTGTTGAGGGCAGGGCGGGAGAGAGCAGCTCAATCCACCACAAGGACATATAAGCGTTACCCACGTAATTATAAGTGAATTTACAGAGCTACTTTTTGCAAAAGCTTTTCTGCTCCCTTACTTTGTCTGTGTGTGTAGGCCAGTTGCCAGATTGCAGTTCACAATATAATCCAAAATGCAATCCAGAGTTACTGTGCTGAATTTGGCTCAATATATATGGGCTTCAATATAAATAGTAATTTCACTTCAAAATGACTCTCTACTTCTTGGCTACTCTTGTAAAACTTTGGGTTTCTTTCCTTTAATTTTTGGAAGAAAGTTTATTAGTTGCCATTTTTACTAATCTAGTGAAATTATTAATGTTAAAAAGTGATAGGAGGAAATAAGAAAAAAACTAAAATCTGTAACTAAAATACCAGTAATTCTAAAACCATGGCTGTCTGGAGAAATATGCCATCGTGAATAAGTTTGAATGTTTTTGAAAAAATGCTAGTGAGTAACTGCATGAAACCTCAAAACCAGGAGAAATGAATGTTTTCTAAGCAAAGAGTTATGGGGTTTCTCTGTAGCAATTTGAAACATAGGTTTACTGATGGCAAAGAAAAAGGAAACTCTGCTCAGGTGGAGTTATCATCCTTATACTCTGTTGGTTGAGAAGAGCAAAGAAGGGTTAAAAAAGAGCAGTTTCTGACACTGTGTAGGGTAGTGATTTGGAGGAAATGGAAATGCAGGACTGATTTGATTGTGTTAGGTAAAACTGAGAACAGTTAATTCTTTGAAAATATAAAGCAGGATGTGATAGTTTGCTATGTTGTCAGTTTCTATGACTGAAAGATTCTTCACTGCTAATCTTTAAAATCATAGTGTATGCTTTTCTTCTAAAAAAAATACTTCTCTAATTGAAAGAGAAACTAGTTCAATAACTAAGTTAAATCCACCGAGAAGATTTAAAAAAATCTTTTTTTGGCTTTTTAACTGTAAATTTAAGAATGCATTTGAGAATATGGATAAAAATAAATGAAAACTAACAAAACAAGTAAATGAAATGAAAGTACTGTTGAATTGAACTTTATGAAAGGGAGTAGGAGGGAGGTATGAATTTTTGCTCTTACAGTAGAATGCTCCTTTTTTTAAAATTACGTTTCCTAATTCAAAGGTATGTTCTTTCAGAAGCAGAAGACAGGTAAAGGACTTCGCATCAGCTAATTATGGTACACCTCAAAGAATGATTGATGTACAACAGCCCTAGCACAATCTGTGCCCTCACCCACAGGGCAGTGTCCCACAGGGGATGAGCACAGAGGAAGAGCTGCAAGTATGATAACTAGCAGGTAGTATAATGCAGCTTCATTTTGGGGCAGCATATTAGCACTAGTCTACATCTATCCCTCTGCTGTCTGTCTTCCTAACTTCAGCTGAGTCCGTTCTGTGATTCTGGCTTGGGGATGTGGTGAGACTCAGCAACTAGAAATCCTCTCTTTTCTCTGCCACCTATTTGCAGAAATTGGGTCAC
Organism: Charadrius vociferus; assembly: GCF_000708025.1. Lineage (NCBI taxonomy): Eukaryota > Metazoa > Chordata > Aves > Charadriiformes > Charadriidae > Charadrius > Charadrius vociferus. The sequence continues at coordinate 1,206,587 of NW_009648157.1, read as the reverse complement.
AATCTATCAAATGAATGTGATCTATCTTCTGGCCATCCAGTTTAATTTTTTTGCATCTCTGCAGTTCTACTGATGATAAATGAGATAAACATGAAACAGGACAAGAAGTTTCCTATTTGCATGTTGTCTATTCATATACTTGCGCACACCTCCAGGGCTGTGATCTCACTGGCATCACAGAGAAGTGGTGGGATGGCTTCTATGAGTGGAGTGTTGGAATGGAAGGATACAGGCTCTTTAGGAAGGACAGGCAGGAGAAACGAGGAGGGCATGTCACCCTCTTTGTCAATGACCAGCTGGAGTGCATGGAGCTCCACCTGGGGATAGATGAAGAGCTGACCAAAAGCTTAAGGTCAGAATTAAAGGCATGGCTGGGGCAGGTGACATTACAGTGGGGGTCTGCTACAGGCCACCCAACCAGGATGACAGAGGCTTTCTGTAGGCAGATTGGAGCAGCCTCATGTTCACAGGCCCTGGTCCTCATGTGGGACTTCAACCACGCCGGTATCTGTTGGAGGAACAACACAGCAGGGCACAAGCAATCCAGGAAGTTCTTGGAATGTGTCGATGACAATTTCCTTCTCCAAGTGGGAGAGGAGCTATTCTGGACTTTGACCTTACCAACAAGGAGGGTCTAGTGGGGAATGTCAGGCTCAAGGGTAGCCTTGGCTGCAGTGATCATGAAATGTTCAAGATCCTTAGGGCAGCAAGGAGGGTGCACAGCAATGTCACTACCCTGGACTTCAGGGGAGCAGACTTTGGCCTCTTGAGGGAACTGCTTGGTGGAGTACCATGGGATAAAGCCCTGGAGGGAAGAAAGGCCCAAGGAAGCTGGCTAATATTCAAGAATCACCTCCTCCAAGCTCAGGAGCGATATATCCCAATAAAGAGGAGGTCAGGCAAAAAAGCCAGAAAGCCTGCATGAATGAACAAGGAGCTCCTGGACATGACCAAAAGCAAAAAGGAGGCCTATGGAGGGTGGAAGCAAGGACTGGTAACCTGGGACTAATACAGAGAAACTGTCCAAGCAGCCAGGGACCAGGTTACACAAGCTAAAGTCCAAATAGAATGAAATCTTGCCAGGGACTTCAAGGGCAATGAGAAAAACTTCTATAAATATGTCAGCTATAAAAGGAAGTCTAGGGAAGATGTGGGCCCTCTCTGGAAAGAAATAGGAGACCTGTTCACCTGGGATATGGAAAAGGCTGAGGTACTCAGTGACTTTTTTACCTCAGTCTTCAGCAGCAAGGACTCTAGCCACACTGCCCAAGTTGCAGAAGGCAACGTCGGGGACTGTAAGAATGAAGAACTGCTAACTATAGGTGAAGATCAAGTACAAGCCCATTAAAGGAACCTGAAGGTACATAAGTCCGTTGGACCTCATGAAATCCACCCATGAGTCCTGAGGGAAATGGTAGATGAGGTTGCTAAGCCGCTTTCCATTATATTTGAAAAGTTGTGGCACTCTGGTGAAGTTCCCAATGACTGGAAAAGGGGAAACATAACCCCCATTTTCAAAAAAGGAAAAAAAGGAAGACCCAGGACACTACAGGTCAGTCAGTCTCACTTCTGTGCCCAGCAAGATCATGGAGCAGATCCTTCTGGAAACTCTGCTAAGGCATATGGAAAATAAGGAGGTGATCAGTGACAGCCAACATGGCTTCACTAAAGGCAAGTCATGCCTGACAAATTTGGTGACCTTCTATGAATGCAGCATTGGTTAATAAGGGAAGAGCAACTGACATCATCTACCTGGACTTGTGCAAAGCATTTGACACTGTCCCACATGACATCCTGGTCTTTAAATTGGAGAGACACGGATTTGACCGATGGACCACTTGATGGATAAGGAACTGGCTGGATGGTCGCACTCAAAGCGTTGTGGTCAACAGATTGATGTCCAAGTGGAAACTAGTGATGAGTGGCATTCCTCAAGGGTCGGTACTGGGACCAATGCTATTTAAAATCTTTGTTGGCAACATGGACAGTGGGATCAAGTGCACCCTCAGCAAGTTTGCCAACAACACCAAGCTGTGTGGTGCGGTCAACATGCTGGAGGGATGGAATGCCATCCAGAGAGACCTTGACATGCTTGAGAGTTGGGCTTATGCCAACCTTGTGAAGTTCAACCAGGCCAAATGCAGGGTGCTGCACTTGGTCGGGGCAATCCCGAGCACAAATACAGGCTGGGCAGAGAACTGATTAAGAGCAGCCCTGAGGAAAGGACTTAGGGGTGTTAGCTGATGAGAAGCTCAACATGACCTGGCAATGTGCACTCACAGCCCAGAAGGCCAACTGTGTCCTGGGCTGCATCAAAAGAAGCATAGCCAGCATGTCGAGGGAGGTGATTCTGCCCCTCTACTCCGCTTTGGTGAGACCCCACCTGGAGTACTGCATCCAGCTCTGGAGCCCTCAGCACCAGGACGTGGGCCTGTTGGAGCAGGTCCAGAGGAGGGCCACAAAGATTATCAGAGGGCTGGAGCACCTCTCCTCTGAAGACAGGCTGAGAGAGTTGGGGTTGTTCAGCCTGGAGAAGAGAAGGCTCCAGGGAGACCTTATAGCACCTTTCTGGTACTTAAAGGGGACCTATAGGAAAGATGGGGAGGGACTCTTTATCAGGTCTTGTAGTGACAGGACGAGGGGTAATGATTTTAAACTGAAAGAGGGTAGATTTAGATTAAATATTAGGAAGAAATTCTTTACTCTGAGGATGGTGAGGCACTGGAAGAGGTTGCCCAGAAAAGTTATTGAGGCCCCATCCCTGGAGGTGTTCAAGACCAGGCTGGAAGGGACTTTGAGCAACCTGGTCAAGTGGGAAGTGTCCCTGACCATGGCAGGGAGGTTGGAACTGGATGATCTTTAAGGTCCCTTCCAACCTAAACCATTCTATGATTCTATGATATTTCTCTAAGCTTTTAGAACTGGACCTCCCTCATCTCAGTCTCAGCCTTCAAAGACATAAAAATAATTTGGGTATGCTTCTGAATATCTTTTGAGGTGTCTTTTCAAAGTCTAAGTTTAAAACACAGAACAACGTTACACCCAATATGTCAAAAAGGAGATATTACACCCATTCAGAACAGCAACTACTTAAATGTTTTTCATTTCATTGCCTATGTCGATTTTTTTAGATAGTGAATTAGATGAGTAAAGAAGATGAAAAACATGCCTCTTTGTAAAACAACAGAGGCATATACCTTTTACTGCCTTTGTCATCTTTGGTGAAAGTGTTGGTAAACGGTAGTTTCAAAGCTTTGGAACACAAACTGTAAATTGGTTTAACCCAATCAAATAACATCTTTGTTCCCAGGTGCAGGGATAACTTCAGTATTTGTATTCACCAAAGAATTGTTGTAAACTCACCAATTAGAGTGAACAACAAATACTTATTGAAAGAAATTATTATTCATTTTGTGTTGCAAGGATGCACACATCAAGAAACAAAATCAGGGAATGGATATCAAATAAAAATAAAACTAAGAATGAGTGAACATTTTAAAATTATACTTACACAATGGTTTCATGATGCTGAATTAAACCTGAGCATTAAAACTTACATTAAGGCTTTTGAAATTGCAAAGTGATATGTTTTATAGCAAAGAAAGCTAGAAAAAGAAATGGGTATATCAAATATACAGTGCTCACACACAGTGCTGTCAGTGATGGTAGTTTGTTCTTAGAATGTAACTTGGTCTTCATGCAAGAACCTCTTCCTTTTTCATCAATGAACTAAGTAAGTCTGTGTCTTTTTGTCTTTTTCAAATGGGAAATCAGAGGCTCCCAGTATCTTAGTCACTGACACAGAAAAAAATTAAGCTAGTGTCCATCTCGACTGCAGGATGAGGAAAATCTGCCTGGGACTTTTTTTTGCCAGTAGTCACTATATGTTTGCACTAGTATTGCATGTAATCTCTAATATTAAACAGTGAACGCTATATTAATTTGTGGGACAAAACAAATAATGTAAAAGTTAGGGCTGAGTCCCTCAGACTTTAGTCATAAAAATAGTCATTAACAGCAGGGAACATGAAAACCTATGTGCTTAAGGATTTAGGAATTAAATTGGGGTGGAGGAGTGGGCCAGCTATTACGGAGTAATTGAAATTTCACATTCTCCTTCCATTCCCACATGTATTTCCCTGCAGAGACAAATTCAGTAGTTACACAGATTTGTTCTTTTTTGTGCATGCGGATAGGTTTTGACACATTTTTTTCAGCAGTTTTTGAAACATTATTTGAAAATTGATGTAGCAAAGGCAGTTTCCAATGTTTGCATTGGCATCCATTATGATGCAGTTCCTGTTGTTTGTATAGTATGATTTAGTCATTAGAGAAGTTAAGTGCAGGGTGTGAGTAAAAGATTCCGGTAGCAAAGATGCAAATGAGAAATTATATGCAAGAAAAAGTGTTGGAATAGAAGAATGAAGCTTACCAGTATACTTTGGTTCCGTATCAGAGGTTTGGATTTTACAAAATTACTTTATTGTGTCAGAAGAGGAATGTCTAGAGTTTGCAGGTCTATTATGAATCTCTTTTATTGAGGCTTGTCAGTCAGATACTTTTCATATGTACCGATGTTCAGTTCTTTAAATAATTCAAAGTATTTCCTGAATACTACAGTAAATTAAGTAGTTTGCAAGAGCAACGAGTTTATGCAAAGCATTTCCTCATCAGTTGCTCTTTGTGATCAATTCTAAATACAGTTATTTTAATAAATATTTAATATGGGAAAAATCTGTTTCATTAACCTTTAAGATTCATTCCCACTGAATTCATATTCCTCCCACAGAGCATATGAATTTACTTGTATTGAGTGTGCCTCTCTCTTTGTGACATGACTGTTCCTAAATATCATTGTCACTATAAACTACACTACCATGATTGCATATAATGCAATAAATGAGTGTTTAATAGAATACATGTAATGCAGTATGTAAGATATCATTAGTATTATTTTGCTATTTTGATTCCTCGAAGAAAGTTACGAAAAAAACAAAATCAAAGACTAAGTGTCCTGGTTTGACAGGACCTTGGTGTACACCTGTCAAGTTGTAGATTTAATGTCCGATTGTTCATCAAAGTATATTTTGAGTTCCCCCAAAGAATTTTGTTCAAGCTTATAAGTAACATCTTTTATTTAATATTATAGTATTTTGAGAGGGTACTTCACATACTCTTTAAATATTCTTTTTTTCCTGGTTTAAAAAGTACTGCATTAAATTCTTTGCACAGAGTTTCCAATGTTCAAAATATAGTGTATTAGGATCGTTACAGTTGATTACATTGCTTGAGCTATATATTTATACGCAAAAAGCCAAAACCTGGAGCACATTCAACATTTTCAAGATTACAAAATTTTAAGTTAGAATTTTTTCCCTACTTTTACTGATTTGCAGTTAGTATTTTGGCAGTGCATTAAGGCAACTAAGTGAATAGGTGTTAAGTCCTTTTGAATCTCTGGAGTAGAAAGTATTCAATAGATTTTAACTGAATACAGCTTTTAAAAAAAACTTTCTTCTCTGGAAGCTAATAAGTAAGCATTGTACAGTTTCACTTTCTCCTTTCATTTCTTTGACATTATGTATGCAGTCAAGGAGCAGCTATTTATCTATTCCAACAGAAGATGTCGTGTTAATCTTAGTAGAGGATCTGCCTGGAAAAACAGTTGAGTAGTTTGAGCCATCCAGTGCGATGGTGCATATACAATAAATACGGGTGCATGAACTCAGTATCAGCTAGTGTATGTATACCTTCCTGAATTGTATCACAGCATGGGGAGTAAGATTGATATCTATGGAATCCTTATGTAAAAGAAGAATCTGTCCTTCTATATATGCCACTAAAAATATAACTCGTTCCATACTTGTGAGAGAGACTGGAGTCGTAACAATAAGGTAAATTCTATGCTATGTGCCTAGAGTAGAAAAAACAAAAAAAGTGGTTTATGAAACACAGTGAAGGTGTTACCTCATTGTAATAATGCATTAGTATCTTCAGGGTCGTGAAAAACATTATATTATAAAGCGTATTATGCAGAACATTTTTGGCAGTCTGTATAATTAAGAAATTTCCCATATTAGAGGAGTCTCATACAGGAGATCTTGTGACACAGCTGTTGTACTTGCCTTCTCTTCCTGTTTTATTGGTGTTAAGGTACATAGTGTGTGCTGCTAAATGCTGGCAGTGTTTGTAATTATGCAACTTTCCAGCAACGAAAAATACACTTCAGTCTGCTGATTTATGGACAATCGTGATTCTCACACTCGATAGCAGCAGGTCTTATTAACTTTGGTGTAATTCCTTTGATGGTTTCTTTGCTGCTTCTCATCTTGTTCGATGCTTTCTCATACTTTGCTTAGTTTTCCCCAAACCTATATTTGATTCATGCCGAAAGGAAAGTACTGTAGGTGTTAATTTAATTGGATGATGTCTTCTTTCACTGCCTTGCCTTTGTGTCATGTCTCAGTTAGTGTGCAAATCTAGTTTTCGTAACTACTGCTGGTGAGGAGCCACCAGTGAAGGTTGTGGTTCAGAGCAAGAGCTTGACATGAGCAGTCAGAGGTTGTATCTATAGTGTGAAGCTATATGCTGTGGAAACCACAGGTGCTTCCCAGACTCAGTTTGCATATGAATTCCAGATGACTTTTGATTCATGTCGGGATGAGACAAATTCTGGCCTGTACCCTGGACTTGAGAGTAAGGATACCAAACCAGTCAAGCTGGAATGGAGGGGTGTTGCACTCAAACAGGTCATCTGACAGGCACATTATGGGCACCAGGGTTATGAGGCACTGTAAATCTCACCCTTCAATCTAAATCTGTCCTAAATTGCCCTCTAGAAGAACGTGTCTCTCTTCATTACTGTAGAGTGAGCTTCAAGAGACAAACCTCACAACTGGGGCATTTAGATAGGTGGTGAGATCTTTTAGGCCTTCACCTCCTGTTGGATTAGGATGTCAGCTGCTATAATCCTCTTGTCTTTATTGCTGAATTATTTTAGCAGAAAATTCTTCAGTATTATATCATGTAGTAATACTGATAAAACCAAAGCTGCTCCAAACTTCAAAGAGGAAATTCTAATTTAGAAGGTGAGGAAAATTAATTGCATTTATGTCAACTGCTTGTGATGAAAGACTGGGACAAATTGCCTCTCCAGTGACCTGTTTGCTGCATTGATTTCTTTGGTGTTATATTAAGGAAGAACATGATAAATATGCCCTCATAATGAGTTGTAACACTGCTTTATTTTATATACATGAGAAAATAGATTCTTGTTATTGTGGCTATTAGAGCATGTCAAATCTCAGATGAAGCCTGCTTTCAGTAGAGGGGTTCTTTTTCCACTTTATGCCAAAATTATGTCTCCTTGAAATAGTAGTTCATCCAAGCTGACAATGAAGGCAGGATGTTTTGATTCTGGGAACTAGAAAACTTTGCTTTCTCCTGATTTGTCATAGCATTTTTAGCTTTCCAAGAGCAGTGTTTCATTTGTTAGGTTCATCTTTTCAAATCTATGTTTCTACAGAACAGAAGTAATAGATCAAGTTGTTGTGCAAGCATGTTTTGTTTCAGAAGTACCCCAAAAGTAAATTATTAAACTTGAACTAATTTCAAGAATTTTGTAGTCTGGTTGTCATTATAGTGAATTAGCAGATATGAATATTAATATTATGATAATTAGCAAGTATATGAATGCTGACAAGCTCATGGAAGCTAGAGGGTGTTTATTTTGTTTATTTCAGCTGAACCAAGTTTAAACTTGATGTTTCTAAGAGACATCTTGTAATCAGTGAAGTCCTGATCAGCTGAGAGCTGTAGTTCCACAAACTGGGATGTATTTAAGAAGACAGAGTTTAATGATGTGACCTTGTTGTTTGAAATTCCTAAAAAATCATCTGTTTATATATTTTTCAGTGTCATCATTGTTGCATTTGTGAATGTAAAGACATATGCTAAGCAATTTGTCTGAAGTAAAAGCTGACACGGTGCTAACAGCACTGGAAGCCTACAAGGCCAGGAGGAGAGGAGAGAAACTACAGTGACTTAGCGTAACAACTGTCAGCTGTGCGAAAGTGGCAGGGCTGCTCAACCAGCCACTCTGATTTAGGGATCTTTCATTCATACGGCTCCTTGTGCTGCTCAGAGCGAGTGTGAAATTTCTGTGACATACTTAACACCAGGCAAAATACGCTGCTAGAGTGAAATGTGGCTGTAATGGTACATCTGTAAGTTGTGTGTATTTTGTAGACTCATGGGCAGTTGTTGGTGTGTTTCGTTGCTTGTTTTAGGGAGCAGGAGGTTTTTCCATTGTATCAGTGGCAGGAAGCATCTAGTGTTACAATCCTGTGCCAGAAATGTTAAGTAGTTAAAAAACATGGTGTCAAAGTAATGGTTAAATGATACATTGATATTAAACATTATAAAATGTAAAGAAAGGGACCAGCCAGTCTTTGTGCTTCTGTTTGAAAAGAAGGGAGGTAGGATGGGATGCTGGTGAGCCCTTATAATGTTTGAAGTCTTCTCCTTTTCAGCGCAATCCTCCCATGATGGTGAACGATCTGTTTGAAGATATCAAAGATGGGGTAATGCTAATTGCCCTTTTGGAGGTTCTTTCAGGGCAGAAGCTGGTAAGAACTTCCTTCCTTCTCAGTATATGTGATAGTTGCATAACTTCTCTAAGAATTAGTTTTCTAATACGTTTCTATGTTTGAATACCATTAAAAAATGACTGATATAGAGTAAAATAAGCTTATTTACAGAGTGGGCTACCTGGTTAGAAAACCCTCAAAATTATGATTACAGACTGACATTCTTGTTTTTATGCATTTTCTATTAATTTTGTCTTATTAGTTCATGAAAATTGCTTATTTATATTAGTCTTTGCAGTTCATCTGGGTGTTACTACTATGACACAAACAAGGTCTAAACTGCAAGGTATTTCGATACATCTTGAAAAAATAAGTATAGTATTTTCTTGTTAAATTTACAGCTTTCTCTCTGAAAAAAATTGGTGAACCCCTCAAATTTCATGGGCTTTTACATCCATTTACCTTGACAGCTGCTCTGCAACTGTAAAGGTCCTTAACTGATGCCAAAAGACTTTTTCACAGCCAGGTTGTGTACAGATGCCACGGTGTGTACATGGCAAATAGGCTGTCTCTTGGGAGCCACACTAGTTTTGTCCATGTGATGTGGGAGAAAACCAGAAGGGTTTTAGGCCAAGGGCTTTCAGTTTTTCCAAAGCAGCTTTTAGATCAGGTGGCAGCATCTGAAATAGTAGATCGACAGTCTATCGTGTGGCTTGCTGTAGGGTTCAGGCATTACCTGTTCCTGCACGGGCTGGCAATTGGCAAGTGCCACACTTTTGCCCCTTTTTCATATTTCACGTCTGTTTTGGTTGCAGATGATAACCAAAATTCGGTAGTAATTCAGATTGCAAGAGTGATTTTACTGTAGGACGGTAAAAAAAGATATACTTCCAAGTGTGTTTCTGCTGTGTTGAAATACACTCGTTTCTGTTCTTCTAAGACAGAAAGTCTCCCTCTTGTGGCAAAACAGAAGTAGTAATACAGAAAAAAAATTAATGACGACACCTGTTACAATGAACTTCATTGGATTGTATCCTGCCTACATTAATTAGTGAAAGACCAGAACCAGAATAATGTCTGGTTAATTTAAAGGTCATGTATAGCAGAATATGATATTCTGTAGTAACTGCAAGAGGAATTTCGGGAATCTATAGGCAGCCTTTGTTAAATCCTTTTGTAACTTTGTGAACACAAATTTAAATGATAGTAGGTTTATATTTGCATTACAATATAAGATTCAGCGGGGAATTTAATTCCACTGTAGAGTATTAGAAAGCTAGGATAGGTTCTTGATTTAGTTCAAAGGATTCTGTCTTTTTTTTAGACTACATGTCTGAGGTTCAACAAAATTCATTGTTCAATGAGGGTTTGTGATAGTTGGGTTTTTTAATCACCAATAAAGTATTAGAGAGAATGGATAAAAATCCTCTAGGTAAAATGTCTTCACTGCAGACTGATTTTTAAAAATAACAACCACCTTGACTTCTCCTTTGCAGGCAAAAATATTTTCCTAAGAGAATGTTACTTTCTCTCAAGTACATATAGACGTGTGTATAAAAATAGTTTATTTTACATAAGAAAAACAGTTCTCTGATTTGATGAAGTTTATGGGCTGAAGCTGAAAGCTTGCATTCTGAGGTTATTAAGACATATGTAACTTTTTTATAATAGAACTATCACATTTACATCCCCTATATCTGTCAGTCCTCCCTGTTGGTACATGCAAAGATACAATTCAGCTGTTCCAAAGAACGTTTTTACATGTAAATCAGACTATGGTACTTACATAGGCATTTATAATAATTTGGAACTTTGTTTTTTGCAGCAAAGTGGCATAAATCTAATTGGAGTTTATGCTGTTCTTTCTCTTTAAGCCTTGTGAGCAGGGACGGCAGCTGAAGAGAATTCACTGGGTTGCCAACATTGGTACAGCTCTTAAGTTTCTAGAAGGAAGACGGGTATGTTTGGTTGCACTTAGTCCTGATTTTTCTGTCTTTTTTTATTTCTTTCCATAAATGTATGATTTGTATCCACCTACCTGTTCTTATTCTCCAAAATTTGAGCTATGTATGCAGTCTTCAGTTTCTACACAGTATCGAAAAGCTGCTGTAAAGTAAAAATGACAAGATCCTACACTAGTAGGTAACAATGTATAGGGTAAAACTTTTCTTTTTTTTTTTTTTTTTTTTTTTTTAAGTTAGAATCACCTTGGATGATGTCCTTCCTTTTTCTTTTCTATGTATTCTCCGGCTCCTCATGTTTCCTACTTTCTTGTTGCTGTTCTCAGCAAAGAACAATGATCTTCAGTTCTACAGGCATTCATTTATAATTAAAGAATAGATTTATGGACTTCACTAAGTTGTACATACAAAACTCTTCTCCCTGAAATTACAGATATGAAAATGTAGAACAGTGTGACCCCTTATTAGCTTTGCAGGACTTCAGACTAATTCCCGGGTTGATTCTGGTAAAATCAGTGCTGTGGCCATTTTAGAAATGAAAAAAAAAAATTATAAATTTAACAAAAGACAGAAAACCTAAAAGCTCAGTGTGATCTAGGTATGAATATCAAATAAAAGCAATCTACTTCTACCTTTTCCCTGACTTTTCTCTCTGTATTGTAATGACTTGTATCTGTTTTTTAATTAGATTGCAGATAGTTTGTTCTTCTAATTTCTGCATTTTAATTCAATTTTTCTTAATGCAGATGTAACACCTGATGAATTTTATGTCTCTACAGTATTGTACACCAGGAGTTGTTGGGTTTTGGGATTCTTTCCCTCTCTTTAACCCTTTGGCATATTCGCCTAATTATATTTCTGTTACAGAGGAAACAGTCGTACCAGATCCCTGTAGAAAGAAATCTATAAGAGAACTTTTTTGAATTGAAAATATATAATCAAAGCAAAGACAAATATATTCCCAACACAAAATTCAGATTTAGCTCACCATTTCACTAGTTTATGTTGCACAGTTTGTTAATACAAACCATATCATGTGGAACCTGAGAGTTGAAGCTTAGATACAGAGAGCTGCTTTGTGGTGAGACCTGTATAACCTAAGCCAAGGGTGGGATGACAAGCAAAAAACCATGCTGCCCTCATTTACATGTCACAATGTAGTGGGTGACCTGAACTTTGAATGACCCAGCTGAGATCCCAGAAATAATATAGCAGTGCAACGAGATAACTGATCCGGATGAGGATCAAGATAGTTTGCCAGAAATGGCACACTGTGTTTTTGCTTATGATATCTGAGTATTTTTGTCTGGACATGTCTTGATTTTTTTTTTTAATGTACTTTGTATCAATATGCCAGATTTCCTTCTAGAGGGAGTTGGAAATATGCAGTGTGTCAGGTAGATTGGTGCACATTAGCAGGTGGTCTCTAGGCTGAATCCAGCCTGAAGGATGCTTCTATCCAGTCTGTCACCCTTTTCCTCCCAGAGGAGGCAGAGATGCTGTTCAGACAACAAATGCCACCTCAGCAGCTGAGTGCAGTCTCTGGTCTGCACTCAAAGGAGAACAAAGGGAGACAGGTGGCTGCGCGCAGCACTTTGGGGTGTGCTGAAAGAGTCTCCTTTCTCCGTGGGCTCTCCCATAAGTAAAGTTTATTACAGGTATTAGTCAGCTTCCTATTTTCAGTCTGTCCAAATGGATTTCTGCAAATACCCCTGTTATACTGCAAAATGCAGATGACAATTGACAGATACCATTCAGGCCCAACCTGGTTTTTTTCGTGGTTCTGAAAAGTTTATTTTGTAGTTTTAGATCAATTTTGATAGAATATAAGACAAAGATAACACAATAACTAGACTAGGTAGGTTGCGCTTCTGTGAACAGTAGCCTAATCAGAAGCTTTAGCTGAGTCCCTGTAAATTTTTTGATCTATAATACGTATAAGAAAAACCTCGCTTTCTAGAAAAAGAAAAGCTTTTGTTAGAATTGGTCAGCTGAAAGAATGAGATTCGTGGAATATTTTTTCTTAGATAGGTAATAGAAAATTTTCCTTATTGACTGATAGAGAGGCAAGCAATGTCAATTTTTCCAGAGTTTTGTCAGATTTCTTGGTGGAGAGGACTGGAAATATAACCTGTGGGGATTTCTCCTCTGCCTCTTCCCAAGCAGCTTGTGGAGTTTTAATTCTGAAAAGATCTTCGCAGCCCTGAACAACTAATTTTTGGTTGCTCTTGACATTATCCAGTCCATTTCCAGCTGCTCCTTCAGAGAGCTACAGTCTTTTTTTTTCTGTTTTAGGGAGACAAATGAGGTCACCTGAAGTAATTTTCCTGCTTTTCTTTAACCTAAACCCAAGGTTTTTCCGTAACCTTTGTCTATGAACAAGGTTGCAGTGCATGAACACTTTAGCAGCCCTTCATATTTATACCATGATTGATGGCAGACTTAGTTTTGCTGAGGAACGAAGTATTAACATATTTGCTGTTTTCCAATACTACCTGTTTTATTCCATTTCCTTTAGCATTATCTATCTGCTAATTTCTTTTATGTTATACTCTTTATCCCCTCCTTTACTGCCTTTTGTCTTATGAGTTTATTTTAGGGTGATACTGTATTCAGACTATAGATTAGCATTTGGGAGTTAAGAGTCATGGAATCTGTTCCTCTTTCTGTTGATAAACTGCATGTGACCTTGGGCACCTCATTCGCACCTACTCTTTTCTTTTAAAAGGACTACAGTCAGGTTTGTCTTGCAAGGGAGCTTTAATCAGAGGTGGTAATATCCTTTACAAAAAAGATCTCTCTACTGGAGAACTGTGGCATTCTTTTTTCCCTTATCTTTCTTTTATCCTTTCTCCCTGCCCCCTTCCCTTCATTTTCTAGTTTATTCTTAAACTTGCTTTTCTCTTTCCATTCCAAATCTATTGGAACTATAGCAAGAAACCCCTGCATAATTCAAAATGTTACAGACTATTTAATTTGCTTTCCTTATTGTGTTGTAAGATGTGCCAAAAATATGCTTTCTTTGTGTTATAAAATTAAATCAATGCATTTACCTAATAGTTTAGCATTTAAAACTTATTTTTGTATCATCTTTTTCCCTTTGTTTTTCATGCTAGTCCATATACAGAGGATCTCCGGTTTGTACAATGGTTCTATGTAATTTTTATTGTTCTTTCTACTTGAAATTAAATATTTTTTCTACAAGTAAAATTGCACCATTCAGTGATTTTTTTTTAATTAAGAAACTTGTTATTTGATTGCAAAAATGCATTAAAAATATAAAATCTATTTGAAATGCACTTCATAATTGTTATCTTCTCTTGTGTGTGGGAGTAACACATGTTTTCTTTCCTATATAGATTAAACTTGTCAACATAAATTCAACTGATATTGCTGATGGCAGGCCTTCTATAGTGCTCGGCTTGGTGTGGACCATAATTTTGTATTTTCAGGTACCACATTTTTTGTTCTTCAGTGTAGCTTGCTCAAATAATGGTTCAGATCATCATTTCATATGAACTGGTCTAGTGCCAGCCTTTCTCCATAGCTAAGTAACTTTATAATTAGCTAAGGATCTGACCCTCAATAAAGCAACAGTTGATGGTAGGGATACGTCACATTGGGTAAAATTAGATACTTGTCTTTGAATTAGAGTGGTCTGGGCCTGGAATAGAGTTCCTCCATCACTGGAACATATTATTCCACTTTCTCTGAAGAATACAGGAGAGCAACAAAAGAATAGAATTGTGGATTCTTGGTACAAGTGTTGTCCCAAATCTGGGTTCTTTGCCCAGTGTGCAAACCGATAACACGCAAAGCAGAGGAAATTCCAAGTTTATGCCATCAATGCACAGAAATGGGGTTCTTGTCCCAAAGTGGGAGCATGCCTTAGTTTCAGAAATCTCCACTTTTATACATTGATTATTACATATTCAAACAATTAATACATATTCATTTTTATTCTCTTTAATGATTGGTCAAGACTTCTTCGTTTCCTATGTAGATGAGTACACGGACTCTGTCTTCTTGTTCCATTGTTCTCTTTTGAATAAGTGGTGTCATTTGGATAGGTGGTCAATGAGTCAGCGGTCCCAATCTCCCCCTGCTGAAATTACCTTTTACCTACTTCTCTGATCTTGGCAGTTCCAAGTGATTTTCTCAGCTTGCTGACCAGGCCTACAGTTTATCACTCTCTTGACAGGAATACCCTACTTATCAACAAAGCTACATTGTCTGGTGGTTAGTTCCTTAACTGAATCGTAGATAAATCATGTCTAGATAATGGTAGATAAATCATTTCTCTATTTTAAATAAATCGTAGATAAATCATTTCTCTATTTTAATATTAGGTAAATAATTAAATAGGGTTGGGGCAGTATAGAGGACTTAAGCAGCAGCAGGTTTCCTTGATTGCTTCAATTACATTTTACATTTCATTTTTCTAGTTAATGTCAATTTTACTACAACACGAGTACCTTTAACAACCTCACTGGTGATTGAGCTGTATGTTTAATTCCAGTGCATATGATGTCAGACAGTAATTCTTTTCAGACAATACATATAAACATGCTGATTTCACTGGGACGTGCGATATTTGCAAGGACAAAATTTAGCTGTGAATTGCGTAGATGGAGAGGGGTTTGAATTTGTAGAGGAGAAATCATTTGCATTCTGTTGAAGTTAGGTGGGAGGGAAAAATGGTTTCATAAATCCTGTCCATATGAGTTAACAAAATGAGTCACCGCTCAACAATTTAAAAAAATAATGGATTTTGTTGCTTTTCTTTATGTAGTTTTTTGGCTTTGGCTCTCTTTTAATGTGGCTCAGAGATACTGTTCTCCTAAGCACCAACCAGTGTCATGACTCAATGGTTCAGATCTTCTCAGAAAAAAATTACCAGAATAGTATTAATATATTTTATTAGACTCATAGAATGGATTAGGTTGGAAAGGACCTTGAAGTTCATCGAATTCCAACCCCCCTGCCATAGGCAGGGACACCTCCCACTAGACCAGGTTGCCCAAGGCCATGTCCAGCCTGGCCTTGAACACCTACAGGGAGGGTCCTCAACAATCTCTCTGGGCAACCTGTTCCAGTGCCTTACCACCCTCAAAGTGAAAAACTTCCTCCTAATGCTTAATCTAAACCTGCCCTCTTCCAGTTTAAAGCCATTCCCCCTAGTCCTGTCGCTACATGCCCTAGTAAAACGTCCTTCCCCAGCTCTCCTGTAGGCCCCCTTTAGGTACTGGAAGGTCACAATAAGATCTCCCCGGAGCCTTCTCTTCTCCAGGCTGAACAGCCCCAACTCTCTCAGCCTGTCCTCATAGGAGAGGTGCTCCAGCCCTCGGATCATACTCATGGCTCTCCTCTGGACATGCTCCAGCAGGTCCATGTCCTTCTTATGTTGGGGGCTCCAGAGCTGGATGCAATACTCCAGGTGGGGTCTCAGGAGAGTGGAGTAGAGAGGAAGAATCAGCTCCCTTGACCTGCTGGCCACACTTCTTTTGATGCAGCCCAGGATACGGTTGGCCTTCTAGGCTGGGATTGCACATTGCTGGCCCATGTCCAACTTTTCATCTACCAATATCCCCAGGTCCTTCTCCTCAGGGCTGCTCTCCAGCCATTCCCCACCGAGCCTGTATTTGTGCTTGGGATTGCCCTGACCCAGATGCAGGACCTCGTACTTGGCCTTGTTGAACTGCATGAGGTTGGCTTGGGCCCACCTCTCCAGCCTGTCCAGGTCCCTCTGGATGGCATCCCTCCCCTCCAGCGTGTCTGCCTCGCCAAACAGCTTGGTGTCGTCAGCAAACTTGCTGAGGGTGCACTTGACCCCACTGTCCACATCCACAACAAAGATGTTGAGCAGTACAGGTCCCAGTACCGATCCCTGAGGAACGCCACTCATCACTGCTCTCCACTTGGACATCGAGCCATTGACCGCAACTCTTTGAGTGCAACTATCCAGCCAGTTCTTTATCCACGGAGTGGTCCGTTTGGTGAATCCATGTCTCTTCAATTTAGAGACCAGGATATCGTGTGGGATGGTGTGAAATGCTTTGCACATGTCCAGGTAGATGACATCCGTTGATCTTCCCTTCTCCACTGCCACTGTAACCCCTTCATAGAAGGCCACCAAATTTGTCAGGCATGACTTGCCCTTGGTGAAGCCATGCTGGCTGTCACCAATCACCTCCTTGGTCTCTATGTGCCTCAGCAGAATTTCCAGGAGGATCTGCTCCATGATCTTGTCCAGGCACAGAGGTGAAAGTGACTGGCCCGTAGTTCCCTGGGTCTACAATTAAAAAGTTTTGTTTTAATTTATAGCTCATTGAGATGAATGGGGAAAATTATGCTTATCAGACTTATTGACACTCAAGTTCTCTGCTTCAGTTTTACTTGGGTCATTTTTTGAGCTTTTATTTAGTTGTCACAGGCAGATACATTATTTTAACATGAATGACAGCAGAAATGCATGAGAACTGTTGTTAGCATTGTGGCAGACTCATTCTGTGATGAGACAAAACTTTGTTTTTTAAGTGGACAGCATAGACAATTGTGCAACATCCTCTGGATATAACCTTTTTTTATGTTAAAGACCCAAATTGTTAGTGAACTTGACGTTCTCAAAAGAGTGAAGTTAATGATTTTCATTTGATGAAAGGCTTGATGCAAATAACTGCCATACACCCTCGGCGAGCACTACTAATGCACTTTGCCTGCAGTACACTCACTTCCTTCACAAGGTACCTCTAAGCAAAGCCACAATTGAATTTGTGCCAAAACAGTACCATGGTAAATAAAGAACTATCCAGATGAGATCATTGAGGTCACTTCCATTCTTTAATTAAGTGATCCTCCTCTGAAATTAGAGGATGGTTCTATAAGCCACTGTCTCCGATTTCAAGGGTAATTTTCATACTAGATAACACAACACACTTGCGTATTGTTCTAGCTGTAGGGTGTCAAGAAAGTAAATGATTGCTACATGCCTTGTACTTCTGAACTTAAGACCATTGTCTGGGCACATACATTAGCAGTTTTTGAATCTACTTTAATGTACAGTTAAATAAAATATGGTATGTTCATCATAGCTTCTGCCCAACTTCATTTTGTTGGTTGTCTTATGAAATTATTTAAGAAACTGGTGAAAATTAAGAAGGTTATCTACAAACAGTCCATTGACATTTTTTCCCCGCAGATTGAAGAGCTTACCAGCAACCTCCCACAGCTGCAGTCGTTGTCTAGCAGTGCTTCTTCTGTGGAGAGTGTTGTCAGTTCAGAAACTGCGAGTCCCCCAAGCAAACGGAAGGTGGTAACCAAGGTCCAAGGAAGCGCCAGGAAGGCTTTGTTAAAATGGATACAGTACACAGCAGCAAAGTAAGTAACCTACAAGTGAAATGAATTTATATCTTAAGTGCAAATTTTGTCTTCAGATTCTAAACTCTCTCAGTCAGGGATTGTCCTTTTGCTCTGTATTTATGTAGCACCTCCCCATGATCATACTCTTTTTGACAATGGAGGCTGCTAAATGTTACCACCATACAGCAAGCAAGTAGTAAACAATGATGTGCATTAATTATACAAGCAATCATATTTTATAGTTTCCAAATAATGAATGGGATTATCTTTGACAGAATGAGGAACTGAAAGGGGAATTAGGTGTCTGAATGGCACTGTATTAGTCCTTCTGCCAAAATACTTGATGTGACAATGTAAGTCCCACACCAATTTAGCATTCCCTGGTGACAAAGCTTGTAGAAGTACTAAATTCTGGCACTTGCTGTTGAAAGGCAGGTGATGAAAAATTATGAATATACTTCTGCAGTTCTGTGATACCAGGGACACATTACTACCAAAAAATGCCCCGAATATCCATCCTTCTATATCCATGTTATTTTGGATTTATTTCTTGCTATCTCTTGTTAACTTAAGAATCTTCACCTGTATTTGTTATAATTATCCCATATTTGCTCTGCTTCCAAAAAGACATTAAAAAAAAGGCATAAATTACGTCAAGATACAATAGTAGTTTGATGGCTTCCACAATAAGAAAATAAAAATCAAAGATCTAAAAGAACAAAATGCATTTATTTGTTCAAATTATGGAATCACTGCTATTTAAAGAGATCAGTCGTGCAAAACATGGAGGGAAAATGGCCAGTTATGGGATGGTGCCTGAGAGAAAAGAAATATAATTGTAAAGATACAGACTTTCTCCAGTTCTCCAAAAAATAGGTAGAATACAGTAATTTATAGCGCAGTACAGTCTAGTTTGACATTCTTCCTATTGCACCGTTGTCAGTAAGTTCCAGACATGTAAATGAACAAAATACAAACATAAATGAAACTGTTCTTAAATGAAAATGAAACTGTCAACATTATTGGGAAGAGTGGGTGAAAAGTGTGGAAAGAAGATTAGAAGAAGGATGGTATACTTTGCGTAGCCCTGCTTCACAGTGTAATTTGCAAGGGCTAGCTCATTAAAGTCAGTGAAAGTGTTTCAGTGGTCACTTGGAGCTTTGAGAGAAGCCTTCATTCAGAGTTACTGTTGCTGTGAAGTACCTCAGTGTCTAAGTATGTCCTCAAAGGAAGTTTGCATGCTCAAAGTAAAAAAGTCTTGCAGTCTGTGGGCCACACTTCAGAATTACTTTAAAAGAAGCAGTCAGAAGTGTGATTCAGTTCTGACTACTTTCTCATTGTATATTGCTATTTCTTGATCGTTTGTGTTTATGTTTTAGTGAACATGTGAGTGTTCTGGGTGTATGGAACTATAATATCACTCATGCTCTTGGTAAGAATGTAAAGAAATCTGTGTTACATTTTCACCTGAACAGCAATGATGTCACTGTTCATGCTTTCATTTTAAAAGATAACAGATTAGTGCAGGGTTGGTTTTGGTTTAGTTTTTTTTGTTTGTTTGTTTGTTTTTTTTAGTAATACCTAACTGAACTGCAGTAGTTATAATGGAGGGAGATATGAAGTGTTTTATAGTGAGGGAGACAATCCACAGACTCTGTGCGTGGTACAAGAATGTTGAGAGCCTTGGTGCACTTCATTTGTTCAAAATACCATTGACTTACTGCCTCTAGCAAGCCCACTGGAGACAAATACAGTACACATATGACAAAAAACTCTTGGATCTTCATAGGCAGAAATGAATTTATGCGGTGGATGAATGGAGTTGTAGTCGACCTGATTAGCATTGAAGGAACAATAAGTGTTTTAGGTTTAATGATGGGTAGCCACTGGGTGGAGCATCCTGCCTCCTCCCCTGTTTCATCTAGTCCCGATGTTGTTGCAAGCCACTTTTTTCTTTCATATTCTTTAGGCAAGTTGGAATTGAAATCAAAGACTTTGGACAAAGTTGGAGGAGTGGTGTTGCATTTCATTCCGTTATTCATGCTATCCGCCCAGATTTAGTGGACATGGAGAAAGTGAGGGGAAGGTCAAATAGAGAAAACCTGGAAGAAGCCTTCACACTTGCAGAAGCAGAACTAGGCATTCCAAGGCTCCTTGATCCAGAAGGTACCTGATTCATAGTTGGAAAAAGGTTTGAACTACTTGCATGGGTTAAATCAGATGTGCTTATTCACAGTGTTTAGACATTTAAGAAGCATTTTGTCCATTCGTCTAAAAATTAATTTACCATGTTCTATACTTGTCTAGATGTGGATGTTGACAAGCCAGATGAAAAGTCTGTCATGACCTATGTAGCCCAGTTTTTGAAGTACTATCCTGACCCTCATCATACAGTGACTGATGTGCAGGAGAATGATGTAAGTTTCTCTTGCGTAACTGTGCGAATCAGTTTATCATGAGGGGGGCTTTATAAATGCATTTTATAGCTCTCTTATAGTTTATTATGTTTCCTTTTGATGAGCAGTTCAAGTGAAAAACAAGCACAATAAGAAAACTGGGAAAGATTATCTGAGAATAAAGGAATCGGTGTTGCAGATGTTTACTAGTGGATGGAGAAAATACAACGGTGATCCTGCAGAGATTTTCCTGTTTTCAGCAGTAGGAGACAAAAAGAACACAAGCAGTTATTGTAGATAGTAGCAAACTAATAGATCCTAAAGTTCCCCAAGAGGTTTTCAAGCATAACACCAACGACATGGCAATAATTTGTTACCTGAAGCAATGCGTCACTTCTGTTTCTATCACACTGGGTTTCTGGATAAGAACAATAGCCCAAGAGATTGCTTAGGTATAGTCTTTAGGCTTTTAGGCTGAGGTAGCAGTTACAATTTAGGCACAGGTTTCTTTCTATTGTGCAGTGGTGTTTGACTATTCACTCTAAGGAATTGTTTTTAGTCATGTGGGGTTTTTTCTTGGTTTGGTTTTTTTTTTTTTTCTGTTTTGTGTATGCTCTAGTGCATTGGCTTTGCACTAGAATGGCTATACTCAGTGATGCCAAGTGATCGTGACTCACTTCCTAATCCTGATCACTTGCTTTCTTCATGGCAAGCACAGGAAACACTGCTGAGACAATCTGCTCAGCCCCAGCAAGAGAGAAGGAGGAAGCACTTATTATCTGTGTTTCCTTGCATTCCCTACAGAGCTATAGAAGAACTTTGAAAGGAGTCTCCTTCCTTATGCCTATGTGTGGCTGAGGCAGCTGTAGCTTTGCTCTCTGATTCCAGTGCCTGAGCACTGGAATTTTTCATTGTCCTTGCTGCAATGTTGGTCTGAGGACATGCCTGTGCCACAGCATCCCACTGAGCAATGAGGCTGCTGAAGCAGAGGGAGTGAGCACTGAAGCCTCATGCTGTGCCCTGTGGCAGCCTAAGGCAGTCCTGTCATCTCCATACCATGGCACACGATGCAGTTTCTGCTGCCAACAGCCTCGGCCAGGTCTGATGCCTGTGCTGGGGCTGCATTTTGAGGAATAGCCTCACCACCTTCTCCTGAGCTTTATGCAGAGATGATGCAGGAGAATGCAGGGCTCAGCCACTCCGTGCTCTGCCTGCTTCTGGCTGTACCCACACAGACAACAGCACATGAACTGTGAAAGGGAAACTACCGAGTTGCCTCCAGAATTCCTAATGAATCACTAGGAAGTGAAACAACAGAAATTCATCAGTTTGACGTGCTTAGCTGAAGACAACTTCCTCTTCCTAGATATCGCGAAGATATTGCAGTAGCAATCCAGGTGAATTTTGGTAGAACTGCTGGTCACCTGCATGTCACACTGCAGAAATCGGTAACTCCCAGATTTAAGAAGAAAGTAAGAGTTTGACATCACACTAATTTTCTAATGTCATCATTCCTTGTTTCCCTGAGGAAGAACTATATTCCTTCTCACACCCCTGATGGAGTTCCTGGCAGTTCAAGACAAACTCCACTTCCCCAGTGGAGTCTCCAGTCAGGAATAGAGATGGGGCCCTCAATTTTTTTCTGGCTTAAATTCTGCTAATACATCTCTGGAGAAATTCTCTTCCTTGTCAGGCACCTGTGTCCAGTCTATACCTTACTTCCTTGTGCTGTCCACCATAACTTCCAATTCCCTCGCCTACGGTCACGGTACAAAATGATGACCAGGTGGCATGTGATAGGTTGATGGGAAAAAGTTCTGGATGGATCCGGGCCAGTAAGCAATGCACAAAAAGTCCCGGGCCCCAGGTAGTCACTGGTCCTGAAGCAGTGGAATGCATAGAAAAAACAGCACAATGCTTTCATCTGCTTGGGACTGGATAGATATAAAGTCTCAAATGGCTAAACTTCTGGCACACTTTGGTCTTTTACTATTATAAACTTTTGTATTTCTGTCATATATCACAGAAGCTTATCTTGCATGAAGCTGATTTACTTATGACTTATCAGGGAGAATCTGTCAACAGATAATCAAATTTTTTATACTCAGAACTTGCATTTCAAGATACTTGATCTGTTTGCAAGAAAATCATAATGATAGATTTGGCAGACTTCATATACAAATTCCAACAAAAGTTGGGACCTTAGTTTACACAGTTCTGGAGGGGAGGGGAAAGAAGCCATGAGTTAATGCAGTTACTCCGGTTAACTACAGGATACCTAGATGAAACAAGATACCCAGAAAATCATTGGCAAAATAAGAGTGTCATTCATCTTACATGATACATATGAGAGATTCTAGTGCTGAAAATCCAACAATGCAGTTAAAAAATATACAGACATAAGTATTGTGTTCCATATTTATACAGTATTTGAAGGGAAAATTGAAAAAAAAAAAATCTCAGTCAAATGTTTTGTAATCAAGTGTCTTGTGGAGTTGTTTTTCACCAACTGCTTTTAACCCAAATTCTTAATTGCATATGGGTTGGTGACAATTAGGCGAAAGATCATTTAAATCACCAGGTTAAGTAAGGCTGTCACTACAGCAGATCCAAATTGATAGTGTTGCCAGCAGGTTAAGGGATGTTGCTGACTGGTGAGGACACACTTGGAACACTGTGTCCAGCTCTGGGGTCCTCAGTACAGGAGATCTGGACATATTGGAGAGAGTCCAATGAAGGGCCACAAGGATGATGAAGGGACTGGAGCATCTCTCCTATGAGGAGAGGCTGAGAAAGCTGGGGCTGCTCAGGCCGGACAAGGGAAGGCTCAGAGGGATCTTGTCAATATATGTAAATACCTGAAGGGAGGGTACAGAGAGAATGGAGCCGGGCTCTTTTCAGCAGTGCCCAGGGACTGCACCAGAGGCAACTGAAACACAGGAGGTTCCCTCTGAACACCAGAAAAAACTTTTTCACTGTGAGGGTGACTGAGCACTGGTACAAGTTTCCCAGAGAGGTGTCTCCATCCTCAGAGGTATTCAAAAGCTGTCTGGACCTGGTCCTGGGCAACTGGCTCTAGATGTCCCTGCTTGAGCAGGGGGTTTGCACTAGATGACCTCCAAAGGACCCTTTCAACCTCAACCATTCTATGATTTTGCAATTCTGTGATAATATTTAAAAGCATAGTTGATATATTTAAGATTTTTTTTAAATGAAACAGCAACAGTAGAAGAGGTCGTCTTGAAATGCAAGAGGAATGATTTTTTCTAGGTGGCGTAATACAAAAATAGAGATTTAAATACCTTTAAAAAAATAGAAAAGTGGTTTCCATTCATAAGAGCAAGAACTGTTTTCTTTAGTACTTACGGAAACATTTATGAACTTATCACTTTGCAACTTTAAGGGAAATCTTTTTTGATAGAAGTAACTGCTTGGAATCATAATATGGCAGCAGACTTCCTTGAATACACAAGCCATTTAAGTGCCTTTTTTTAATCCGTTTTTGCACCTATGGTTATTCTAATATTCACCTTGCTAAATTAATTGACTGGAAAAAATGTAAAGGAGAGAGTACTTCTTTTCTCAGTGCACAGTTGGCAGTGAATCAGATACGAGATATTTGTGTGCCTATATAATCCATTTAGATTGAAAATTCACTTATTATTTTTCAAGAAGTGTTGTCCACAAGTTCTGTTCTAGGTATGCAAACATATGCAAAACCAAACCAAACACGTAGAATCGGTTCATTTTAAAATAGCCCTTTTGAGTTTTCTCAAAACCATGTAAAAGAATCAGATGCCTTTGCGATCACCATAGGTAACAGTGCCAGTTAATATTTTATTGTTCTCTCTGGACTTTCTGCCTGCTTTGCTTTATTTTGTTTGCTTTTTTTTTTTTTTTTTTTTTCTTCTTGTTTTCCCATTTGTTTCATATTGCTAGGAACTTCAGGAAATCCCAACTTTTGTCATTTCTTTTATGAAATTTAAGGTAAGGTACATTGACTTGCTAACTTTACATTAATCTTTCCAAAAAAGCAAATAGACGAACACAATAAGTCTAAGTCTACCTTCTTACATGAGCTGATCTTAACAGCCTAATGCTTAATTTTGCAAACAATTTCACAGAGATATTATAGAAAAGCAAGTCAACTTTCCTATAATAAATCTCAGACTAAGCTTTTGGTTTTCTTAAGTAAAGGTATAAACATGAAAAAATAGGTTATAGATTGATGTTTCTACTCCTCTAATCTCATTGTAGATGGATATTTTTGTATGTGTTTAGGTTTATAGAGTAGATACTAGATTGTATATATGCTTGTGTAAGTGATGTATGTGGACTGTGTGTTGGAAGGAGAGAGCATTCATGTGTAATTGCATGATATGCACTGCTCCTTTTCTCACTTAAACTATGATGCTTTTAAAAACATACCTTTTTAATCATCTTGGACATTTAGTTACTTATAATTATCTAGTATTAATGAGAGAAGTTCAGGAATCTAACATGGACTACTTGAAATGAATGTTCAGAGGTGAAAATGGAAGACTGCGGAAGTGAATATATTATGAAACAAATAACAGGCATCACTGCAGTCAGTCAATAGTGTTTATAGTTTGACCTGATCCAATTTATTATCTTGGTGCCACACTTCTTTTTTTTTTTTTTTGGGTGGGGGGTGGTATGGTGTGGTGCTGTTTTTTTTTTTAATATATAAGTAGTAAGTTATTTTCAAATAAGTATGATCAAGGGTTCACCTCACATTGTGTATATGTAACTAGTGATGTGTGTTGAAGTGCAGATTAATATTGATAGCAGAATTATTCCCATCTTCTCAATGTGTTCAAGTAAGTTTAGGCAGCTTTAACGGGACTTGTGCATTTTTAGTCTTACATGGTCCCAGTGCATTGCTACTTAAACTAGTGAAGATTTGAAGTGGTAAAAGCTCTGTCAATTTCTTTATCTTGGTATAAATTTAACTATAGAGGAAGCACTCTCCTTCAAAGTGTTTCTGGTATAAAGTCTTTCTCTGTGCTCTGATGAGCAAGTAATTCAGAAGATAATCCTGTCGCCTCCAATATCTTTATGCCAGCAGAGTTCCCCAATGTAAGAGGAATTTCCTGAGCAGCAACTGCAAAAATAACTTTCTGAGCTCTTCCAGTGATTTACTGTCTGCTTTTACAGATAGGCGTTAATAGCTCATCCCTGAAGATGATGCTTGGCTCAGCATTCACCATGCATCTGTGATACTGTTGTCAGTGAAAGTGTTTCACACGTATACATCCAGTAATTCATATATGTAAACCAGAGTTTTCAAAAGGAATAGCATAATTAATTGAATTCATGTATAAACATTTTTAAAGGACTTGATTTTCTCCACACATAGGCAATACAATTGTTCAACATCCCTGAAAAAAAGGTGACTTAATTTTTTTAGATTTAAAAGTTCATAATTGAAAATTCTGTCCTGCCTGCTTCTGAGAATTTGAACAGTTCACCTGGTGTATAATTACATATTAGAGAACCCAAAAAAGTACTCCTTTTACAGTCCACAATTAAATTTCTCATGAAACACAGATGTGTATTTTTAGCTCTTCAAAACCCAAAGTATTCTGTATTATGTAATTCTCAAATTAACTCTGGCATATCATTTAATAAAATAATGTTTTGACTTTGAGTCTGGGCTGAAAACTTCCTTTGTAAATTTAAATTGTACTCCATAATCATATTGGAACTCATAAACATTTTTCTCTAATTACCTTCTTTGATGTTCTTTGGTAGTTGAATGCTCCAGTTCTATTAATCTCTGAAAAAAAGTGAATATTTGTAGAATGGTGCAGGCTTTAGACAATAGTTTACATATCTGTAAGAATATCCTTTTGGTAATTTTTACTAAAATTAAGAACCACTCGGCACTAATGAAAGTTGTCTTTTAAGAGTGATAGCTCATTAAACCTGGGGGATGTTGGTGACAGGTGCCTTAGTGTCTAAGAAAACTAATCTTTCATGTCAGTTACCCGAACTGAAACTTTAAAATGCTTTTGTACCAACCAAGGACCATAGAACCAAGTTTGCAGGTGATAAGTGATGTGCTGAACTGAAAACCTGTGAAAATGTATGAATAAATAAATAAAATGCTTATTAGACATTGTTGCACAATGTCTTTAACAGCATTCATTTAGGCAGTTACTGAAACACCTAAATCTTCTGCAGTTAAAGTTAACAAATAATTGTCTAACTAAATAATTAAAAAAAAAAAGTCACAGAAGACTCAATGTCACCTGTTAATTTTATCTTTTCGCTTAATGTCAGGGAAATGGTATGTGGTTTAATAGAAGTGTGGCTGTTCCTGTGTTCTTTATCTTCAGGTACTATAGAAATGTTCTTGATCGCAGCGATATCCTATTTCAAAAAGATGTGGTCAGACCCAGTTTTAGTCGTTATTAAATTTTTAAGCTATGTTGACAGGAATCTTGCAAAATACCTATTTTGCTCACATTGCTGTATGAACAGC
Source organism: Charadrius vociferus (assembly GCF_000708025.1). Classification (NCBI taxonomy): domain Eukaryota; kingdom Metazoa; phylum Chordata; class Aves; order Charadriiformes; family Charadriidae; genus Charadrius; species Charadrius vociferus. Next base: position 1,179,775 of record NW_009648157.1, on the reverse strand, counting down.
TGCAGCCACACAGATGCCCTTCTTGCAACCACTCACCTTAAGGAAGTGCTTCTCAGCAATAAGAACATGAGCCATAGAGGAATAAAAGCCAGTGTTTAACAAAAAATGAATTTATAGTGTGAACTAAAAGTAATATACACAACACTGTGATACACTTTTTCTATTCCGGACTTCAACAGTATCTTGCTTCAAGTTTCAGTTAGTAGGATTGTTATAGGACTTTCAATCCATTAAGATGCAGAGTTTAGTTTTGCCTTTATGGAGCTGACAGCTAAATACTAATAGAGATGTCAACAGTCTCGCTAAAGTTATGAGTTCTAATGAATGGAGTGCATTTAATATGAAAGTTCTTTTTTTGGTGACCGAATGAGTTAAGCATTCTCTCTTCTTATATTCTTCTACTCATAGGGGGGTAGTCCTGGCTTTGCTGTTTTTCTCAAAGAATCTTGGCATTATTTTTCCACACACAGAGCCAACTATCAGACTAGAAGAGTAGGAATTTTATTCTCCTTCTCTATATTTAAATGATTTGAGAAGTTGGAAGCACTAGGAGTTTTGGCTTCTTGGGACACTGTGCAGTCAAGGGAATCTCAGCATTACAAACAGCTGGAGCAGGGAAATGTCGTATGTGTCCCATACCATTTCTCAGGTCCCAGATTTTGGTGAGTGTCAGAAGACAGGAGCATGAGCTATAGTGAACTTTGTTCCAGCACAGATGCTCTAATATCATGTTAATCTTGCTGCAACTACCCAGCTAAGAATTTACCTAGTGAGTTAACAGATACCATTCCTGTGGTATTTGAACAATCTGTTGTGCAAATTCTGTCCAAGCAACTGCTGCTGGTTTTGAGTAGAGGATCAGTAAAAGAATTAGTAGAAATATATCAAAGAAGGGTTTCTTTCTTATCTGAGGATCCTATCCTTTCCACAGCTGAAATAAAGCAATAGCTCTAAACTTTTAAAATTATAAGGGAAGTTATATTTTAGATAAGTGAGGCAGCTTTCAAAGAGAGGAACCACAATTGGCTCCTTTCCCAGGTTAGGATCTTTTCTTAAAAGAAAGTGCGGGGTTTCCTAAATACAGTCAGTGGCTATTCTTTTTTATCACATCGTCCAGTTTTTCTTCTCTCATGCAATGCTTGAAACTTAATTGCTCATTTTAGGTGATTAACTAATATTATGTGGTGCATTTGTTCACTGTAATAGATGCGTTTCTGACAAATTTTACAGTAATATGGCTTCTTTGGTTTCAAAGAGTAGCTTCTGATTAACAGCCAGCATATGCGGTTCATTGGTTGGAAATCTGAGATGGACACTTGTATCCTACTTGATTAGTTTGCTCACACAGTGCACAAAAAAAAAACCCTTTCTGTTGTCTGCTAACCCTCACATATAACGTGCTCACAGACCTGAGATTTCCTGTTAGTATTTTTCTGTTCTATGCCAGGTCACTGAATTCTGCAGAGAACTTTGCAGCTTTGCAAAAGGACCAGTGCCATGACAGACTGAGTTGTTAAAGCAAAACTGTAAAACAAATATGCTGTTCTTGAAAGCCATAAAATGACATGGAAGGAAAAGAAACTGAATGCAGTCAAGTTTTCTTTATTTGTTTTCGTTTTCCTTGTTAAAACATTCTCTATCGAATTATTTTGCCAACTTCTGAACTTAGAGCTTGATGTCAAGGATTGCCCTGAAGTCACTCAGGAAATAACTTTTTTTTTTTCAGCAATAGCAGACTAGATAATGAAGTGGTGGTAAAAGATGATAAAATCCACTCCTGTCTCAGGTCAATTAACTTTTATTGAAAACTGACTCTGCAAGTATGTGGAAGACTATAATTAGCTGTTGAGGTATGTTTAAAGGACTTTGTGTTAATTTAACATCAGGTGAGAACAGCAAGTAGTATCTCTGACACTGCAGTGCCCCAAATTGTCATGATTTCATCACTGTAAGACTCATGTCTAAATGCTGAGTTTTCTTATAGTCAGGAAGTGCTTTTCTGTCAGATTGTATGAAGACAAGTGATGAGAGAATTTAGCCCAGATGTTCCGTTGACTTTCACTGCAACTAATGACTTTGACTTGCTAGAAAGATGTTAATTTCTGGACTATATCTGACACCTCTGCTAAAAGGCTGCAATGAGTTTTTTTGTGTGTGGTACTAAATCATAGAAGGAAGACAGACTGATGCTGAGAGACCTGAAAGTGTGGGCAGAACAATTTGAAAGAGACTTAGCCCGAGCACAGGTGGCAGAAACAAGCTTACAGGAGAAATACCAGGTAAGCAGTAGGGGAAATTTTATAACATATGATGTTATTGTCATCATTATGCATAGCACATACTGCAGTATTTTATGCAATCTGTACATAAGCAAGTCGGTATACCATAGTTTAAAGAAATAAGGAGACAAATTGTCTTGCCTTTTATTGGTGGAGGAATTATAATGTCAGCTCCAGCTTTGCTACGTAGAACAGTGCACAGATGGTTTGCCTAACACAGAGCTTTTTCTAGCAGTGTGAAGAAGGACTGTCCTAGTTAGAAGCGAGCATGTGTTTGTACAGTCCTTCCAGATCCTGCGTGATATAGCTCAGATGGGAGGTATGACTGAAGGCTGGATGAGGTGACAGGTGGAGAGGACAGGGCTTTGAGCTTCATTTTTAACCCCTCTCTCAAAGGTTAATATCTAAATTGGCAATATAAATTTTGGCCTAAATTTTCTCCTGAAGCTTGGGTGTTTTCTAAAAACAGCCACTGTCTGTCCCAAGTAACGTTTAATCCATTTGCTGGTTTATCTAATCAATTATCATTTCCTTTCATATAGGGTTCAGGCATCTGATAACTGAAGGAAAATACAAAAGTCCTACCTATATTTCCCCAGAATTTTCTACAGTCAATTCAAACCTTTAATAAAATGCATTTTAGTGTAAATACACATTTACTGCTACTCCTCTTTGGGAAGGATTAGGACTTCTATCAGTACAAAAATGTCATATGTTGTAGTACTCCATAAAAGTTGAAGGATTTCATTCTTTGACTCTGTGCTGCATTGATTTTATTTTCTCTTTGTGCAGTCATTTAAGCATTTCAGAGTACAATATGAGGTAAAAAGGAAACAGATTGAACTTGTAACTCAGTCATTAAGGAAAGATGGTAAATTATCACTTGATCAAGCTATGGTGAAGCAAGCATGGGACAGAGTTTCTTCCAGGGTAAGTTGAAAACTATTATTCTATACATTTTTTTATTAAATGAAGGAAGAGAATTTAAAATTATTTAGATACCCATTTGCTATTGATTTTATTAGGCATTAGAAACCTAAAGATGGGCCAGATTTCTAGCACTGTTGAATTATTTTGCATTTGTTCTGAGAACATTTACTGTGCTGTCATCTTTAGTATTGCTCAAGGACAGAATATGAACTTTAAGAAAAGGACTATACTTTGAGGTTTCCCTTTATTTGAAAGTGTGTTAACAGTGCTTAGCCAATTTCAAAACATTGTTGATTGATAAAAAGAAAAGTGTGTGCAATGCCCCTTCAAAATGCAATGTTTCAATTACTGGAATTATCTGAGAAATTCTAATATAACATTTTTAATATAACTAAAAAAAAAAATTCTGTGTAATACTTTATAAATAAATGAGGCTTCAGTGCTGTTTTGGAAATGTTTGCAATAGTGATAAATTAATATAGTATAATTATATAGTAATTTTGTAATAATTGAAGGAAAATCCCAAGTGACTTATTGTTTGTTCCAACTAAGAAGTTATTAAATCATTATTACTCAGTGTATATTAAGGGAATTTTTTAATGTCATATGTTTAACAGAGGATCTGTTTAAAAATATTCTGGAGTTTTGACATAACTTTCATTATTTTTCATTCCTGTAACTGGGATTGCCAATAAGACACGGTATTTTATTGCTATATTCTTGACACCACAGTCCTTTGAGACTCATTTGCACTTTACACATAGAAAATATGTTCAAAATAGAGACAAAAAGATTTTATTCAAAAGCACAAAATTAATTACATTGGATGGAAGAAGGTCTCACATCCCTTGCTGTGCCTATTAACTGATGAAATTCCAGATCTTTAGCTTCTCAGTTGTTCCAGTTTGTCTGTGGTCAGTTCTGTAACCCAGTTACCGTTCTGGAAAAGAAATACATGAATCAACGAATCTTTTTAGATATTTTGTTGCCTGGTATGATGTTATAATTTCAGAACTAATGTGAGGTAATATACCTAGGTTTATGTCTCAAACATACTCTGTTATGTGGGGTTTTGGTCTTACATTATAAAATCTGATTTTTCTCAAGTTATTTTTTTGTATAATTAAGCAAGGAAGGAATTTGAATCCTTTTACTTTTATTTCCTAGCTACTTGATTGGCACATACACCTTGATAAATCTCTTCCTGCACCTTTGGGTACCATAGGTGCTTGGCTCTACAGAGCAGAGACTGCTCTGAGGGAAGACATAACTGTTCAGCAAACTCACGAGGAAACAGCAAACACGATACACCGGAAGCTTGAACAACACAAGGTAGATCTCCATGCATTCGTTCAGCGCATTCTATTTCATTGATTCCAAAGCTGTAAATGATCCATGCTATACAAAGAAAGTTTATTATTTCTAGAGTCTGGGGGTGGTGTCACCTTGATAGTAGCTAAAGCTAGGTGTCTTTTAGTGGTGACTTGAACTGTGTTATCTGTGTATCTTAAAAGCAATATTCAAAATTACTTTTGAATGTTCTTGCTTCTTCTATCTAAAAGGCATCAGGTATTAGTATTTTAATTGTTCCCCTATTCCAGGATTCCTGTTGGGTAAAATTCCATAGGGAGCTCGTAAGCTGGACACCTAATAATTTCATATTGGTTGAATAATGTGAAACAGGGGAGAGAGAGCAAACATGCTTAGTGTGCTTGCTGATAGTCAGTGCAGGTGATTTGCACTGAGGGACAAATAGAATGAAGTGCATTTCCATAGCATTGTTGTGCTGTTTTGAGGTAAAACAGAACCAATTTTCTGTTCAGTAATTTTACTTTTCAGTTAAACATCTTCTAACTAACTGAACTCTGAAATTAACAGCATATTTTTCAGACACTGTCTGCTTCCAGAGTGATAAGACCTGATTGTTTCTAATTTATGCCAAGGAATGGCATGCAGAGGGGCTCTTGCTTATCCTTATTGCTATAACAGCCAAGGCAGCTCACGTTTCTATATGACCCATTGGAGGGTTGGTAGCGGAAAAGCGTAGAGGGGTCACACCTGTGGGGAGAAGTGGACAGGACAGGTGACCCAAAACTGACATCAGAGATGGGGGAGAGCATCTGTTGATCGTTTCAGTGGCCGGTCCAGAGGAACCATGACAGTTGTGTTGACAAATAGTATGAGAAGTCCCCTCTGCTGTGGTAAACAGGAAACTTTTCCAGATGAATTTAAATACCTAGGCCATTATTCTCTGCTGAGTCCAAGATCTCATTTAAAATCAAAACTGTGAGGTTTGTCTGTGTGTTTATGTAATATATATGAGAAAAATATACAGAGGAATTGTTGGTGAGAGGATAAAAGAAACTTAACCAGTAAATATGACAGAGAAAGGAAAAAGGTGGTGTAGAGAAAGGCTGCATTTGCACCAGTAAGGCTGTATTTTATATTGCTTTATTTTTTACTATTGCTACTATTTTAAAACTTGATTGTAGTTTTGTTATTTTTTGTGTTTTGGATACGGGTGGATTTTTGTTGAAAAATAATGCCATATAATGAAAAGCTGATAAGTTTCATGGTCATTTTGGAATAGCTGTGACAGACAATGGTAGTTTATCTGGAAGATCAGTTGGGTCTTCTCATTAATTTTTATTAGAACAGTGGCAACTCTTCTAACTTAAGTGGTAGCTAATGCAATTTAACTAACACAATATTAAAATTTGAGGAAGATACTATTTTCTTTCAAGCTCTAGTCTCTTGGTATGCTAAATTTCATTAGCTTTCTTGTTAACATCAAATGTTTCAGGATTCATAAGATTTGTTTAAAAAAAGCAAGTCAAACATTTTTGTGCTTATAATGTGAACAGTATAGTCCTCCTTTAGATGCATTCATAAGAAAAACAAAAGAGCGTGTCCTAAACTGTGTTTTCTTTGCATCAGAAATGCTGTGGTGAGGGATTTCTATGCCAACAAATAAACTTTGATTTAGGTTAGTCTGTGCCAGGGAAGTTTTCCCATGGGAGTGGGATGGAGAAAGCTTCAAGAGAAACATGTGTAATTGTATCTGTTCCCAGAGTTTGTTTTGTTGCTCAGATTTGCATTGATGAATCCTAATGTGCTGTTGGATGGTACCAGAAATGCATTAGTGGGGTTTATCTTCAGTCCTTGTGTCCTAGGAAGTTGTTGTTTGTTTGTTATGGTTTTGTTGAAATAACACAATCGCTTTCTCTATATCTTTGTCTCATCTGACAATGGGTTATTTTAGTGAACTTTAGCTTATGGCCATTTTGAATCTAATACAAAATGTACCAGCTTATTTGAGCAAACCTCCGTGGAATCAGGCAAGCACTTAAGTTTATTTTAGTTAATATTGCTGCCAAGATCCAGAAATTAAGGCCAATATCTATGCTTGTTGAGGGTCATTTTGCAGAGCAGGATTTCACTTCATGAGAACACTATATGAAGTTTTCGTGGGCTTCCAGTTGATGTTGGATGAAAGTACTGGGTTTTATTTTGACTTACCAATGCACGTTAGGGGCATCCCCTTTTGGCTGGCAGGGTCTCAAATGCAGCTAGCTGCAATACTTGTTCCAAATCTTTCCTTTATGGGAGAGTATGTTAGTCACAGCATACCTACCCTCAGTGGAGTTTTTGCCACGGTAAAATCAGTGCCTCACTTGCATCTGATAAAGCCTAGTTCATTTCTCTTCACAACAAGGTGTTGGCTGAAGTGGAAATCAATAGGTGGGTTGATGGGGATGGTGGGACCATTTGGAGAGCTGAGCCAGTGAATTACCATTAATTTCTGCTGTGCAAACACTGGGCATTGACTGAGGAGAAACACTGCTTCAGCACGTAGAAATAAATAGACATCTGTGATCAATACAGAAGCCTGCATTTTGTTCCCCTAGGTGAGAAAGGGGGACCTTTGCATGATTTCCTTTGCTAATAGGCTGCTGAGCACCCTGTGTCTGTATGCAGTAAAATACCCACTGTTCTGTGTCCTCTCAGCCGCCGGGGACTTGAAGTGTTATTGTTACAGTATCTCTTCAAAGACTACTGCCAGTCATTCATTTTAATATGTAATCTCCAGGAAGCCGTTTGAAGCGGTGTTGCTTAGTTACAGTTGAAATGTGCTCTGCTGTAAGGTTTTTGCTGGTACAATTCTTACCACAGGAATACAGGTCGGGTACCACATTCTGCATTCATTCGTGTAATAGGGAGAGAGCGATCCTGAAACCTTTTGTTGCTGAGAGAGTGAAAAGTTCACTGAATATTGAATATGTACTTACATAAGGAGCTATGGATCTTCTGTCTATATATAGCGGAGTAGATTAGTTGCTGAAAATTTGAATCTATACTTAATGAAGGTTAGTATCTCTTATAAAGATGTAAAGAGTAAATTTAGCAAGATTATGCTGTTGTGATGTTAGAGTATGAGCAGACTGCATTTCAGGGATTATTTAATATGGTTAAGAGTTCTTGTTTTGTTAAATCTTTATAGCGTATCTTCTGTTTTAAAATCTTCCACAATTATTATACACAGGTTTAGCAGAGCATCTTATAAGGGGGTTCCCTATGTAAATGTTCAAGTTGATGTAAATGCTTCTGTGGTATGCATAACCTTGCATGCAAATGTGAGAGCATGATCAAATAGTTAACTACATTGAGTCATCAGTGCAGGCTTAAAATTGTGCTTATTAGTTGGATAGCCTACTGTGAGCTTTCTCTCTTCCCCCCCCCCCCCCCCTTTCACCCCCCCATCTCTCTCTCTTTCTTAAAATCAAATCAGGATCTGCTGAAAAACATAGATGGTCACAAAAAGGCATTCCATGAGATCCACAGGGCCAGGTCTGTTAACGGAGTGCCTGTTCCACCTGACCAATTAGAAGATATGGCAGACAGGTAAGGCTTTTAATCTGAAATAAAAATCCTCTGTGAATGAAAGGAACCTGTTTGCTTTTTAGTCTGTTCGTGTAGAAATCACGGTCTAATTATGCTTCTCAGTGGCAAGCATGAAAAAATTGGAAAGAAGAACCTCCTAGAATACGCATAAAAATATACCAAAAAAGCCTGATACTTTAAAGATTGGTGAGAATCAAAATAAGCTATGGGTTTTGGAAGGGAATACTTTTTTACATTGATCCTGTTATTACTTGTCCCTGGAAGAAATGTTATGTAACGGCAGCCAGGATGCATGTGAAAAAAGGAAAGAAAATGACTTTGCAAAACTTAGTAACAGATGTAAAGTGCTGATTTCTATGAATAAATAGAAATGTAATTAATTTGCTATTCAAGAGCAGTCATCAGTATGATCATCACACATAATTAAATGTTTGTAGACTCTGAATTAGGTGAAAGATTAGAAAAATATCTGAACTGTAACTAAAGCATTCAGTCTCTCCTGCAAAAATGAATATTGCTATATTTTACTACAGTGTGATTCATTTTATAGGTTTAATTTTGTTGTCTCTTCATCTGAGCTCCATCTGTTGAAGATGGAGTTTCTGGAACTGAAGTATCGTCTACTGTCACTCTTAGTCCTTGCAGAATCAAAGTTAAAATCGTGGATTATCAAATATGGAAGGCGAGAGTCAGTGGAACTGCTTCTTCAAAATTATATCGTAAGTTGGGGTTGTCCTCTTTTTATAATTCTTTTTGAAATATTCATATTTAAGATTGCTGGAAATGAATAAAAGAACAGAAACAGAAATTAGACTTGACAGTTGTCAACTTTATAAAATATCTTTTCAGAGGTGAATCTGTCTTCCCCATGGAGGAACTTCAGTCAAAAAGCTACAAATGAAAATTATTCTCTTTGCACCATCGCTTCAAAAACAGAAATAATGTCCCAGCTGTTAACTGTCAGACTATCAATTTACCAAGCATATCTGGAGGTTCCAAATCCTAGATTTCTAGTTACCTTAGATAGCAATTCCAAATAACTTAATTTTGTCTTTTTACAACTGCCTAGATGCACTTCATAGTGACTATACACAGATTAAGTGTAGAGATAGAGAAAGGTTTTGGCATGCAGTCCCCCACAGTACTTTTTTTTTTTTTTTTAAAGTCTTCCAAACGAAGGAAAAAGCAAAAAAAAAAAAAAAAAAGAAGTTAAAAAAGAGTTTATAAAGAGTGATTTTTCTTCTCCTGCTCAGCATTGTATTAAAGTCATTACTTTATTTCTGTTCTGGAAAGAGATTGCTCTAGCTCTGCATCATGCATATATCACGTTAAGAAACAGAGGCTATTGGCTTACAAATGCTCAGTGATATGTTCCCTTTCTGTCTTATGCTTCTGTATCTTGTTAAATCCACACTTGCAGTGCCAAGTGGCTGGTAGAACAGTACCACTGCTGCACTTCTACATTAGTGCGTGAGGGATTCTTACAAAAGCAGGACTGGGCTAAATACTTTTTTCCTCTTTTATTTAGTCCATATGATGAAAATTGCACAGGAAAATTCAGCTTGGAAAGAATTTGTGCAGTTATAGAACCATTCAGAGCCAGGACGCTGTGTAGAGGAGGTTATTGATGTCCCCATAGCCTGATAGTTTTCATTGCTTTGGAAGAAAACTTAAAACTCAATGAAGTTCCCCTACAAAATGGGAATTGAAGACCTGTTCGTGCTGTTCCCTTTCTATGTTTAAACTTTAGCAGTTAGGGACACATAAAAATTCAGGAGGTAGGCCTTGTTTTACACAAGCTTTGCGAAATTCAGATGGTTATTTAAAATAACATAGTTTTCTAGCATTATGTGCAATAGCTAGGAGTTATAGTCCATTTATATACTGTGTAGGACTGTGGCAAAAACTACTAAAAGGTAACAAGGGAAATAATGAGGAAGTGGATAGCTTGAGTTTTGGATTATTATTTTGTATTACTTTCTTATTTTTTGCTTTAAAAAGAACATTAAGTGGTGAATTTGTATGTTATTTTGCCATTGCCTCAATTATTCTTATGCTTCAGACCACTAATGCTGAAACGGTCGTTAGGGGAAAGAAAATGCTTCCTCGCATCACTTATGAAACTGCATCGCATCAAAATGAGGAAACTGGGACAAGATAAATAGAGCTCGGTTTCATTCCTGGTGGCCTTGACTTTCTGGCTCCTTCCAGCTGTCCAGTGATGGAGAGAAACTTTATTTGCTTTGGCTTACCTGGGAGCAATTTTTGAGGACCAAGAGCCAAGTGTTACTCTTCCAGTAAACTAGGAGTCTTACATAGGAAAGCTGTAGTCAGTGCCTTATAGTCAGTGACGATATTAGTAGGAGATGAAAATGTTTGTTTTTCTGCCAAAGAAGACTGAGCAATGTCAGCATTCTAAGAACATGCGTAGTTAGGATCTGGATAGAACATATGCCTGGAAAATATTTATGTACCATAGTTTAAAAATTCAAGTAGTGATTGTTACTTTATACCATCTTCTTTTCACCTATCTGTCATATAGCAGAAGTAAAGGTCAGCACAAATTATACACTATCAACCTGAAGAGTATACTGTACTGAAGTCTCACCTGTAATGGAGATACTGGGTACAGTTATCCATGGATTTTAATCCCCAGAACTGTGTTTTGGCATTGCTGTATTATCACTTTTTAAGCACCATATGCTGTACTGATTTGGGAAAAGCTACATATTTTCTTTAAGGGATCTTTTCAGATGGGAGACAATATTAATCAGTAAAATATCTGTATTTAATTTTTTAAAATATCTTCAATTGCTCTTGAGATCTGTATTATATAAGCAGTTTAATACAGTCTTTTACTTTCTCATATGAAGTCTTGCAGTTTTTGGTTGAGGGTAAAGTGTCTGTGAGTATGGGTTTGGCAAAAGGGAATGTCGGGAGTTTATCACAGAATTCATAGAAAGTATGTAGTTTTTATACATGCCAGATATTTTTTCTTACAGTAGAACAGAGAAAAATTCTGATTGTCCTTGACATCTAGTTTCCTTGGTTATAAACACATTTCTAAATTACGTACTAGATAACTGTGATTTGACATAGCAACTGTAAAAAGCTTTAAAATAGAAGATTTTTAGATATATACTGGCTGGCAGATTAATTTTAAAACTGTTTTTCGTGTTATATAATGTGGGTTGATGAATGCACAAAATCTAATTCTCCTCTTCAAAGTACGTTGAACCTTGACCTCATTTTACCTTGACCTTACCTCATTACCTTGACCTGTGGTTTTACCAAAATCACACTAGTACACATAGAATTTTGTCTATTCTGGCATTCCAAAGCTTGTGTAGACATATGTGAGATGTACTTGCCTTAATTTTGTAGATGTGACACTGAGGAGGCATGAGAGTAAGTATAAACGACAAAATGATTCCAAAACTCTAGATCAGTACATTAGATAAGGCAATATAAGAGCCCTGTAAAAAAGTATGTTTTAAAGACAGGGAACTGCTGGAGAGGGTCCAGCAAAGGGCAACAAAGATGATTAGGGGACTGGAGCACCTTTCTTATGAGGAAAGGCTGAGGGACTTGGGTCTCTTTAGTCTAGAGAAAAGAAGATTGAGGGGGGATCTTATTAATACATACAAATACTTAATGGGAGGATGCCAGGGGGATGGGAGTAGTCTTTTTTCAGTGGCGCCCAGTGATAGGACGAGGGGTAATGGGCATAAACTTGAACATAGGAAGGTCCATCTTAACATGAGAAGGAACTTCTTTACTTTGAGGGTAGTGGAGCACTGGAACAGGCTGCCCAGAGAGGCGGTGGAGTCTCCCACTCTGGAGACATTCAAAACCCGCCTGGACGCTGTCCTGTGTAACGTGCTGTAGGTGACCCTGCTCTGGCAGGAGGGGTGGACTAGATGATCTCCAGAGGGCCCTTCCAACCCTAACAATTCTGTGAATTCTGTGAATTCTCTCTTTTTTGACAGTGGTAATGCAAGATACAATATGCTTCCATAATATAGAGATATAATTATATATCATACTTAAAAGAAGTAACATTTCTGAAAGACATAAAAAAGTCAGTGTCATTTGCCATAAGGGATAAAGAGGCAGAAATGATAGAGAGCCATAACTTTGTGACCAAGATATTTCCAGATAAATTATTCATCATGCTATAACACAGTACACAGCTAAAACATCACTCACAAAGGAAAAGAGTTGTGTCACACTTTGGAAAAGCAGCATCTCTTTGTTCAGTGTTTCTATAATCTTCTTTTTTACCAATTACAAAGGAAAACTAAAGGATAAGTCAAATGTTTTTCATCTCTTAAAGTGAAACCTGCCTTTCTGCAAAGGCTTAATACAGTAACAATTTTTCAAGTTTAACTGGATTTGATTTTTGTGGTGACCTGTATGGATGAAATTTGCTCTTTTACTAAAATGATTTCATTTAGATTTCAGTGTAAAACAGTTTCCATTAAATAACTTTTAAGTTAATTGCTTAGTTTCTGCACATTCAAAGTATCATATGCTAGCGAGTTTCAGCAAATCAGCGACTAGCAGACTAAGAATGTATTAAATAATCTTTCCATATATGAAGAAAATAAACTGTCTTTGTCAAGGGAGACTGCTGTAATTAATTTGATTGAAATTAATTTGAAAAAGTGAAATTTGTATATTATTTTATAATGATGATAAATTAAATATTACTTTGTAATGATGAAAAAAATGAATGGAGGAATAATGATGTTAAAATTTGTCATCACTGTCCTGATGTAATTTCATGGAAATTATCCTTATGTTTAATATCTACCTTTATTTTGTCTGTTGTATTTTTTTTTTCTTTTCAGTCTGTTATTGAAAATAGTAAGTTCTTTGAGCAGTATGAAGTTACTTACCAGATCTTGAAAAAAGCAGCTGAAATGTACGTCAAAGCAAACGGCTCAGGTAAATGCCCATGTTTCTTTCGTCATTGGGACACCGTTTTAATCTCTTTAGACATAAGTATCCTCTGAAAAGATCTCCTAATATTTGTTTCTTCTATGCAGCAGAGCTGTACAGCAGCCACAGTTCACCAGAGGGGCTACAGCCTCTGGTAGCAGTTTCACATATTCTCTATCATGAAGCCAGCTGGTACAGAGCAGCCTGCACTCCTGCTGTTAAGAGTTCGTAATCTCCAGAAGAGGGTGGTCATGTTCAGACTTCCTAATGGGAGAAGTCCGTGCTAAGATATGCGTTGTTTCAGTGGTGTTGATTGGGGCCAAAAGCGTGCCAGAGAGCAAATGAGGAGTAGGGAAGATCATGTTCTGGTGCCTGGAAATGCTCCTGGGCTTGGCTTCCTTTACTAGAAAAAAGACAAATAGAGAGTGTGTCCCAGTATTGTTGTAGCGGCAAAAGTATTCCCTGACCTACTGAAGATTCTTCATTAGCTGTGAAAACCTGTAAGAGGAACCTAAATGGTAGTTGAATTATGGATATACATGAGAAGACTGTGTAGCTGATTCAACAGCTGCCTCCTGTAATTCCTGAACACTGCGGAGTTCAGTGAGAATGCATGAGGGCAATATTTGACCTAGATAGTTACAAACATGAGATCGCTTTAATCTCTGCTGAGGAGATAATACATTGATGTCTGTGGAGGATTGCTACAGCTGCTAAAGTGGTTAGCAGATGCAGAGAGAAAATAGATATCTCTTTTTGTTGTGAAATTTAAGTTGATGATGGTGACACTCAAATTTTACACAAGTAAACATTTTTATGAGGTATTCTTACAAAGAATAAAATTCCATGCTATTGAAAAATACAATAACAAATTATTTTCTAAAGGGCAGCTACTCACTTATATGAATTCAGAAACAGCAGTGCAAATTAGAGGACAACTTAGCTAATTTTTTTTTTTAAATTATCTATATTCTGCATGTTTTATGAAGTCTCAGGATTTGCTTGAGTCCTTTTTTTTCTCTCTGTTTTTTTTTGCTTCTGAAATGAGGACACATTTGTTCCTTTATTGCCATGAGGAAAATACTAACAATTAAATGTTAAAAATTAGCAGCAGTTTGGTTTTACGCTCAGTGGAAGGAAGATCAGAATTTCATTCAGTAATTTTCAATGCAGACATACTATGTATTCATACATTATACTTCTTTATTATTTTCTGCTTTTTTAAGGAAACTTTCTCTCTTGATTTCTGTTATTACAGATTAGAAATGAACACCACTTTAAATATGCAGTGTGACTGTTTTAATATAGCACTCATGTTATGTACTTTCTCAGTCTTTAATTCACAGGTTTAACTTCTCAGTCATAATTTTGTACTAAAATTGGGCTGTGAACGAAGCATATGTATATAAAAGTCTACTGAAATAGAAGTTGCAGTAAAATAGAATTCCCTGATTAGAATGGAGAAACATAACATAAAATTAGGCTTTACGGAAATACTACTGAACCAAAATAATCAATATATTTTCTGTATCTCAGTGGAAGAAGTTGAGAATGTGATGAAATTCATGAATGAAACAACAGCACAGTGGAGGAACCTATCGGTAGAGGTGAGAAGTGTAAGAAGCATGTTGGAAGAAGTAATTTCTAATTGGGACAGATATAGCAGCACTGTGGCAGGTCTACAAGCTTGGCTAGAGGATGCTGAAAAAATGCTGAATCAACCTGAACATTCCAAAAAGGTATGCACTAATAGCATATACGTGTGGCTATTTTGTAAATTATGGAAGTTGCATTTGTTTAGATTATTTTGCAAAATGTCATACCAAAGGGAGAGATTTTTTCAGTTTCTGGCATACCGTCTGCATTTATCATAGGCGTTTCAACGTTTGCGCATATAGGGTGTACAGACATATGTACATATTCACGCATTGAAGGAAGGCATCATCTGTGATAATATGGTTAGAGGCAGCTTTGACATGAATACGGGGCAGCAGTATTGCTCAGAGATAGGAACATTACATGATTCACTCAAAGGCAAACACAGCTCTTAACACCAAAGTGCATAGTCATGTGCAGCGTATAAAGACACTTAAAGAAAATTATTTTTCCACTGATTTTTCTACCATATAGATGACAGATTTCAATACTAGTTGCCCTCGCAAGACAACATTATTAAAATGTGTTGTTAAGTTTGATGGGTAAGTAATTAGTCCTTTCCTTGGAATTTTAGAAATCTTTTAGATGGTTCCTTTTGGGGACCTGCAGTCACAAAGATAGTTTTGCTGTCTTTTTTTTCTGTTCTAATCTTAGAGTACTGAGGCATTAAGATTTATAGTTGTAAAAATTCAATAATGACCCAGATTGACTTGAATAATACTGCATTTAATTTTCACCCAATCCCAATGTAGCAGCTATACAGGTCTTGACACCAAAGTATAGTTTTCATAGATTGTAAATTGTCAAACTGACATCAGGTGAGGAAAGAGCAATTCATGTTACATGACAGAACAGTATAATTTTTGGTGAAAGTTTGTTAATTTAAGTTGATGTAAAAGAATAGAATACACTTTTAAAATAAAAATAAACCTGTGAAAATAATTCACTAAATACACATAAATCACCTCCACTGATCAGGTTGATCTTAGCTCCTTGTGTATGTTTTAAGTAACTTGTCAGTGTTTAAAATGAAGTATTCTTATATCCATATATATGAATAAAATAAAAATATTTGCTTCTCTGATAAGTTTTATAACTTTTAAAAATTTTCAAAGCAGAAATCTGAACATATCCATCCAGTATATACTTGCTTCTAATTTCTAATATAAATCCAACAAGTACTTCTTACTGTTCTGATATATGAAGAGTTTCAAAAAGCCGTGTTGAAAACCTTAGACATGAAAGCATTATTCTTCCCCAAATGCTAATTTCTTCTTTGAAGAAGCCAAATTACATTGGCTCAAAACTGTTAAATGTTACTGAGAGGTAATATGATCTGCCTGTAGACTGAGATACATATTTTAAAATTTACTTCTATTAGTGCTAAATCCAGCTCCCCACAGCAATAATGTTCACTTGGATAGTTCCAAGGATAGTTCTGATTTAGCAGTTTTAATATCTGGTTATTAAAACCAAAAGCAATACTTAATTTGTTTGTACAATTAATAGTCATACAGCCATTAGCAGAAGCATCTGGAATCCCAGGTGAAAGATGATAACTATTGCTTGGAATATGGCATAACACTTTTTTAAAGATTTCCAAATATTTATTCTGTAAAACCACAAATATATCAGTAATAAGATACAAAGATTTCTTTTACGCTCATTTGCAAACCTTACCTGTCTTACTAAAACCCCACCATATTCTATCCTAGGCAAAGACCATAGCAGCCCCTTACCATGCTGTCGTGCTTTCTTCTTTCCATTATCTCTGTATGATTTCAAGACCAGCAAGTACCACTGTTCTTTTTGCAAATGGAAGTGGCTTGTTCACGTTCTCACTGGGTTCTGTTTTCAGAAACCTTATTGTGAACCTGTACCACACAAGATATTGCAAAAAAGATCAGTGTGCGCTTGGATTTTTCTACCACAAAATACTGGAAATTTAACAGTAAATAAGTATTAATGTAACAGTAGATAAGCATTAATTTAACAGTAAATAAGTACTAATGAAAAAAGCACTCCTTCTACAACTCCTTTATTTACTTGTAGTGCCTCTTACGTGCTTCCCATCATACCCCCCCTTGTAACTGTGCTCTCCCACACCTTCCTCCAATAGCTGTATCCAAAGGGTATCAAAGGGCTCCTAGACCTCATGTGGCGACTTCCTTAAAAAGAGCTGCATTATTTTAATTGAGAATGAGGTGTGCTTCACCATATCTTCCAAACTTGTCCAAATTTTACACATGCTTTAGGTTGGCTTCTGAAATGGAGACTCCCCAGCAGTGTCTGAGGAAGGTAAAGGTTTGTGGGAATAAGTGTGCGGGAGCAAGGGCATGAGTAGTTTACACCATGTGCTTTTTCCTTCTTGACCTCTAGTAAGCCTGACCACTGGAGAACTGACCAGTACCAGATTCAGTAGACTTAGTTTCTTTTGTGTGTGCTCACAGAGGGTAGCCCTTGCATAAATCAAGAGTTGTGCACCACTGCGAGCAGAAGATTCAAACTGCAAATAGAGTTTACTGAGATAAGTTTATTCATGGTTACATCAGTACAGAGCGCCTGTACTCTACTAATCTCAGCTCTAGGAATTTAAAACGCTGTGGTGTTCAATTCTCTCTTCAACAAAATTGTGCACTATTACATCCATTTGACATTTTCTTTTTGGTTATCAGAACTGTTTTTACATGTGGATGATTTCTGACAAGTATAAACTATAAAGTTTCAGAAATGTAGCTTTGAAAGTTGGGATGACAGTACAGTTGGACAGGACTTTTTTACATCTACCTCTGAGCAAAGGGTTGCATGGGACTGTCACATGAACAGTCTTGGAATTATAGGGTAAATAAATTGGGTCAGTGCCCTTTCCGTAGTCCTCAGGACCACGTGGCATGGTTCAGCTTGCATCCTTTTGGCTACTTTTTCTCCCCTGAAAGAAGTTGACCTCATGATTCAGTCTATTGGGAACAATCCTTGCCATGAGCCATCCATTGAATTATGCATTGTTTGAGAGAAGGGTAGCAGGGACAAGCCAAAACCATGTCAGAGAAGACGTGGACAATCGTAGCACAGTGGTTGAGTCCTGTTTCGTTTACTGGTATAGCTGTAGTCATAGTGCCTGGAGATACCTGCTTTAGGAACAATTTCCCATCCTCTTGAAGAGCAAAAAGGAAGGGAGGGAGCAGGTCTTTGTCTTCTGTACCAATTTACGTGTGTGTAGCTGTGTACAAGATGCACAGAAGCATTTGGCACTATGGCTGGGCTATTTAGGTTGTCTCACTGGAATAGGGGGCAAAAATCAGTAACAACCAACCCTTTCCCCTCCCCACTCACCTACTCTAAGATAGGAGGAAACAGTAGTAAAGAATTGGTCTTCTCAGGTCTTCTGGCGCTCCAGACCCTGGAAAGCTGCATATGGTTCACATTAGGGGAAGAATCTCTCTACAGTCTGTGTATGGCCTAGGTTACTATCAGCCCATAGTGTGTCAAGACAAGACAGAAATTCGATGAGCCCTAACAGTGTTTTCAGTTATGGACCTTTCTCTTAAGGAGGCGTTCCATTAGTTTAACTGAAGCTACTCACTGGAATAAAATGAGCTGTAACTGAACTGGTGGTAATTTTTAATTCTATAGGTTGTGTTCATAGGCATTAAAATTCTATTACAGTATATCAAATATGAGGAGCTTCAGAGGATAATTGTTCAAAGAGTTTTATCAAGCCATTAGCTGGTGATTAAATTTTTGTTTCATGATTTAAGACAAAGAGTAATTGGAAAGGTTTCGGAAAGGTGTTTTCATTTTCTTTTTCAGGATTTCTTCCGGCACTTACCTCATTGGATCCAACAGCACACAGCCATGAATGATGCTGGTAATTTTCTGATTGAAACATGTGATGAGACCATTTCCAGAGACCTTAAACAGCAGCTTCTGTTACTAAATGGAAGATGGAGAGAATTGTTTATGCAAGTTAAGCAGGTATGTGGTTTTGCTGTTGTTACTTTTAAATATTTGCTTTGTCATTTCCATGCAAACAAGACAGATTTGCCCCACTAGTGGGACTATAGGACAACTTACTAAAGTGTCTAACTGTTCTCTGTTATTTAAATTAGAAATGAGTCACTGACGGCAGTTTATTTTATTGGAGCTTTTCCTTTGTTTATCTTTTTGGTTATACAGCTTTTTATTTTCATTTTTGGACATTCTCAGCTAGTATAAGCTGTATTTTTTTTTCTTTATGGTCTCCTGTCTTGATACAGAGAATATTATTTAAGCATATCCTTTACTGTTCTTTGAAAAAAATGATTGGTCATAAGTAGCTATTGTGATTCTAAAACCTCTGTAAAACTAAACAGTGAAAATGATGAAAATGAAAATTTCTAGCCCTCTTTAATGAAAGTTGCATTCAATTATTATACTGCAACAATAAATAGGTATAATACAAGTTAATCTACTAAATGGTTTCCCCAAATCACTCAGACATTACTTCTATCTTGTGCACAAGGAGGCACTGACAGCAAATATCCTTTATCTCATGGAAGAGATTCAACTAATTAGAAAAGAATTGTTATTTTTAGATTTGCTCTTTAAAAAGCAAAGAGAAGATGTGAGTTAAATTACAGAGAAGTTTTTCACACCTCATAAACACGTTAGGAAGTATCTTTGCTGTAGTCAATATATATCTAATGATATTTTCCTCTACCAGTGATTTTTAAATATCAGCTGCCTATTTGAACATGCCGAATCTATTTTCTTTACTGGCATGATTATTTCCATTACAGTCAAATTAAATGGAGAAGCAAATAATAATTATCCCTTTTTTTTATTGTAACTTTTCCAAACTGTTAACTAGAATGTTCTCAAGCTTTATTTGCTGATGATATTTAGGAGGATTCACTGTGGAAACACTAATGCCCAGGATGTAAATGTCTCTTCCCCTACTTATGCAGCTTCTTTCATGTGCTGGCTGTATGGTTTTTCTCATTGGCTTTTCACCATTTCTGTCATACAGCTCTTTCCACTTTCTCAGAGCTGTGTTTCCCCTTCCTCCAGCCAGCAGTTCTTTTATTTATCCTTCAGCTTTTCTGAGCTTTTCATGTTCTATTATCTTTGCTGAATTTTCAAAATTGATACTGTAGGTAATGAGAAGCGAATTGAGATGTTGATTCTAGGTTAGAAACAACAGAGAGTCTGGTGTTCTCCAAATGATCCAAACCTTAAAAAAAGGCTGACCTCTTGTATGAATGTTGTTCTATTTAGTATCATCACTGTTGACACTAATGCAGACAATTAGTGTCTAACCAATTTCGAAGATGAGTTTCCATTCATTTGTATTTTGTTGAGTACAGTTTTTCCAGCAAACAATTGCACTGAAAACATGCTAATTCTCGTAAGTCATTACTTAATTGCCAGATATCTTATTTGGGGTAGTTATTCTTTTGTTTGTTTCATTTTACTTTACATTTTCTTAGTATGCTCGAGCAGATGAACTGGACAAAATCAGGAAGGAATACCTGGATGGTGTTGCCCATTTGACAGCTTTTATTGACGGAAGCAACAGGAAGTTTTTGGTCCCTGTAGAAGTGTCCTTTCTTGATGTGAAAATGTTTATACAAGATTTAGAAGTAAGTGTCTTCCTTCCATTCCTTTCTTTCTCCCTCAAATGAGAGAGCATAACATTATTTTAGTATACATTTTCATTATTACAATTTTTTTTACCAGTGGTGCTTTTTGTGTAATTTCTGCTACAGCCAATATAAATCATTGTATTCTATGAGGGACATTTCTAAAGTACAGTTCCAAAATACCGTCCCACAGGATATTTCTTTCTGTGTAGTTTCAAATCACATTCAGGTGAGACGAGCGATACCCTTTGGCACGGTTTTCACACATTTGACCCGGTATTCACTAAAATCAGTAATGAAAACAACTGATAATTGCAATATATATCTTTTATCTCTTGAGAACAGACTTGTATCTCCCATGAATGCACAAATTCTCTTCTTGAAGTAATTTTCAAAATATTTGTTTCAGAATATTAAGCAGAAATTGCCTGCAATGGAAGCTCAGTACAAAATGGTTACAAGAACAGCACAACTTGTTAAAAAAGAAGTTTCCCAAGAGGAAGTGAACGAAATGCTTGGAACATTGACAAAGATCAAAGAGCAGCTGAGCAAGGTTGCAGATTACTTTTTCTACTGCGCATGTTGTTGACTGTTGAATAATGAATGTAACCTCCACTACATAAATGTTCAGATATATGCATCTGAGAAAATATATAGCTATAGTAACAATAGGTTGATTCAGGGTGGAGAAAATGTTACTTCTTTTAGACTTTAAGACTACCATACATGAATTTAATATTCTTTTCTTTAAGAAGTAATATAGGATCAGAATTGATCTATCTTAAAAGAGGCAGGTAACAACTGTATTAATTCATATGCAGAGGAAGCTGCTATTTATTGAATTTTAAATTTTTTTAATAATTATTTCTTTTAAAAATGGCTAAAAGGTTAAGGAGTATTCCTGTGCCCTGCTGTATGAATGCCAGCGTCTACTGTCTCCACTGGAAGAACTGGAGAAACAAATCACACATTTCTATGAATCTCTTGAAAAAGTCAATGAAATAATTTCTATCCTGGATCCTGAAGCACAACCCACAACTGTTCTTAAACAAAAAGCCCAAGTAAGTTTCAAAAACCTCTTACAAAGATCTGCTGCTCTGAGTATTTGCAATTAGCTTTCTAGGAATTCGGATTGCACCTTGGTAAGCTGAGCAAATATTTATTGATGTTCAGGCAACAAACATAGCCTATCCTAAAGTCAGCTAGGCATAAACATACAAAGACTGAAACTTGTGTTCCGTCCTAGTGCCCGTGGTTTCAAATGAAGAATTAAATAAATTAAATATAAGACACTTTTTTTTTTTTTTTAATCTGGTGGAAATTGGACTGAAGTATCAGAAATACATTGGATTTTTTATGAAGCAGATGAAATAACATGATCAGGAACTTCCCTAGGTTTTCTTGGACAATTACAGAAGTCTGGAAGTGGTTTTTTTTGAAGTGCATTGTAGTAGAACATTAACTTTTCTACCTGACCAGTAAACGTTTCATTCTGGAGAAATTCAGAGCTAGTCAAAACTCATATGAAAAATAAATGAAAATGTGAGGGTCTTGCATAGGAACTGGCATTTTTCATTGTGTATGTGTGGTATATAACCTAGAAATAGTCCCTCAAAATTGATGTACACACTTCATTAGAGCTGGTTTTGACAGGTAATATAATTAAACTGATTTTTTAATGGGAAACTGAAGTATTCCAAAGCCAGAGTCCCTTGCCAAAAAAAAAAAAAAAATAATATTGGAACAAAGAGATTTAATTTTGTGTGTGTGTATATATATATATAATTAGTTCAAGCTTATAATGACTCTGGAGATTAGCCCAGTAGTTCAAAAAGAAGGGTCTGCTCTTCCAGTGACTTCAAGCTTTTATTGCGTTTTGGTAAAAAATGATCTGGTGAGTTTGAATCAAGCCAGCCCATTTATCTTCCCAAGTAAATCTTCTGCTTATGAACACCAGCTGAGTCATGTGTCCAACCTGCAGGTTAAGGAACAGCTCATAAGACTGCTCTTTTCCTCTGCTTCTGAGGGTTAACCTGCTCCAGAATGTCACAATAAAAAGACATGTTTCTTCTGCAGTTATTTACCAACCAAGGAACCAAAATGTCCTCAGTTATATGGACGGTGCTGGTTTCTGCTCATCAGAGAGTAAACAGACATTTGTGCCGAGAAATGGTGTTCCTTCAATAGCAGAACAGTTTCCTCACCACAGGAATTTTTTAAACCTTTTTTTTCAACCTGTGCCACTTCATGCATGTTTTCTTTTCTTCTCTCTCTCTTTCCTCTTTTTTTTTTTTTTTAAAAAAAAGTATAATTCTCATTACTTAATGCCATTTGTAATGAAATTTGAATTTTAGTAGTTGATATGAAAGGTTAATTTGTTGAAAGGCAAGAGAGGTTAACATCTCAACCTGCTACTGAGAGTTGCCATTCTTCTGTCTATTGTTTTCACTGCTGCCTACTTAGAATTATACAATAAATATAGAAATCCCATAAAATTAAATCACAGAATAATGTATTGACCTGCATTCTCTAAAACTATTCGAAAGGCTTGGATACATGTCTGTGTCTTTTTTATCGATAGCTAGAGCTCTATTTGGGTGCAGAATTATGCATACAAGGAGAAAGTTGTGTCGTCTCTGTTATTCCATATAACATTTTGTGCAATCTGTTTGTCATGGTGCTTTGACCTCGTCCCTTTTGTTCTTATTGTCTAAAAAAATATCTTCCTGTTATTTTTCCAAACTTTTCTCTCCTTTGTTCCTGGCCAGGGTGGATATATGTTTTTTTCTTTCAGGATTTGGTAGCTTATCAAGAAAACTGCAAGAAAGATTTGTCCCTGATTGAGAGAAATAGTCAGAGTATCCTGCAGTGTGTGGCTTCGAGTGAAGTGTTACAGCATTTCCATCAATCAACATTTCAGAAGAAAGTTACACAAGTTCAGATTACTTTTCAGGTAATTATGTCACACCTTCATGCATATTTTTGAAATCTTGTTTATATGCAGCTGATCCATCCTACCATATCTCCATTTCATCACTCTGTAGATACTGTCGTAGAGAGCTCTCCTCTCTAGTGTCAAGTTATTAATTAAGGATTTGTCTGTATTAGGTACTAAGTGGTCAGGGGACCGTCAGTCATGTTCTCCATGCAGTTATTCAGAGGTGAGCCTGCCTCAGAGGAACCTGTGGTTTAAGGAGGACTTTCACACGTCTTGGGCTCCTTAGGAAGGAGGAACCTGAAATCCACCTGTTAGGGCTGCGCTGTTTTTTGTTTCTCCTGACTTTGTTGTCTTGGCTAATTATTTGCTTCTGTGTTCCCATACATCCCCTTTCACTCAAAGCATGGAAGATGGAAGCTTTTGCAAATGCTGCTACTGTTGGGCCTTGTATTTCCTCAGGAAATGCAGTGGATTGTGAATATAGAAAGTTGCAAATTGTTGGAATTACCTTGCTGCAGTTGAACTGGTGAACTATTCATTTGTCCTGGTAAACTTTGTTACCGGCTTATGGAATTGTAACCACTGGGTAAGGCGGTGCAGGGGAGCAAACTACAAAGCAGAGTAACAAAGAACTGCAACTAAGGTTTCAAAACAAAAGGATTTCAGAGTAGCAACTAAACCACAAAATTTGCTGTCTTTCTCTTAAGTGGCTTTCTACCTGGTTGCTTATCTGGCCTACTAGTGTGATAATCATGCAAACCTCCTCCAGGTCAGAAGACCTGTAACATGGAACTGGTCGCATCCATAGGTCAAGCCACCTTCATGTAGAGTCATGTAGGAGGAGGTAGCCTGCTGCTAAGAAAAATGGAATGGCAAGCTTTTAGCCATACATTTGAAAGCAGGCTTTAGGAAGGAAACACTAGCCAAATGGCAGAGGCATTCTGAAGGTATCAGAGACAGCTGTATTAGATAGCTACCCATTTTTATGTGAATGAAGGATGACATTAACACAAACCTTAGTATAAGTGTTAGAAATTGGGAAAATGGGAGCATGAAAGGGAGAATCACTTATGAACGGCATGTACTTGCAAGAGTGACACCAATCAAATGCATTTTTTGTAACATCATGGTAAAAGAGAGCAAATAAAAATCAATGAGAAAGTGCCAGCTCATTTTCTTTGCTTATAACTCAGAATATGGTCAGGAAAGCTGGTGACTGGAGAAAAAACATAGAAGCAAATAGCCGTTTGATGAAGAAATTTGAGGAGTCTAGAGCAGAACTGGAGAATGTAATACAGATTGCCAATTGTTGCTTAAAAGAAAAAGGAAATCCTGAAGAACTTCTCAGGAAACATAGCGTGAGTAAATTCTCTGACGTTCCTCATGGAAATCTTTGAGTGCATGACATGCAAGTGAAAAACCTACTTAATTTTTAAATTTATATTTATAATTAGAAGTTATACGGATCAGGTCAAACTGATTGTAAGACTGAAAAACTGAAAGGAAAAAAGATCACCCCTGTTATTGATGAATGTAAGCAACCAAAAGGTGAAGAGAGAAGAACCCCTAGAAATTAGGGTTGCTTTTGCCAGTAGACCTATTGGGACTGAGGACACTACATTTTGCTACTCTCACGTATTCACTCCTATTTTTTTCTTTTTCAGATGAATATCTGTATTATAACCGTTACTTATGCATGTAGCTTTGAAATGTATTTTTGTTAAAATACCATCCCAGTGTACTGGCTGAGAATAAATTAACTTTCTGGACTTTAAATAGGTAGAAATAGCTCAAAGTTCAGTTCTTCAATGCAGCAGAAGTAACCTTGAAACTTACAGTATGTTAGGAAACCTCACGTTGGCAGGTTACCATATAAATAACCAGCTTCATCTTCTCATCTTTTTACTTTCCACCTCAACTTTAGGAATTCTTTAACCAGTTGGATCAGAGAGTCCTAAATGCCTTTCTGAAAGCTTGTGATGAACTTACTGACATCCTCCCAGAACAAGAGCAACACAACCTGCAGGAAGCTGTGAGAAAACTCCATAGGCAGTGGAAGGTTAGTGACATAGAATGTCGTCTCCGGAAATTGTAAGTCTTAACTACAGAATATTTCTGCATGACCTGTATGTACAAAAAAAATAAAATAAAATAGATTTTTTAAAGTTGTATTATTTGTCTTCCTATACAATTAGAAAAAACCCTAAACTTATTTTACAACATTAGATACAGTTACACCTGCAAATACCCTCTTGAAAAAGCCCTGTTAAGTACTGAAAAGTTAAGAAATGTGAGAAATTAATTATGAAACCTTTATTTCTCCCCCTATATACAGCCATAACGATACCTGCATTAAGAACATTTGTTGAGAATAGGTGCTAGCTTTTCTTACTTTATGCTAATGTTGGATGATTGCAGTTACTTTCCCAGCCTTAAAAAAAAAAAAAAAAAAAATTGTAAGGGATCAGGCTATCAGTTTAAATTGTGTCTTCTGCCAAAGGCTCTAACAACTGAACAAACATTGCTAGTAAGCTATGGAATTTTTTGCCTGCTGCAGCATGTTGCAGGTCAAAGCTGGAGTGATGGATGAGTGGTTTCTCACTAGCACACAAACAGGAACCTCTGGAAGCAGTTGTGAAGATAGTTTCACTGTTACAGTTTGCTTTATTATTTTATACAGGAAATATTTGGTATATCTTGCCAGGAATCAAGATCTCTGTGTAATGTCCCTTATACATACACATTCTGGTCCCCAAAAAACTTACGACCTTATGATATATCTAAGAGATATTGGTAAAAGAGTTGCTTTATTAACTGAGTATGGAGAAAGCCCCATCTGTTCGTGCATATATATGCTTTATTTTCTATATTAGCAGGTTTTAGATAATTTATTTGCAGTAACTTCACACTGAGGTAATGAGAGTAGTGTTTTGTCTCTGTGCTTGTTTATTGCCCCTGTGGGTGTGTAGGATCTTCAAACAGAAGCCCCATATCATTTGATCCACTTGAAGATAGAAGTACAGAAAAGCAAGTTCCTGGTCAGTGTGGAGGAATGCAAAGCTGAACTAGCTCGACAGAACAAGGTTTTATCAAGAGAAGTCAATGAAAGGATGATCGAGGAACACACGGTATGAATTATATGCCACCACGTGGGCATTTACAGAAATGCATTTCAATGTCAATAATAAACAAAAGGTCTGACCAACTCTTAAGCCACCAAACACTCCGCACAACTAAATCAGATCAGTTCTTGGGGCCTTTAACAAAAATTTTGATCTAAGCCTAGTACAGTTTATAACAGATATGTAGATATGCTTTGTGCTTTCTGCCAATTTGTAGTTTTATTGAATTTTCTGCTGTCTCCCATCAGTTGTTCTTCGGTGACAAGGGACCTTACCACCTGTGTGCGAAAAGGCTACAAAGGATTGAAGAACTGTGCCAAAAACTGCCAGTTTCTGATCCAGTGAGGGCTACATTGGAAAGCAGCCAACGAATCCTGAAGGAACTCAAATCCCAGATAGACAGCACATACATGAAGCTAACAGAGCACTCGGACACCTGGAAGGGCTATAAGAACAGGTGTCAGCTCAATTGTTAGCTGGGTGCCGTAGAGTCTTATGTGTGGTCACTCCTCTAAATGTCACCATAGATCAGTACCACATAAAGAATGATACTGCATTGTTAGCTTTGAGCAGAAAACTATACTTTACGTAGTAATTCCACAAATTACAGTGGGGTTTTGAGTGGATTTTATAATTTTTGGTTTAAATTTAAGGTTATCATTTGGTGGTGGCAATTTTCGTCTAACTTTTTTCCTTGTTTTGCATTATGTGATCTTTATTTCAGATTTTCTGAATTGGCAAATTGGATTTCAGTAACAGAAAGAGAGCTAAAGAAGATAAAGCAAAGTGTCAATGATACTGCCAAATACAAGCAGTGTAAAGCATCTGTGGGGGTGAGCCCTTGGCTTATATTCTAAAAAAGCTATGGTGATTGCTACTGGGAATCTGGATAAAACTGTGTTCTGTGGTGCAACTTTTTTACTATGGAGACCATAATAGCTCTGCTGATAGCTGATATTCTTAAAAACATTTCCAGGAGAAAGTTCCACATGCAGCAAAGTGTGGCAGAACTTCCTACTTTTAATAATTTTGAGAATGGCATGTCCCTTTACCTGTATATTCAGAACATCAAGAATATAGAGGCAGATAGAATAAATACTTGCCCCTCATCCTGCTGTGTCCACAGTTAAAAGTGCTGTGCAAACAAAAGCCAACATTTCTGGTTTTTGAAGGATTAAGTTACTGTCTTACATTTAGGCAAACCTTCTATAATAAAAATTCCCTGCTACGATAATGTGATAGTACAATAGGGGAGGCAAAGCTATTCTACTATTTGCTTTTGCATTGGTGGCTGGTAACAGAAGTGGTAGAATAATTGAAGATTTGGTTAAATTAGTTTTAGGCAATAATTTATTGTGTCGCTTGATACCTGACTTGTCCCTTGTTTCTTTTTTTTTTTATTTCACATACGAGGAACAAAAATAGGAATGTCACATACTGTTGGAATTTATGTGACAGTCATAAGCAGGTTATGAGGCCAGCTGTGCAGAGAAAAATAATTAGGATGACGTTGATAAAGCAGACAGACCTTTAGCTTAATGGGTGGTTCTGCTCCAAAAACTCTTATTTACTCATGCAGTTTCAGTGCTGGCAACTTCTCACCAGCACTGGCACAAAGATATAAATTAACTACTGGCTGAAAAGAGGGAAAACAGAGCTATTTAAATAGGGGAAAAAAATACACAAAATCTTCTGTCGTGAAATTTTACATTTGGGAAAGTCAGCATTTAAGATTTAAATGGTAACTAAGAAATTTGGTCAATATATAGAAAATATATACATGGCATCTACTACCTGCCTATCTATCTGTAGTTAAAAATGTTCATTTGTGAGAAAAATGTACTCGGCTACTACTTGTTAAAGAACAGTCTAATAAGTAGTAGTGGAGCAAAACCTGGGGAGGAAATGCAAAAATCTAGCCATTGACTGGAACAGAATCAGATAGGGTATGCAAATAGAAAAATACTATGTTTCTAGTGTTTCAAGATAAGAACAATGGTAGTACGTTTACACCACTAATCTTTGATGTCACACGTTAATATATTTTGTTTATTTGAAGAAAACATGTTTTGATTCTTCCATAGGAAATTAGGAAGCACATTAACAAGCAAGGAGAAAATCACAGCTGGCTGAAATCTAGACTTGCTGTTTTGACCACAGTATGTCCTGATTTGGAGGC
This sequence comes from Charadrius vociferus, assembly GCF_000708025.1. Taxonomy (NCBI): domain Eukaryota; kingdom Metazoa; phylum Chordata; class Aves; order Charadriiformes; family Charadriidae; genus Charadrius; species Charadrius vociferus. Next base: position 1,151,204 of record NW_009648157.1, on the reverse strand, counting down.
CAGAAAGACAGAGGATGAGCTTTGTAAACTTTCCAGTGACTTCAAGGGACTCCTAGATTTGCTGGCTGAGGTACAGTATGAGGGACACAAGAACTCTCCATTTACAGTGTCACATGAAATGACATCAATCGTGGCTTCACAAGCATAAGTTCCCTGCTGGGTTTTTTTAATTAAACTGCAAGTATTAGCAATGGAAAAACTCATTTTTACTCCCTGGGTAGCAAAAGCCTTGAGAGTAACAGGCAAAAAATACTGACACTGTTATAACAGATCTTTTCCCTTTGCAGGATTGGAAAGCATCATAGTTAATGTTTCTGGAATCAAAATATCGCTATTTTATAGAAGCAAAAGACAGTTTTCTAAAATCAGCTCTTAGTGAAGATTGGCAAGACCATGGTGTACATCAGCTAGTAGATACAGAATTTGACTTTAGTCTTCATTTATGTATCTTTTATGCTGAAATAATAAAGGAACTACTGTGAGGTAGTTTCAGATCATTAAAGATGTCTCTCATGCACTGAATTTGCAGGAAAAGGCTGCAGTTCTCTGAAATCTGAATGATAATGAGATACTGTAACTGCTGAAATCATGTTTTTAACCTTAGAATCTACCGAACCCTTGAGTTCTGTGGGATCTCAGGGAACTTACTACTTCCCAGTTTTCACAGTAAAAAGAAAAATGAGGAGAAACTTAGAACATCTTGCATTTAGAAGGCAGAACACGTCTATTTGAAAAAAGAGTTCAGGATACAGAAAGAGTTCAGGCTTCAAATTCAATTGTTAATGTTGATTCTAGTGGAGGCCTTGTAGGTATTCCAAATGTATAAAAGTTCCATGTATTTATTGAAACTTCTCTAAACTTCCGTGGAGTGAAAACTGTTTAGAAAGTTGGGGGGAACCAATATTTTGATTTCCAAGTTACTGCAAAAAAGGTAAGGGTTTTTTTTATTTTCGTTTTCTATTAAAATACTTGTGCTTTTTGTTTCCTCCAAAAGTCAGAGCTAAGGGGAGCACAAGTTCATTAAGGCAGAAAAAAAAAAAAAGAAAATAAGAACTAGAATCTAAACTTGTTTTGGATCTAAAAGCATAATCTAAATGGCACTTTATAATATAGTTAAAAGACTGCTGATTCTTAAAAAATCTGAATACTCTACAGCTAAATTTACAGCTTGTTAATCAGATGGATGAGACTGTTTAGACAAGGACTGATACTGGGTATTTCCAGAGTTCAGCAATGTTTATTGGAGAGTAAAGACTAAACATTTATATAACAGGAAAGAGAATCACTTGAATTTGAATGGCCCTCCAAAGTGAATATGGACTGGAAAAAAAGGAAGGAAGGGAGGAATTAAAGAAAGGAGTTTCTTAGATCTAGAATACTTTATGATTAAAACCTTGAAAGATAGGAATTGTCTGAGGAACAGAACCTGTACTGAGAATCAGGTACAATTAGTTAGCTGAATCATGCAAAGAAGGAAGAACTTTCTGATACGTTGAATAGATATATCTTTATCTTTGTAAAAAGGGCATTTTAATAAATTTGTGGTTCACCAGGGCATTGCTCTAGAAGGTCCAAAAGGCAGCAAGATTTTTTGTGAATTGAGTAGCACAGCTATTTTGGAATCTGGGCCAAGCTTCAAGGGTGAGGACAGCATATATTTTCTAAGTAATCACCAATAAGGGGCTGTCACAGACAGCTGTTTACCATATGGCAATGTAATAGGGAGTATGTCTAAGCAAGATCACATTTTAAGTCTACAATCACTCTTTTAATGTAAAGTTAAAGGTGTCTGTTAAGAATGCTGGAGACAAAAATGGTTTAAATTTAGACAACTTGCTATATTTTTTGAAAAATATTCCAAATATAAATGCGCCCTTAAAATATAAATGTGCCTTTCAACATGAAATACTTAAAAGTTATCTGTAATTGTAGGTTGAAAAGACAATAGGCACTGTTGGAGACTGTGTCCAGTACAAAGAAGAAGTTAAAAGTGCAATTGAAGAGTTAATCAACAACTCTAAAGAAGCCCAAGCAGAGGCTGAAAAGATCCTGGATACAGAAAGTTTATTACAAGCTCAGCAACTACTACTTCATCATCAGGTAGACCAATTATTCATGTCCATATTCCATTTTTTTTTAAGGTAGAATGTATGTAATTACTAAATTTAGTAATGACCATTAGCATAACTCTTTATATTTAAACTTGAAAGTGTGATAAAGGAAATGGTCTCGTATGGCCTAGTATTGATGTCTTATAATGATATAAGTACTCAGTATTTTTTCAATGTTAATGCCCAAAGTTGAGCTTGTTTTTCAACTTTTATTGAATATCCTTTTATTTCACGTTGGTTTTTTGGGTACTGAACAGCTGAAAAACAGGGTTTATTTACTTGAAATTTTTGGGTAACTGTACTCTGCAAATATGTAGTCTCTTTCTTTTCACCTTTTTGAAGTTTGTGTGTCAGATTTGATCATGGTAAATTTGGCCTGATCCTAGTTTTGGAAATTTCTCAACTTCAGCAACTTTGATGTGGCACCAACTCTAAATGCAGTAGCCTCATGTCCTCCTCTAGGTAGCTACTGCATTGACAGGTTGGACTCCAGTCTGTAGGAGTAGAATAGGAGGCTTTTTATGCACTGATAATAGATCAAAACATCTGCCGCCTACAGTAATAAGAAATCATATGGGGTGCATACAGCAAGAATCATGGGTTTTAAGGCGAAACATGGGAAATAAACTTTGAGGCCTGCTTAAAGCTAATAAGAAAAAGAATAATTTACTGTCAGTGTTTGGACATTATATAAATGTTTTGTATTAACATCTATTTCTGTAAGGTCAGACATGTCTTACTGTCTGACAAGGCAGTACTATGTCTTAACCTCTGTCTTATCTAAACTCTTTGGAGTTTGTGAAAGCTATTGTATGTGTTAAGGTTCACATTTGTTCTTTCAATACTCTACATTCCTTATTCGTCACAGGATAGGCAGTAGGAATAGTTAACTTCTCCTTGAGTTCTCAGACTCTCCTCCTTCTTTTGATATGGAGTCTTTTAAGGTAAAAACAGACATTGACAAAGAACTGAAGGTAGCCAGAGCAGAACTGAGCAGGGAGCTGTGAACTTACCTAGCAAGGCTGGCAATGGGTCAGGCATCTTAGGAAAGGAGAGGGTATATAGTCTTAGGAGTTTCTGATATCTCTACAAAGCAAAATGCATCAAAGAAAGAGTTGTGTGACTTGGCCATCCCTCTACTGCTGTCTAATGAAGGCTGATAAATTGCTTTGATCAACCTGAGGCTCCAACACGTTCCTCAAAGATGTGGATGCTTCCAGGCCGTCATGAGGAATACGTGCATCTGTGGCTACTGCTGCACTTGCTCAACTGTTGTGGCTTCTGCTCTCTAAAAATATCGCTTTGGATAAATGGCCATGCTGCCACTCTTTCTCTCCCGTTTGTAGGCCACAAAAGCCGAATACACATTTTGGAACCCAAGGCATATACTTGATGAGTATATGAGACTGTCAAGAATACTTGCCACAATTTATCCCATTGTCTTTTATTCTCATTGCAAACTCCTACAAAAGCAGAAAGTGGTTTTGTTGTGCCAGTTTCCCAAAGGAGCTAAAAAGTCTAATCATTCCTGTTGGATGAATCCTTTTAGCAAAGGACAAGAAGACTCCGTGCAAAAAGGCAAGATGTGCAACAGCAGATTTCCCAAGCTAAACAGTTGCAGATTGAAGGTGGACTGCCCTGCACAATGCAAGAGGATTTACAAAAGTTGGAAGGAACATTAGAGAACATGCAGCAGACTATGGAGAAACGTGAAGAGCAACTGCAGGTGGGTCCTTTGCAAGTAGAAATAAAAACCTGTGCTTTGTTCTTCTTCTTTTTTGACATAGTAAGAAACCAATTTTTTTAATGTAAAAAAATCTGAGCTCACTTTCTCACATCTCTGAATGTTGGTCTTTGGGGTTTTCATGATTAGTACCTCCAGGAAAACTTCTTGAAGCTGCTGGATACCTCTTAATTAATAAAGAAACAGCATGGTGTTTGGGAGTGTTTAAAGGTCCCAACTATTCAGTCATAAGAGATATTTTAAATAATTTATCTGTGAATTAATTTTTAGATGAGCTGCCTCCCCTGGTTACTGAAGATGACATTGCCTTTTAATTGGGAGTCTTTAGGCTGGATATTAGATTAATAACACTTCATGTTGTGCAAATATAATCCTCGCAACTAATGTGTGAAATACATGCTGTCATCCTAAATTTAAAGGAAGAAAAAAAGTCACAGAGAAATCAAATGGATTGCTCCAGGCTGTATAACTAATCACTAACTGGACTGTGATTAGAATTTAGAGCTTCTTGCACCCATATCCGAGCTGTCCTTTGCATTTCTCTAAGCAGAATGGTAATCCAGCTGTCCACTATTTCATGCAAATGTTTAAAGTCGTCAAAGCTATTTGTCATGATGAAACACAAGATGAAAAACATGATTGATAGAGCTCAAATAACTTCTTAATGTAAGAATTTATTATTGAAACCATTTTTTTTCTAAGGAAACCCATATATAAAGTCTTAACTAGGGCCTTGCTTTACTTCAGAATCAAGACAATAATTCTTTATACTGTCATAATTCTTGTGACTGACAATTAATGCTCTGTTAATCAAAATTTTACCTTATCGGAAAAGAACAAATAGATTCCTGTGTGTGAGTTTCCTATGAGTAGGGGTTTTCTTCTAGCATTTCACTGTAATTTATTTCATCAGAGAACTTGGAAATCCTTTTAGGTATTGTTGACTACCTGTCACCATAAGCATAAGCATCTGCATTTATTACTTCAGACTTCTTATAGGATATTCAAATATAAAATTTCAATATTGCTGGCACTGTGCTTTTTTGCACAGTGTAGCATGAATCAATGAAAACTCAAGGGAAAACTTATCTTTTATTGGGTTCAGAACAGTTTCATCTTCGGAGTAGATGGCATTTCAGGAGAAATTGCTTTATTTTATGTGAGGTCTTTCTCTTTTTTCCTTCTTCAGTAACAATGAAATTCTTTTTTTCTCCCCTTTGTTTTTGTCTTTGTGTTCCTGTTTTGGGTTTGTTGGTTTGTTTGTTTGTTTGTTTGTTTTTGTAGGTCACAATAAATAAATGGGAGCAGTTTGAAAGGGACAAAGAAACAGTGGTAAAATATCTCAATCAAGCAAGCTCTGCACTTGAACGTATCTTAAACTTTAGCAGTTTAGAGAGCCTCTCCTCAGAGCTGGATCAGACAAAGGTATTCACTCTGTGAAATACAGGAACAGAGACATCCTTCTGTCTTCTTAAGATGTAGTGAGCATATTGTCTTTAATCTTTGCATCTCCTGTTAATGCCGGTGCAAAATGCATGTACAGATTAGAGATTGTATAAACTGTTTAGAGGTAAAGTGTTATTTTATGAAAAGAACATGAAGAATTACTCAAAATCTGCATCTGAAGCACACATATGGAATGTAAAATGATTTTGAGGACTTCCCATTTTATGCTCAGTAATCATCTATACTAGTAAGCTAAACAGTGTCAAGAAGTGGCATATCAATGTCAATAGTGTGCTCTTTGTCAAGGTTATGTGGACTGTGCCAACTAGCACTCTTTTAGCCCTGAGGAGAAAAAGAAGAGACTTCCACGATATGGACATAAGCCATAACATGCCACTTTCCCTTAGTAGCACAGAATTATCCCAGCCCATTTTATTTACTAATACAGAAGTAATAGTAGTGATTGGGTCTCCTAAGTGCCATGCTTTCCATGGTGTTTTTACCCTTTGATGAATCTGATACTAAATTATTCATATCTTGGTTATGCACAGCATCCGTTGTTCTGGTGTATGGGTTTACTGTTTGTGACAGAAAATAGTTGTTAAACAAAGTGAGATTACAAGCTACAGGATACGGCAAAATCTTCTCTGTAAAGGGTAGGATCTGAAGACTTAATAAAGATGCATATCATCTTGGACTATTTGCAAATAAGTTTCTTGAAGAGCTATAGTACAAATTTTGATTGGTTGAGTTAAAATTTTTTGGATATATAGTTTCCCTTGCTAAATTTTATTCAAGCTAGCATGCTCAAATGAACATTTCTTAAATGCAGCATGACAATAACTGTCTTCAGAGGTTGTTTTTATGTACTTACACATTCAAAATATACATATAGGACACACATACTTTTTCTAACCGCAAACAATGAGGAAAAATACTTTTTATGTAAATATATGAAGTTGTATTAATGTCTTGCATTCTTACAGGAGCTTTCTAAACAGACTGAAGCAATGGCAGTACAGGCTGAGAATTTGGTGAAGAATTCTTCTGAGATACAACTTGGTTCAAAGAACAAGCAGTCCCTTCAACAACAGGCAAAATCAATCCAAGAACAAGTGAAAAAAGTGGAAGTTACTCTTGAAGAAGAGTATGTTCTTAACAAGTCCTAATATTTATTCTCCACTCTAAGATTGTATCAGATTTCTAGAATACCCTGTCAGCATTTTGTGTTGTCTCATCAGCTCCATCATTTACAGCTTGCTGTGGCATAGTAACCAGGTTATAGTACCAAACATGTCAAAAGAGTGTGTGCAAATAAACAAAACCTTTGTTATAATACGTATTTTATAAAACCACTGTTAGTTGCATTTAACCTTTCACTTATCTTTAAGCCCCAGTCTTGCAAAGAAGGGGTAATTAAACTCATTCTTGGGGTATTAGACACTTTTAGAAAGAAAAATCTAAATGCAAGTATGAGAACAGCATACTTACCACATTTGCCTCGGTTTTCAGAATTCTACTTTCTCTATAGGAATGTCAAGAAGTGCCTTCATCTTGGCTGAATGCCCAGATTTTATTTCATGGGCAATATCAAAAGCTGCTTCTGCTGCTGCAAATAACAAAGGCATCATTTGCCAAATTTTGTTTAAAAATTGAAAGTTCAAACTCCCAAGAAAATGTTGCTAAATCCTGCAAATATTTGTAGCTTTATGTATTTGCAAAAATTTCGTCCCTTTTCTCAAGTAACTCAGTTATTGAACTCCAGTTACTCAACTGTTGCTATTCTCGTTTTATCTATATACACATATGTTTATATGTGTATATGAAATTCATATTTTTGCATATATTAGATCTGATACACAAGTCATGGACATATGTACCAATTCTATGTTGTCTTATTGGAATTACTATGTAAAATAATTTGCTGTATAAGTTTAAGCAGGGATCACCATCTCCATCTGAATATGAGCAAAGGGCAACGCCCACATTATTGGTTTTTTTTTTCCCTTATTGACCATTGTCATGCTAATCTGACTTTAATTTGGTGCCATTTTCTTCCCAATGTAAAAGAACAGTTGTGAAACAAAATAACTAGCCTCTGCAGCAGATGTAACTTTCTGATTATTGGTGGTCTAATTTTTTTTACGTAACACTTTCTCCAATATGAAGTATTACAGTGATTTGCAGCCAAATTCTACCATGTCTTACTGGATACTTCACTTTATACATCATTTTCTCCAATATTAGAGAGAAAACTAGTGTGATTTTTTTCAATTGAAGAAATTCAGCCTTCCACCAGTGAATATTCACTTTTTAAATAATGTCATCTACTTTTAAATGAAAGCCATCATTGATATGCCCTTTCAATGTAGATATGAAATAGGTTTTAGTCGAATGTATGGATTGTACAGAATATCTGTGGTACTGTGACAGACAATAAAAAAATAAATCCCTTCTGCAAAACATGCAAATATAGACAACTCTATATAGTGAATCTGCAGAACATATAATTAGTGTGTAAGGGTTATGTTGTAACTCGCATCATCAATAAAATCTTGGCCGAGTAATTTGAAGTGATGGTATTCCAAATAAATATGGTATATACTATGCCAATGAACAGGAAAGGGACAGAAAAGTTTGAGCAGCTCTCCATAGTCAGCTACAGAACAAACTTAGCACATCTGTTTTCCTAGGAGACCATGCGTAGCTGTGCAGTGTGTTTGGGACTATATTCTTTACAGACTGTGGCTTTCTTACAGCTCTAATGAAGGCAGATACAAAGGCAAAGGATTTTCAGCTGTTGTGCCACTGATTTGATCCCTTGATTCTGGTTTCCAGCTGTATTTTCTTAGGCTGGACTTCAGTGAAATATTTTTGCACTTTATTTTCCTGCAAATAACTTGAATTTGAATACACTCTTATCAGTAAATGGCTGTTGACATTGCTTTTTTTTTTTTTTTTCATTTTGAAAATAAATAAGAAAAAATAAAAAGGCCAATTTTTACATTTTTAGACTACATCTTTTCTTAAAGCTTTCTCTAGCTTTAATGAAGGGGGGAAATAAAAAAAAGTATAATGGAATGGTTTTTAAGGCTACATTTAAAAGGAAAATGTAATTTGGAATTTTGTAATATTCAAACTTTTCTGATGAAATTTTAATATTTTCAATGAAATAGAAAACGTGTGTTTTGCAAGCTGTGTGTAGGGCCTACATTAGCTTTGGTTTCTTTACGATGACTTGAAAGGAGCAGAAACTTGTATACTGGAAGTTAATGCGGTTAGACCTTATAAGGGCATTAGACTTCTTACTTGTGACCAAAAAAGTGGTGCTTTGTTTGCTATCCAAGACTCAGTCATAATCTGTCTCTGTTTAACGTACCTATAATGTATGTTTCAAAGAATATAAATCTATTAATTTTGGGGTAGTTGAGTCATATCTGTTGTTGATTCTTTGGCTTGATATTAAATCATTGCCTCAGAAAACACAAACTTCCTATAAGACGGGCAGATTGCTGTTATAAAAAGAACAAAGTTTAATAAAGCAGTCAAGCATTGGTGAACATATGTACATCCACAACACGCTGGTTTTAATCATTCTGTTCTAGCAATTAAATGACTAACATCTATGCACTCATGTATCTCAATTTTTAGATGTGATATAATCATAATTCCATATGATTTCATAGAAATTTACATTTACATTTCATAGAAATCATATTTATGTTACTCTTCCTTTCTCTTCCTGCCACGATGATATTCTTGATGTATGGCTGATGAATGAAGCTGTACTCTGTTTCATCTCTCAGCGTCCCCACTATGGCCAATATAATTGTTTGACTTTGGGTGCAGACTGAGAGAGAACCAAGTCCGAATTTAGCCGCACAACTTGGTCCTCTAAAGCCAGGAGTTTTCAAAAGGACCCTCCTGTAGATTGAATAAGTTACGTTTTTATTCTAGCAAGAATATGGGCAGCTTCATTATATTAAACTGTTTATTCTCTCTAATTAATTTGGTTAATTTTAGTATTAAAAGCATGGAAATGGTGAAAAACAAGTGGGATCATTTTGGCAATAATTTTGAAGCTCTGTCCGTCTGGATAGCTGAACAAGAAAAAGAACTGGAAACTTTGGAAACATCATCATCTCCTTTGGACATACAGATCAGCCAAATCAAGGTGATTAGTTCTTGTTATGTTTAGCATTAAAAGTCCATTTATCTGTCATTTTGCTAGAGGCCCAATGGGAGAACAGGCATTTTACACATTTCAAAACTACCATGCTATAATGATGGCACGCTTTGTACATAAATATACCAAGCAGTAAGGTTTTACATAAACTAGGAAAATTCTTACAGGCTGCCTTCTCTGGTAGTCTTTAGTTTACATACATGAAGCCTTTGTGTGTATGGTTAAAAATATTATTTAATTTATACTCCTCTCATTTTTTGAGTAATCTCAACTGGTGTACAAAATAGCTATATAAATGCAAGGTGTATAAAGCTTATTTTTTATTTTAAAGCATCCATCAGCTAGTGGATATAGAATTTGATTTTAATCTTGCAAGCTAAAGCTATAACTTGATTTATGTATCTTTTATGCTGAAATAATAAAGAAACTATTGCTCTTGGCAGCTTGCAAACCTACATACCATTTATTGCTGTTATATTTACACTGTCTTAAAATCTGTATACGTTCTTGTTAGATACATAGTCATTTAGTTTCTTGCTGAGGTGCGTATTGTCTCCAAGCATTGCATTTCAAGGGCTGACTTCATGTCCTCCCACAAATGAAAACATACCTTCTCTGAAACTGCGTGTTTCTAAGGGGACAGGGGTTTTCAATATGCAGAGCACACTGCTTTTTTCTTTTTTTCTGTGACCTACTTGCTCTTCGGAAAGTGCAAAGGTGTGCAGCTGCTTGCAGTCACGGACCAGATTGACACTAAGTGTTTCCAAAGGATCCCTTAAGGCATTTGTTTCATGTGACACAAGCAGTTTATCAACAGATTTTCCCACTCTTAATTTGATCCCAACTTTACATACACCAAATCAATAGATTCCCTTGGTTTCATCATTGAAGAATAAAACAATGCTTAAATTCTTCTTCATCACCACAGCAAGTCAAAACCAGTTTCCTTGAGAAATACTATATATGCTCTTATTCCACTGGCATACACTGTCGTGTAACCATACGTTTCAGTAGTTACTAGATACGATTCAAATATTTAAGACAGGAAGTGCATCAAATGCTATTAATATTGCATTGCAGTATGACAATTGTCTGTCTAAATAGAGCCGAGTTTAGCCCTCTTAGTCCATTCAAGCCAATTTCCCAGAATGGCTGTTCCTTGCTACTTATGCAGATAATCAGTAATTTTTACACTGCATTGCAAGTTTTTGAAAATGCCAACATAAGCTTTCTTCACTTAAACATCATGACAGAAAGAAAGTGGCCAGCAGGTAATTTTTATAAATGTCTGAGTGAACAGATGTAAAGCAGAGAAAATCCTCCAGATAAAGCCTAGGGAACGTCATTGTAACTCGGGTGCACAAAACAGCTTTACGAAGTCTGATATGTGAAATGAGTCCTCTAACCTCCGGTACCTGGACATAGCTGGAGGTCTTCTTCAGCAGTATTGCTTTGTGCCTGATTTTGAAGGATTTGTTATGTTTTGGTGTGAGTTTCCTGATGAGTTAGTCTGTGTCACAACGGTAATCAGCATACTTAATTCATCATTTCGAGTACAACATATTAGTAAGGAATATCGCAATATGAAGCAAATACACCAAAAAAACATGGTGGTTTCCATCGTATCTTTGGCTGGCCAGATAAAAAACCTGGGGTCAGCTGAATGTAACTATCATACAGAGTGGTAATATTCTACTTTTGGTGACATTGATTGCAAAACCCTGATGACTTCTGCAGAGCCAGATTTTCACCTACGCATTTCTCCAAAATTCCTGGTGGACAAAATGACAGTTATGGCAAGTAGTTAGCATTGGTGGCAGACTCAGTGAGAGTTTGAAGGCCTCAATTATCCACCTTCTTTTATGTAACTGAGTGAATTTAACAGAATAGCGTGGGAGTAAAAAAGCGCTGCCTCATTTGTATCTGCTGCATTGTTAGATAATTTCAGCTTCAGGGCCGCAAATCCAGTATTTTTCCTCAGCACCATGTTCTCACGCAGAAAAGATATTTTATAATCTGAATTAATTCAGAATATATTGCATAAAGAGACACTATAAATGCTTACAGCACCACATCTTTTTCTGTACTGTCACCCTGCTAATTCTAGACTTTGAATGTTGCAGTAAGCTGCTTCTGAGCTTTATAACGGCAAGCAAGATACCATATTTTTATCACAATTGTAGCAGAAGGTGGGCACTTTGTAAGCTTTTGTGAGTGCATTTTCAAGAAATTTTTTGGTTAATGTCATATACTTACATATCTTAACATTTTTATATCTGGAATGCTATTGCCTATTTCAATTTCAGTGAGCGCTCTTGGCTCGTGCAATTTCCTCCCAATGAGTGTTTTTCACTGCTTTTGAGAAGAGCTCCATGGACATGCTACATCAGCAGAAATTAAAAGAATTCTGTTGAGAAAAAAATCTTATTTCCAATTTCACTGATGCTTACTGAATAAATAGCCACTGAATGTGAAACACCATAAGTTTCCATCTCCAATGTTGTAGCTTTCAGGTTTGCCTCTAATTTGCAATAAAAAAAAAGTGAAAAAATATAGGAGACAGTTGCTCTCATGTAGCTGAGGAAATGTAAAGCCAGTACTAGTTTGTCTTTATGCATTTACTAATTGAGGTAGAATACAGCTGAAAACTACCAAGGGCCATTATCACTCTTGTTTCCTGGTTTCCTATTTCTACTGTAATGTGCTTCTTTATATAATTGTCTGCCTGAGAGCACACTCACCCTACCTCATCATCTAAGTTAGTTTATTCTTTATTATCCATAGAATTTTAAATTAGAAAATGAAAACAATTTCTATTGGTTTTCAAAACATAGCATGTTCTATTTTGTAAGTACTTGAAAACTTACTAAACACAACTAATCAACTGTTAGGGTTCAGCTCCTTAAAAATATCGTTTTCAGTTATACACTTACTTTTTTATCTTGTATTTATTTTGACTCTTTAAGAGAATTGTGTATTAATTTGCTGTGAAGTAAGAGATGGTGAAATATGAACTATCTTGTCTGCTTATGAAAACATGCACCTCGGGCAATTCTAATTCCTCTTCATAGAAACTGTTTTTGAAATCTTTTCCAGTGCTAATTTTAAGAAGAAAAGGGGAATTTACAGGGCGTATTAAAGACTTTTATAATAGTTATTTCAAGTTGTCAATGAATGCTCCTCTTTTGTAGTGAAGAATTTTAATAACTCAGGTAAAAGAAGGAAGTAGAAAATACTACTCTGATAACTAAAACCCTATTGTGCTTCTTTATTTACTACTACTTTACATTTTAGGTTATTAATAAAGAAATAGATGGTAAAATAACTGGAATCTCAAAACTGGAAGAGGAAGCCGAGTCTTTTTCCCAGTTTGTTACGTCTGGAGAATGTGCACGTATTAAAGCCAAACTGACCCAGGTCAAAAGGTATTGGGAAGAGCTAAGAGATCATGCACAGAGACTGGAAGGAACAATCACAGGGAATGCATCAGCACAGCAGAAATATGAAGAAAATCTTAAACAGGTAGACAATGCAATATCTAATGGATTGTTTGCAGCAATTTATAGAATTACTCTATTTTTCAAAAATGGAATATAAAATGCATGTTATAATAGGATGGACTAGAATATACGAGTAGATCTGTAAGGTAACTGCAAGACTTCTATATGTAAATTTGTGCTTTGAATGACTTAAAAAGCAGGTTCAGGAAGATACTCAAAAAATTATGCTGTCTTTTAGAAAACCTAAATGATTCTCCTGGATATTGCACCAATAAACCACATCCATACTTCTTATAAACACTTTACCTTTAATCTTGGGTTGCTAGTAGGTCATAAGGAGAATAATTTAAATATTATTGTTGCCCCAGTCACAAGGAGGTGAGCCCAGTTAGCATCTTTTAACTTCAAAAGGCACTCAGCACTACAAAAGTTTAGGATGTAATAGTCTCTTAGCACTAAATATTTAAAAGATGATCTTTAAAGCATCATTTATGTATTTCCTGCTGGTTTTAGACTCTCTGATCTTCCCTTTTCTTCATAGGTGCAGCGGGCAGTGTCTGAATTGGAAGCTAAGCTCGCTGAGCCGCTCACATCATGCTCATCAGCAGCAGCGACGTACACAGCCCTTCAGGACTGCACGGTGAGCATTTGGCCGGCGATTCCTGCCACCGAGTCCAGGCAAAGAGTGGCGCACACACCTCCTCACAGAAATGCCCGTAACCAGACCAGGGGCTGCCTGGTGCCACAGAGCCCAGGGTGGAGGCAGGGAGAGGCAAGGGCTGCCCCAGGGAAGGCTTAAGCAGGCTTCCTCAGCTATTTTTTTCTCACCATGTCACTTCTCCATGGCTTGGAGAGTTTTTTCCCAGCTCTGGAGAAAGGAAAGCCTAAAAGTATGAATTAATGCTTCAGGTTATTGTTTTTAATTTTATGCATCTAAAACATTATGAAAAATTGAAGGTAAGAAACATGTCTGTTGGAGATTTTTCGTGGAAGATCTTCATGAAACTTGGGTCTTGGTATAGAAAAACGTGATTTTTAACAAAAAAAATCACCCTGAAAGCAGTTTTTCTTGGACAACGCGGAGACTGGACAGAGTTTCAGCTCACAAACTTTTATCTGCGATGCCAGAAATCCATGGGTGTTTGGACATTTCATTCAGACCATTACAAAAGGAAAACAAACATTGGATTGGTATTCAAACTACAAAAAATCTCCAATCTGAGGCAATTTGGTCTAGCATTTTTGTCTGTGTCTATAAGTTTGTGATGTTCTTCCCACAATAACCATTATCTTCCTTTCTAAGAAAATATTGTAAATACTTTTAGTTGTATTGTTCTTGCAGTTCCTCTGAACTTAGTGGTAACTTCTTGCAAAGGCTGTATGCAAGGAAGACCTGGCATGTCTGCTTCAAAAAAGCTTGATACTTGTTGAGGAAAAATATTTTGCATAAGTAGAATTTATTCTGACAGCCTATGTAATCATTATTGTTATTGGCTATTAAACATTAGGAATATGCTGAGTATTCTGTTGTAAACTCTTGTCCTGCATACAGGATCATGATGATTCAATGCCTTAATATGAAATCATTTTTTGTTATTTAGTTTAAACATCAGCAGCTTGTTGCTGTATAATTCACGTTTCCTCCTGTATCTGATTTCCTTCATGAGTGTACTTATAACCATTACTACCGTTGTTATTATTGCACAACTGCGAGTTAGAACTTCAGTGGTCTTAAATCTATTTCATTTTGTGTTTTTCTAACTGATTGTACTACATATCAATCATTTTCATATGAACAAGTTTCCTGCCTCTCCAGAAATGGCAACACTGGAAAGTCTAGTCAGCATCAGATGCCATTTCCATGAAAAAGACCTCTAGCTAATGCTGACAGAAGTTCACAGTAACTGTTCCTGACCTCTACCACGTCATGACATGGGCTGCAAGTCTGGCAGTTCTCACATGTTGTGTGAGATTTTTGTATTTACTGCAGATATATATATAAATTAGAGCAACTCTTTGACAGATGTTAGGGAATTTGGAGCTTTGTCCTACGTGATCACGCTGTATCACATCCCCATTCAAAAGATCTGACCCTGTTTTTGCTGACTGTTTTTTCTTTAGCACTGTTCTTAGGAAAGTCTTTCCCCACTACAAGCTAGTTGATTGATGTGCTTGGGACGTGTATCTAGGATAGGTCTGACTGAAATACAAGCTATGTATTGACTTCATGATACGGTGGATGTAGCATTTATTCCAACTTTGACTAGAAGTACAGGATTTTTCCCACCGTCGTTACCATAGCTCTGTTGTTTATCCGTGTGACTTCTGTTTCTTTTACATGTTCATTAGGACCTTTCTCATACCGTGGAAAAACTGAGCAACTCTCTGGCCTCTCTCTCAGCCTGTGCCCGAAAGTTGGCCAACAAAGAAAAAGCTGCTCAGGAGGTCACAGCATTACAGCAGAAATATGAAAAGGTGCTAGAAAATGCTAAAGAGAAACAGACCTTATTAGAGACTCTTCTGGCTCAGTGGCAGAAGTGAGTAGACTTTCACATCTGCTGTGATGGACACGGAGACTTTCCTACGGTCAGTGGGTGAGACCAAGGAGATGCCTTGAGTTGGTAACTCTATGTTGTGGTTTTGTTAGGCAGGAGAAGGAGCTGTCTGCCTTCCTGAGCTGGTTGGAGGGGTGTGAAGCTGCAGCCAGGCCTTCGGAGCAGTATGTTTCTGCTGACAGAGTTAAACTGGAAAGTGAACTGCAGTCCCTGCAGGTACGATTCAACCAAAAGATTGTCCCCCTCCATTTCCTGGTTTGTTTCTGTGTCTTTTAAAGGACGGACTTGCTCAGTTGTAGTCTGACAAGGCAGGACATATGTCTGCTTGCCAGAGGATTCTTTCTCTAGAGAAATGCCTTTGTTTTACAATGCTACTTTCCTTTCTTTGAATGTGAGGAAAGTTGCTCAGATGACAAAATGCTCAAAGGTTCTGAATTCACAATGAAAGTCTGATTTCTGATTTTTTTTTTAAACACAAGTCTGTCATCCTATTCTAAAGTATGCCTTCCCTTGGAATTTTTGCCATTTGTTTCTAGGTTAGTATGAAGCAGTTGGCCAAATGTAGCATCTTTTAGACCCTTCATCAAGCCAACGAGTCCATAATTTTAGTTTTAAATATTAGTGAAGAGAAGGAAAATTATTTGGGGTTTTGATTTTTTGTTTGGGCCAATTTGTGACATTTCTTCACAATTCTGTTGCTGCAGACAAAATGCATTGCAAAACTTAGTCTTGATTTTAGCCACTTTCATCGTACAGTAGAGCTGTGTGGAAAGGTCACACTTTGACATAAAGGGGACAAAAAGCCCTGTGATGAATCCTTACAGAATTGCAGTTGCAGATTTGGCTGTCTGAAAGGTGTTGAGTACCTGCTTGTCCTAATAGACCTCAATTCCTCAAAGGATTTTACTGTGCTCGTTCACTTGTCTCAAAGTGGTGTACTGGAAATCCTGACTTGATTTTTTTTTTTTGTTATTTTCATAGTATGATGTCATATTTAATCTAATCTAATCTCCTGTTTTCCCAGGATTTGAGAGCAGATATTGAGTCCCATGCCTCAGTCTTTTCGAGCCTATTACAGTTAAATGAGACACTATTCCCAACAGCTTCCAAACAGTGTGTGAAAACAATAAAAGAAAAATTTGAAGAGCTGGATGAGAGGTGGAAAGCTTTACCACAAACTGTTGATAAAAGGTTTGTGCTTCAGAATGTTTTTTACATGTGAAATGAGGGTAACCAATATCCAGATGAGGAATCTGGAAGGCTCAGGAAGGGTCAGGAGCACTGCCTTCTTTTTTGAAATCATATATTTAGATTTCAATTGTTTTGATAACGAACATACATATTTTACTATTTGTAAAGGAGCTTAAATAATAGACTCTGGGCAATGACATCATCTTCTAGGGGCTTTACCAATATGATTGTTTTTCAGTATAATGATCTTCTACTAGCATTTCATGTTGAAAATTATGTAGAGAAATTTCTAAGGCAAACAGGAAGGTAAATGACAAGGTGTTTTTTTAAGGTCAAGGTTTAGAAACTTCGTTCTGAGTATTCCTCTGGACACATTCCTCCTTTGAACTGTGTTCCTTTGAGCAGACTTGACCCTCACTTACTTCAATGGAAGTTGAGCATGCAGTTACTCACTCCCATCTAAATTCATGAGACTTTCACCTTACATGCAGTATGGCAGATGATAGAGCAAACAGAATTACTATGTCTGAAAACTGAAGTTTACCTTCCATCAATATCATTCTCTTTGCTGGGACTACCCTCATGAAGAAAAGTTGAAGAACATACCGTAATTGTTTGGGGCATTTCTAACAGTTTATATGAGTAAAAAAGTGGAAACAGGGAAGAGCCAAACAGGTGCTCTTATTGTTGTCTTATTCCCCAGTTAAGAAATCAACACATTTATAACATAAATTAACGTTTCCTTCTTTCCTTGCACATGGCATTGAATTTAATGCTGTCCAGTCAGCTGTGGCTTTGATTATAGGAAGTGATTAATTTACATCCAGTGCTTTCTTATTTACATCTGACATCCTATAGGATCAACTTCCTTCAATCTCTTGTTACTGAGCATGGGCAGTTTGATGAGCTCCTGCTCAGGTTTTCAGACTGGATTAAGCAATTCCTTGCTGAACTACAAGCCACTTCAGAGATAAACACAGCTGATCGACAACTAGCTGCATCTCACAATAAGGTAATCTTTTGGATGTAAATATTAAAGACAAAAAAATTGTACAGTGCATTCAGCTAAATATTCATCTAAAACTAGCATGAGGTCACTTATTTGTTTGAAAACCGATACGCTGTTGCAGTCACATAGAGATTTCTATTATTTGACCAGTTTAAAGAAAAATTGTGACACTGAACTGTTCTTTCTGAAAACCCCTCACTAGTACTTGTTTTGCTTGTAAGTTTAGTGCTAGAATGTTTTCTGAGCTTTTGATTGGAAGAAAAATCCCAGCCCTATCTTCTTTCTTTCACGTAGAACCACTCAATGGAAGTCGAAAGTAAGAAGCAGCAGCTACAAAGTCTGAAGGAACATGTAGATAAATTGTGTTCTTTCAGCTGCCCAGAGGACCAGCAGGCATTGCAGGGAAAGACTGAAGATTGCTTTCAGCTCTTCCAGGAAGCAAGTCAAATAACTAGCCAAAGACAAGAGGCTCTGGATCAGCTGCGGGTATTCCTGGAGCTCCATAGTGCTGCATCAGGAGTGCTCCACCAGCTGAAGCAGACGGTGGAGAAAACAGGAAATATGGATAAAGCTAAATCTGAATTACTGGAGAAGGAACTCAATGATGTTATTCAAGATCTTAACAAGCTGGAATCTGTTGCCATCGGTTTGGATGGTTCCCTTACTAAGGCCCAGTATCACCTAAAACACAGCATTTCTGAGCAGAGGACCTCCTGCAGGGCTGTGGTGGATAATCTGTGCTTGGAACTGGAGGCAGTTCAAAACCTGCTGGGAACCAAACAGAGTGAGGCAGAAGCTCTTGGAGCCTTGCGAAGATCTTTCATGGAACGTAAAGAACAGCTACTCAAGAGAATTGAAGATACTGAGGAAAAGGCTGACAAGGAGGGCATGAAGGAGGCAACACTGCAAGCCCTCCAGCAAAGGTGAAAACAATATTAACGCTTGAGATTGGCACTTCTTCATTTGCTTGCAGTCTCTAGACTTTTTATGATGCATTGGAAGCATCTGTGAGTTTTCTGCCTGGGTACCTTATTTCTTGCCAGGAATATATAAGTCCATATATCGACTTAATAAAATTTTGTAAGTAAGTGAGCCCTTTGGATGGAGGCAGAACATGAGCAGAACACTTAGCAAGTCCCGCTAATCTTTTATATTGAAAGAACGGTCAAGAAAATCCTTGTCTCAGAAATTTCTTTTTTCCAAATGAATCCAAGCTCCAAACAGCTATTGAAATCCCATATAACACAACTATCCCTACTCTTACAGAATTAAAGACTTTACATGTGCTGAGGGAATTGAAAACACTTACTATAAAAAGTATTAATCTAAATATTTCAGTATATTTCAGAGTCACTGTGTGAGGTGAAGGTATATGTATATTTATATAATTGTATAGCTTTATATGTATCAGAAAAATCACATTCTGCGCCCAGTCATAGCAGAACAAAATCTAGATAACACTTTGTTTTCTGAAGATATTGTAGGAAATATTAGAAAAAGGGAACTTTATGCACAGTAACTCTAACAGCAACTGTTTCATTCTTTCTTTCTCTTCTTTTCTCTTGCAAAAACGTGAAGATAAGTAAATCTGAAACCTGCCTTTTAACTTGCAGATTGAGGATCTTTAACCAGTTAGATGAAGAACTGAATTCTCACCAGCATGAACTCCAGTGGCTCATGGACAAAGCGAAACAAATAGCTCAAAAAGATATTACACTTGCTCCTGAGATTGACAAAGAGATAAATTGCTTAGAATCTCTGTGGGAGGATACCAAGAAAGTTATACATGAAAAGTAAGTAGATCTCACACTTAAGGTGAGAAAGGAGAAGGTTCTTTTAGTGGGGGAAAGAGACCCAGTTATTTACATTTAATATCTTCTTGCCATATTAATCCCTATAAGAAACAGGGTTTGTATGTTAAATACTGAGTAGAAGATAAAACAGAGTGTAAACCAGGATATTTGTACCAGTTGTAATTATACTATTAATAAAGCCACAGATAGGTCCTCAGGACAGTACTTACAGATATACTGGGCTTTTAGGTGCATCTTATTATTTACTCGCCTGAAAGATAAAACTCCATTGAGATTTCACTATCACTCCTACTAGCACATACTCTCCTTCTAGCATGTATTTTCCTTCTCTATTGGATATGGATTTCTGCCAATCTATTCGGTGGTCCTAAATCATTCTTAGATTTAAGTCTTTCTGTCTGCTCAAGGGACCAGGCTCATAACAATCATTAGTGTATAATCAGTGATATAGGAAAGTTTTGTATATCAATGAAAGCTGATAAAGGAACTAAAGAAACTAAAGAAAGTTTCATCTAACCCTTTTCTTTGTCCTAGCTGCCTCTTTTTCATCTTTAAAGAAGACTTCTTCAAATGTTGTTTTTTAAATTTAATGCTAGATTCATTCAGTACTACATCATCCTCAATGTACATAAGTTTTGTCTAAGTGCAGAAGCAAAACAGTTCTAAGCCTGGCTAATATTTCAATGGGCACATGCAATTTGGTGATCCCCATGTAACCACTGGGTTGGTGTACTGGAACAATGATTCAAAAAAAAAATATTTATCTGTGCTGAAAAATGATTTCTTTTTCCTTTGGTTTATATACTGTACTGTTATTCCACTTTCTTGATTGACACCATACAGATATTTGTAAATGTGCTGCCCCTTAACCAGATCCATGCATCGTTTTCCTGCTTGAAAATATGCTACATGTATTTCATTTCTGGTGTTTTTTCCCGCTGAATTCAGTCTGGTTTTCTAGTGCATTTTTAAGAGCTGTATCAATCTGAACTACGTGGAAGAAAAGGAAGCTTTGTTTAGAAATATCCATCACTCATTTTTCTTAAGCACTGTTGCTAATCTGTATTTCATGTTGCATGTTGCTGCAACCCATTTTTTCTACCTCTGGGAGTCCTTAATAATAGTAAACCAAGTAATTTCCACATACATTTGCCAGAAGCTAGGCAGGCAGTACCAACCTGGCAGTGAAGAAAATGTAAAATAGCTGTCCCTGCCGTATAGATGCATTATTGAGGGTAAACGACTTGTCCAGTTTTCACATACTGGGGTAGTTGTTGCCATCTTCATACCTAAAACTGAAAGATACTCAGGTACCTTGTGATTCCTTTCTAACATAAAAATAATATTAATTTTTGTTTAAATTATGAATTTACTTTTAATTATTTTAAACTGTTTTCTTGCTCATATATACACAATTTTAAGCCCTCCTGAACCTGATTATTTTGGAGAGCTCTTTGGAGCATTCAGAGAAGAGCCAGCTCCTAAAGCAATTACCTCTCTTTCTTGGCAGTGTCATATTTCCCAAACTCCTTTCACAGACACACACTGTTCTGCAACTAAACATATCCAAAGTATTAGTCTTCCTTCTCTCTCTTCAGTATAAACACCAGGAATGGATTTAACAGTTTGCTGGTTTGTTGTGTTGTTTTTTTTTTTCTTTTGTCCATTGCCTGAAGGGAAATAGGCTTTTCTGGAGAGGGGGCAGGAAAAAAATATTAGACCTGTTCTTAGAAGCAAATTATTCTGTTCTCAGTAGAGTGACAAGTAAGTTGGATGTAACGTATTAGACCCAAAAAGCGTGCACCTGACAATTGGAAAACACAATATTCAGACTTATCTTGCATAGCTTTAGTCTTTACTTCTGCTTCTTTTTACCCGTCCAAAACCCCCAATGTTAAAGAAACGAGTTTAAAAAAAAATGAGCTGTGAGTGCCAGCATCATTATAGTATGGTTTCCAGTCAGTGTCCTCAACTTAGGCAGTGAGAAGCTTGAATTCCAGTTTCAGTCTTTCTTTTGCTCAAGTCGGTTGCTTTGATATCTGATATATATGAAATGACAATTCATATACTGTCTCACAAAACATCAGTGAGATGTTTTGTGATGTATGAACCCACAGTGATTTGTAAAACCAGAATACTAATATTTCCTTGGCTGCCCAGAACACGTTTAGCGCTGCATCTGGATTTTCCCATGGTGAATCGCTACGTTATATTCTCTTTCCTTCAGAAACACAACAACAAATGGTGCTAACACAGCCTTTTCACATTGCAGAAAGGAGCAGTCCTACATTCTTATTGATCTGATGAAGGAATATCAGAGCTTGAAGTCAGCAGTAATGAAAGTCATAGACAGTGCTGACAGTACTTCTGCGATCAAATCGATTTGGAAGGATCATGAAGATGTCAAGCGAACTTTATCAAAGGTAACTACAAATGTTTTCATTTGAGGCATTTAAGTGATCTTTGATTTAGATGGATTTTTCTGTTTGAAAGGTACCCTTGGGCTATGTTTAAAGTTCCTTGAATTTACTGTCAAATCTTGTCACACTGACATTCAGGGTTTAAATTGTACTAATTCAGATGAGGAAAGGATATAGCCCTTTCAGCATTTTGATGAGATCCATTACTGTGTATTTGATTGTTGCTATTTATAATTTTAACACCTAGAAATTCAAAATGTTAATTTGTATGGAAAGCGTAAGTTATCTGCTCTTTATATAAAATATCTTGAGAATATATTCTTATCATAGCATGAAAGGATATTTCTGGTCAACATACTTTAATGTTTTTCCATACTGTGTGATTTTTTTAATAGGTAAAAGTCAACAAGAGAAAATGAATTGTACACATTTCTGAAGTGTGCAATTCTTATGTCTGTCTCTGTCCCTACAATGACTTATTCCATGGGGTTCAATGTTGATACTGGCCATTGAGCAGAGATAAGGAATTTGTATCCCTGCATTACATTCATTTCACAGGATCATATTTCTAAAATTCTAAATTCTGCTATCTGTCAGCCTGTCAGCAATACCAGTTCTGAGCTAAATTCTTTCCATTCATTCGAAGGGTAATTTCATTTGGAAGCCTATTGAGCTCTTCATTAAAAATTCTTCAGTCAGATCTCTATAAACCTCATTCTAAACTGTGTGTATTTATGGCCTGTTTTTAACAGACATTTTAACTAGAACTGAAAGCCAGAAGAAAGCTCGGCAGTCTAACAAAGAAATGCATGTAACTTCCATATGATGCCTCTCCCTAATGTGAGCCTTGGGCTGTGGAGAATTCCCGGCTACAACAGTGGCCACATCTAGGCCTGAAGGAGATAGAACACAAAAAATACTTTGCACAACTTCCACCGTAATAAAGTAGGCATGGCCACATGGTTGTACTGCATCCAGATTAGTAGCTTATTATCTCTAATGCTGATCTGTAATACTTGTTCAAGAAAAAAAGTATGAGATGCTTACTGCGATCCTTTCTCAGTATGTTGTCATCTCTTTGGTGACAGTATTTTAAAGATTTCCCTATGCCTAGAATTGCAAACTTAGTAGCCCTGAAGATTTTGCCTAATTCCTTTCTGAACACATCTGTACTTTTGTTTTCCAGAGTGTCTAGGAGTGACAGGTTTTACAATCCTACATTTTGTTTGCAACACCCTCTGTTTACCCTGCTGTATTTCCAGAACTGATTTTAGTTACTACTTAGTCAATGATGGGTTCTTATTATTCAATTTTAGACGTGTAGAGTCTCAAGAATAGAAAGAATAATAGGAAAAAAACCACCATTGCTTTCAGTCCCAAAAATAGCTGATTACCAAGTGGGGAACATTCAGAATTTATTATTCCCACTTGTGTGCTTTGTTTGTAAGAACAATCATACAATTTGATTATGCTTATGGGAAAACCATGCCAGTTGCTCTGTATTTCGTGGCATAGTTAAATATTAGATGGTATGCTGACTGAGAATTATCAAACGCATCATATACCACAGGGCTAGTATGGGAGAACCTGGAGAACTGGATTTTTCTTTCTTTTTTCAAGGCTTCATTAAACAAGCAAATATTTATGTCCACAGCATGAAGCTGCCAAGAATGAACTGAGTGAGAAACAAAAAGAGCTGGATACTTTCACCAATAAAGGAAAACATTTGTTAGCAGAACTGAAAAGGGTGCATAACTGTGACTCCACGGCGATAAAAACAGATATGAACTGTACGGTGGACAAGTGGCTCGATGTAAGAGTCTGGTGTTTATACAGTGAATACAGTTTTTAAGTTGGGCTAAGGTTACAGTATTAGTATTTTCTTAGGATCTCAGAGTGCAATTGTTCAGTAAAGTTTACTTTGAAGTATATCTCAAAGTGTTAATCATAGGGATTTGGCATCCATTGTATGCACAAAGTTGTGACATCCATTTGATAGATTTAAAACGATGTCTTATAACAATGAACAAATCTTACTAGTATATATTTGCTTAGTGCACACTTCTGAGTATAAATTTGGATTGGATTCTCACCTAATGTAAGCCAGCATTATTTTATTCAAGTAAAATGGGCTAAATAAACTAGGAGTGAATTGTATTAAGCTACACCATAAAAGATGTGAATATGTTGAGAAAGACATTATAGCAGAGAAACATAATATAAAAGCTAATATTTTACATTTTCATATTTATACTGCTTTATTAGCAAATTTCTGCATTAGGTAAGAAAGATAAATGTAGCGGGATTAAGGATAAAGTTTATCAGTAAAAAATATACAAATTTTTAGAAACAGTCACACACGATTTCTGTTCATTTTATAATTTAGGTAACTAAATTGAAATTAGAATTAAGAACTTAGACCTAACTCTAAAAAAATTATTTTGCCTAGGCTTAGAAATCTAAAATCAATTTGCGAATGGTATTGATACATTCTCCTCTCCTAAAAGGTGTCTGAAAGACTTGAAGACAACATCGACCGGCTGAGTGTAAGTGTGTCTCTGTGGGACGACATCCTGAAAACTGGAGACGAAATGGATGGATGGTGCAATAAGTGCATTTCGCAACTGAATGAAGTCATCAGCAACTTGAGTAACAGCCAGAGAATGGAGGTCCTCCTGAAAGACTTCCAGGTGCTTACCCATAAATCAGTGATAAAAATGTTATGGACCAAATTCTCGCGTGACATCAGGCACCTGGATAAGGCTGTGCTGTTGCAGACCACCGTGTTCCCTGTTCAAGCAGTGGTACCATTAACCCAATGGCTAGTTGACAGCATTACAGTCCTTTTTTGAAGCTGTATACTTCTGACAGAAACA
Source organism: Charadrius vociferus (assembly GCF_000708025.1). Lineage (NCBI taxonomy): Eukaryota > Metazoa > Chordata > Aves > Charadriiformes > Charadriidae > Charadrius > Charadrius vociferus. Next base: position 1,126,352 of record NW_009648157.1, on the reverse strand, counting down.
AGAATGGCACATGTCTTACTAAATCTAAGCTTCCTAATTATTTTGGCTCTAGCAGTACATGACAGTGTATTCTTACAAGCACAAAAATTTCAAAAAGCATGGCGTTGGACTGAACTCTGTTCCAGTAGAAACTGATGGAAATTTTAGACAACTTCAGCTAAGTTAAAAAAAAAAAAAGTAATTTTTAAAATCTCGTCTCAGAAGGTAGATTCTCCAGGCAATAAAAAAGATATGCTGAACTGGAGAGAAAATGTTAATGTCAGGTTCTAACAACTTCAGTAAGATGAGGTCTTTCTTTTCTGGATAGTGTTAAACTGTTTTAGAAACCTAGCCAGTGTTCAGAATGTGTTCTGCTTCTATTCGCTTAAAATATACAGGAGATCAACCATAGAATGAGCCATATTCTACTTCATTTGAAATAAATTATGTCCTTAAGAAGATGCACAATGAACATATACAAGTATTATGATAGAATATAAAATGATGCTTCATCAGTATTTTGCTCAGGACAAGCTTTATCTAATATCTTTCTGATTAGTATAGCAATCAGACCACTTGAATTCATCACTATTAAAACTAATTTGAAGTAAGAGCAGCCAGTACCCAAACCACAGGTGTACCTGATTGACAGGAGGGCCAGAACAGCGGAAGACATGAGCACTGTGTGTACATTTGCAGTCACAGAATTCACAGCCCATAATACTTTTTTTGCTCTTTCTTTTGCAAGGGCAAGAGGAAAGGCAGTTCACTGACAGAAGGGACCTGCCATTTCAGCAATCAGAAATAGATGACCATGGACAGAAATAATCAGTGTACCTTTTATACGGTCCATAGCAGTGGTCCCTCTCTTGATCAGTCACCTAATGTTATATACTCCCTAGCACAAAATACCCCCTGAGGATTCTTCTGGGGCCACTTGAACTTATACCACTCAGGGCAGATAAATACACAATAAATAAAATGTCCAGATATATCAGTGTATATATAGCAGCATTTTTAAGTTCCCTTTTGAGGTTAAAATTTATTTTTGTGTCTAATTTTTTTTCTGAGAGCTCACTTCCTTGTAATAAAAAACAGAGACCACATGTATTATACTCTGCATGCCATTAAGTGGAACCTAACAACCACAGTAGATTTTTCCAGTCGAATAAACAATGACATTCCCATCTTTATTCAGCCTGTTTTAAGAAACTAAAGCTGTTAGTGCATTTTAAGTGCTAAAAATGTGTGTGGTTATTTTAATGGAGGGAAAAAAAAATCTCTGAACTGACTCTAATAAAGGAAAAGAGATGGGAGATTTTTAGAGAAGAAAACTAATGGAACAAGTGTGTTCCCCCTGGCTGCTAAACTTTGTTTACTTTTTCTTCCATTTTTGCAATTGTTGGAGAATCCTTCTGAAGGTCTAAAACCCTCTTGTAGTTTGGTATGAAACTTTGACCACATCTCTTTTACAGTCTGAAGTCAAGGATAAGGAACTGAAGTTGGAGCAGCTTAGTTCCAAGATTTCAGATCTCAAAGAACTGACCCATAGTCAAGAGCCTCCTGCAGATCTCCAGGTAAAATAAAGATCTTGGTAATCACAGACTGTGCTCAAATGACTAAGAAGAAACTCCTCCTGAAATTTCTGTCTCTCCTGTACTGCCTTTTTCTTTCAAAGGGACAGATACAGCATTATTTATATGTATCAGAAGTATTCTTTGTTCATATTTCTTTAGTTTGATTTTTTTCTGAAAAAAGTATGCCAGAAAGTAATTGAAGTTTAGAGTTGCAAAAGTTTTTTTTTTTAATAAATAGAGTGAAATAGAGTGAATAGTTTATAAGGTAGCTGATAGGAGACAGATGATACTCTCTATACTGCTCAACATTAAGCCACATCACATGTGACTGCATACCCAGTTTGCCTCTTTGAAAGAATTATAATGCAGTAAAGTATGTTCATTTGCTTTATCAAACCAAAAGTATTCTTTAGTGGACAGGAATTAGTGTGCTGAACTAGCTGTTACAAGAGACTGATAAAATACAGACCCTGCAGGTGAGCTGTTGAACTTTATGATTGGCTGGGTCCGTGTTATTTATGTTCTAGGGCAGATGCAAAAAGAAAGTTTGATTATTTCGGATGTTTGATTTCAAATGGAAATTGGTATATGAGATTATTCGCTTTCATTGTCTGAAGTTTTAAAAGATAAGATGACTTCTGTCATTTCCACAGGCAGGGAGATATCTCAATAGATATTTATTTCAAAACCATTTATCAGATTTTAACAGAACTTAATAACACTCAAGCCTTGTCCACATTTTGCCATGACTGTACACATAAGCCTAAATTAGAAATCAGATATGAGTCAAGAACCCTATAGTATAAAAATTTGCAAATTATATGGGAGTGCTTATGTTCTCCCAAATTGTTTTGTTTACATGAGAGGTTCAGAAAATTCAGGTTTAATCATATGGTTCATAATAAATATCTGTCCACTTACAGAGCAAAACTTAGAGCAAATTATTTTGCCGAATATCACTTTTAACAAACACACACCTATTTCCAGCTACTAAATACGATAAATAAAATAAAAACAATAGGTCATACTTACAATAAAATAACTGTATAAATAATATTGTATAAATAAAATACTATTTCCAGCTACTAAATACGATAAATGAAATAAAAACAATGATCATACTTACAATAAAATAATTGTAGTTGATACATAAATGCAAATTTGAAAATAAAGCCTCACAAACTAAAAATAAATCCCCAAATTATTTGCCAACATTCAAATGCTAAATAAGTAAACTACAGTATGATCAGCTCATATCATAAGAACAGGAACAATTCCTTAACAAAATTTTCAGTAATCGCTCATTTATAAATTTACCCTATTATGACGGACTTGATTTACTTTTTATCAGTAATTCGTGCACAGCTAACGTCTACTGTAATTTCACATATTGCTGTCTTTGAACAGGTTAATCGGCAATATTCTAACTTATTTTTGTATTGTCTTCAATTTTAATGTGCCTTACGCTGAGAAACTTTAAACCTCACTGCTTTTAAGTCTCACCAATTGATATTTTTTTTTATGGAGCTAGTTGTGTTTAGGTCATGTTCTGTATATATGGCAAATTGCTAAAGGAAAAAGATCAACTGTTTAATTTTTCAGAAATGGGTAATAGCGTCCACAGTTTGCAATCTGGCTTTTTATAAGTTAGGATCCCTTCTTTGGATTACTGTATATCTAGGACTTAATCCTAAATGGCTGATATTTTTATTTATGTAAGTATCTTTAGTTACGGATTTAAAGAGAGAAAAATTATCATTGTGTGTCACTTTACTACCTTCCATTTTTTCGTAAACATTCACTATAAGAAATGCTTTATTTAAATGCTTTAATACATAACATTTTGCTTTTAGTTTATAGAATCAGATTTGAGGCAGAAGTTGGAACATGCCAAAGAAATGTCAGAGACAGCAAAAGAGACACTGAAAGATTTCAGTACTCAGAAGATGCAGTTACAGAAGCTTATTGATCAGGTGACAGACTGGTTAACAACAGTGGAAGAGACACTGTTAAACTGTGCGTGTAACCTGGATCCTGAGGCTCTAAATAAAGTGAAGGTCGGTGATGAAGAAAATGAATATGCTTTTTCTTATGCAGTGTTCTTTGGGTTTTTATCTGAGTTTTTGCTTATTTTAATTTATACTTAATTTCCATTTGATAAAAAATATGTATCTCCTGCACAGCTTCTAGACTATTAGCAAATAATACAGTGATGCTCTTTAAGAAGTTCACCAATGAACAAAAGTTCTGATCTATTAACTTTAGACAAACTTTTTAGAAACTTATAAGGAATAATATGGTCTTTGTTGTGACAAGAACCGGTTTTGTAACATTGAATTTATCAATCATTACTCCAGCATGTTTACAAGTCCATTGATTCCCTTGCAATACAAGTTACGAACTTAAAACTCATCACAGTAAAAGACCCTGGACTGAACTCAATTTTAACACAAACTTCTACCTCAGAAGTCCTCCTCAGTCCTCATATATAGCAATTCTTCTGTCTACATCCTAGAGCTCTCTTGATTGCATGATTGTGCACATGACAAACCACACAGAGATTTTTTCACTGTGAGTACATGTTAATGTTGTTATACTAGCCAATTTAAATTTCATTTTCAAACAAACATTCCCCTCTAGTCAGATGAAAACTCCCTTTCATTCAGAAGTCTCACCAAACACCAGTGTCGTATTGCATCTCGCGTGTACCTTCAGAATGTGCTGAAAATAATTATTGCTGCTCAATAAGCCTTGAAATTTATTTATTTTTCAATAGAGTAGTAAACCATGAGAAGCAGCATTTTTCACAATTCTGTGATGGCTCTTTAGTTTCAAGGATTCATCTCACTTGGAAGATTCAGTAAACATGATTCAGTACTTCTTCCCTTCATTGTGTCTACAGCTTGCAATAGACCACAGAAGGAAAGAGCTCATGGGAGGAGCAGAAATGCTTGAGAAAAAGAGAGGGCTCTTTTGTTTCTTTACAAATGTCATATTTGTGTTGTAACTTCATTTTCAGGAAACACAAAAGGACCTTCAGCTTCAGCAGAGCAGCATTGACTCAACCCGTGAGAACCTTAACAGCCTGTGTCGCAAATACCATTCTGTAGAGCTGGAAACTCTTGGTGGCACTGTCACTTCGTTAATAAAGAAGTATGAAGCTGTGAATCTGCTCTGTTCCAGAACACAGGCCAGCCTGCAAGAGTCCTTGGAAAAACATTTCCTCCGTGAGTCTTCAGGCTGTTAATATGAGCCGTTAGCCCGCAGCCATGAATCATTCTGCAGTCTGCCAGAGTTTCCAGTGATGTCACTCGCAATCACAACCTTATTTTTGTATGGAGCCTTTCTAAAAGTCCTGTTACCAATTGTTCATTTGATAACTGCTACGAAACAAAGCATTTTACAAAAACAGAATTCAACTTTAAACATGTAATATTGCATGAAAGCCAAGCTCAGCACAACCTCTTTCTCCACTCTTAGTATACATCTCTATTGCATACATACACTTTGTGTTATTTGCCATAAAAATACACGTATAACCAAATGGAGATGTTCATGATGTTAAAAGTCCCCACCTGAAGCATTTCCTGGGCTCCCTGGATAGTCAGTGGAGAGAAGCAGGCAATTTTTAATCTTATGTATTAAGATATTAATATAGATATTATCTAACATTAAATTGGGATGTATCATAGACTGAAAATGCCTGTCTTTTCCCATTGACTATAAAGGAGAGACTAGTGTGACTGTTCAAATTTGGATGTTTACAGTGGAAATGTCTAACTTTTTGTGAAATGAATCCCACTTCCAAGGTCATTGAAGGCAATGAGACTCATCCTTTTAGCTTTTAGACTGTTCCTGAAGGATAAAATAATTGTGGAAAACAGCTGTATAATATTGTGGATAATGCTGCTGCCTAAAAAATATTCTCTTCTCTCTACTTTTTTATTAAATAAGATTCTATGCAAGAATTCCAGGAATGGTTTTCTGGTGTGAAGGCTGCAGTAAAAGAATCATCTGACAGGTCTGGCGACAGCAAAGTCATAGAGGCAAAACTACATGATTTGCAGGTATAGTGAACAAATTAAAAACCAGTAATTAGCAATTAACTATATGTATCCAATCATATCACTATCATATTCATTGTTTTTGTTTCCAAAAAGGTAATGTAAGAATGGTTCAAGACAGCAATACGTACTGTAGAGGGAATACAGTGGAAACTGTGTCCACTCTTCTGAGATCAGAATTTAATTTCTGGAAGGTTTATGTGTAACTAAAGTGTTCTTGTTTCTGATTTTTATCTTTTTTTCCTTTTTTGCCTTCTTACTCTTATTTTCCTTTTCTTACATTATTGCTTATTCAATCTTTCAGTCTTATTCATTCAGTCTCATTCAGTCTCTCAATCTATAAAGTCTTCACACCAATCTGTCAAAGCTTATCTGTGTAGATTTTTGAGGGGACAGAACACAAATAGGAGACACCAACTGAAAACAGCCCTGATTCCCGAGTTGTATAACATCTTCAGGACGTGACTAAACTGTCCAGAGAAAGACCTTGGGACAAAATAGAAAAATTGATTTCTGTCTGTGGTTTAGAAATAGAAAAATAGAGCTCCATGAATTGTACCACCACTTAATAAAATTTTATTTGGACTATCTTTTAGATTTTTTTCCATAGCTAGACATGGCTCTCGTCTTGTTGGGGAAATCTGACCACTTCTAACAGAAATATTGCTTATCTTTAGTTATGAAATCATGCATGTTTAAACTGTATTATTTCATTACACAGAGTGTGCTGGATTCTGTTAGTGAGGGACAGAACAAGTTAGATGCTGCCTGCAAGGAAGGAGAAAGTTTGTATGCTTGCTTACCCAAACCAGTTGTGAGCCATATTCAGGAGCAAATAGCGAAGTCTAACCAGAACTTCCAGGAATTCCTCAACCAGTGTCTGAATGATAAGAAGGCTCTGGAAGCTTGTGCCTCACACCTGGGAAGGTGAGTAATACCAGCAATCAAAGATGGACTGCATGAAATTGTCTGGCTGCAGAAATACAGGGCAGAATTTGAAATTATTTCCAGTTACTCAAGTCCTGTTTGCTTTTTCCTCTGGAAATAGTTACAAGAAAATGAAGTTCTCTGCTGAAAACAAAGCAACAGGTCTTGCTTGATTTGGTTCAAGAATGGAAGGTCAGGATCATATATGCGGAAGTTCTGTGTAGCTCATGCAATCCCAAATCAGCAGTTGGGATCTCAGTAATTTAAATGCAATTTCCTGGAAGGAAAAGGTGTGATGAATTTTCAAGTTCTGCCCTGGGGTTTGAAGATAGTACGCTTTTTACATAGCATGCTTCTGTCCTATCCCATTCCAGACGGACATATTTCCTAAGGACCTCATAAAAAACCACTCTTAAATTATTACTTGGGGCTAGAATTTTAGAAGTTCAAATATTTTTAGGTATAACTAGATTCAAAACTGTTGCTAATTGAAAGCAAAGTTAGTGTAGCAGTAATGGGTAAAACAGCAAGATGCGATGATGTGCCTTCACATAAGGAAGTTTGCTGAGTTCTCAGTGCTTGACATTCCAGTTACAATCTGTTGGAGAAACTGAAAGCCCAACACTTTAGGTGTTCTAAGTGTCAACACTGAGTAAAAACCCATTTTTACCCATTTTTTAACTTTAGACTAAATCATTATAAGGATTTGGAAAAAGCTTTCTTTTGGTCTGCCTTTATTGAATCTAGTAATAAATAAAAGCACTGTCACTTTAAATTCTGGAGGCTTTTTTCTCACTGTAGTTCCCATGATTTTGCTGAACATTTTTAGAGAGTTACTGAATATTTTTAGATTAGTAGTCACTGTGGAATTATGTTTTGTGTACTACTCTTATTCTTGAAGTATGAAAATGATACGTAGCTTTATTTTCCTGGTCTTGTGGATACTGAAAGAACTGAGTTAACTTCCAACTAACTTTACTCCACCTGAGAAGTATTTTTAAGGGAGTATTTATCTGTTCTGTAGCTTTGAAGATCAGCACAAGAAACTTGGCTTGTGGATACATGACATGGAAGAAAGAATAAGCACAGAAGCATTAGGAGAGTGCAAACAGCTTATTCCTGAGAAGAAAAAAGAGGTACAGAAAGTGGAGAAGTTCCTGGAAGAGTTACTGCATTCAAGGTAGTATGAAATACATTTCCTAAAATGCACTCACTTTTTTCTTCTGCAAAAGCAACAGTGAAACTAAACTGCTGGGGGTAAAGTGTGTTTGTGAAAGATAGAGAAAGGCGTTGCAACATACTCTGTGAAAAGAGGTTGAATCCGGATACTTCCAGTTTTAAGAAAATTGGAATTTGAAGCCAACTCCAAAATTTGACGTTAATACATTTCTCATTAAGAAAAGCTTATCTTACTTCATTGATAAATTGAAACTTAAAAATATCTTCTTAAAAAAAAACCTCTTAAAATATTGCTTGTAAAAGCAGTAGTAAAAATGATGCTTATCATTATATCCATTTTAAAATTTTCTTTTTTTCTGTTCTGCAACACTCAGATCCAAATGGGTTAACAGAATCCCTTTCCCATATAGCTAACTTTATAAAAGAGCTCAAATAACATCCACATTGGCTGTGAAATCTTTCTAGAATTCAGACTTAGCCAACGGATGATGAAGTAATTGCTTTTTTTAGTACACAGTGGTTTTTCAAATTCTTTTTTTTTATTATTATGTTGGTGGAAACAGAACAGAAATAGTAGTGAGTTGTTCAAGCCTCACAGCACGCTAAAAGGAAACACCCAGTCTCTACCTATCCCCTTGAGACTGATGCAAGATGTTTTAGTCTGATGCAAATTTCCTGTAATCACAGGGTATCGGCAAGGGTGATCCCGTAGATTGTGATTAACTGAGGCTGTACAAACCCAGAGTTTTAATCCCTTTTCCTGACCCTTGTACTGAATGCTGGAGTCAGTGTCTAATCCTGGACAAATGGCCTGACCTTTCCAGCATGTCTTCCTACCTGTCAAAGACTATAAACTTCTCAGAAGCTTTGACAGGTACAAAAAAGGTAGCAGTTCATATAGAACTGGAAAGTCTGACAGCTGAAAAGAAAATTAAGTTAGCTTTTAATTCAAATGGGCAACACGAACATTTCAGTGTGATCATTTTGAGCACCAAAATCTGCAAGAAATGGCACTGTACACAAGTAAAGATATTAATCAATACATACTGCTTATATTTCTTTTCATTCACTCCCAGCTAATTTTTCTGTTAACTCTGAACTCTGCCACTGGTGGAGTAGGAGATTATGTCAGCAACCTTCGTAATTTCTGATAATTGCTTTAACAGTATTATGTTTTCTGAAACTGATTTTCAGTCTCAATATTTTCTTTCAGGGAATCTTTTGATAAGCTGTCCCAAATGGCACAGGCTTTAAATGAAGTAGGACATGGTGCAGGGAGAGAAGTGCGTCTGGCCTCTCAACATCTCACCAATTACCAAAATATGGTCAAAAATGTCAAGGAGAAGCTACGAATGTGTCAGCTTGCACTCCAAGAGCATCTCACTTTGGAGGAGGCATTACAGAGTATGTGGTCATGGGTGAAAGAGGTTCAAGATAAACTGGCATCATCAGAGAGCACTGTTGGTAGCAAAGCCACACTAGAGAGACGACTGACACAAATTCAGGTAACGAAGGATACAACTAGAGATTACGCATCAAGATTAACATTGGGTGTAGGCCACATCAGTTGAAAATGAATATTTTTTATATTTTGTTCTTCCTATGTTTATGAACGAGAGGATTAGAATTTAAGGTGATCTTGACAAATTAGGAGCTGCAGTATGAAAAACAGAATGAAGATTAACGGAGACAGGTGCCAGGTATTACATTTAATAAAAAATAATGAACTATGAAAATGTGTATTGGGGTCCACAAAAGCTCTCTAATGGAGGGGAAGCCTTGAAATAATTGACACAGAGAGGGTGTGACATGTCTGTCACAGGAGGTCTTCAGGAACAGGTTAGACAAGCTTCTGTTAGGAAGCCATGGGCTTTCCTGAGATATCTTCTAGCTATGTGGTGCTGCATTTCTGCACAGTGCTTGACCTACTCATTGTTTACTGCAATGTGAGCTATATTTTAGGATGAGCAATGCAGTGAAATACATGTATGGCTGTGGGAAAAACTGCTGGATCATTTCTACATAGCAAGGGACAGGCACTTACAAGAAAAGGTGCCTGGGCATGGCTGTCAAGGATAAATGAGCTCATAGAAGGTGGTGTCCACTGTTGAAAGAATAACAGCTTTCACCTCTCAGCAGGTTGCATTTGATATTTTGACTTCCTTTGCCTCACAGGAGATCCTCTTACTCAAAGGGGATGGTGAAGTTAAACTGAACATGGCCATTGGCAAAGGAGAGCAAGCACTTAGAAGCAGCAATGAGGAAGGACAAAAGGTGATACAAACCGAGCTTCAGACACTGAAGGATGTATGGAATGACATCATCAGCACCTCAGTGAACTGGCAGAGGTAAAAATCCCTGGAAAACACAGGTCAGACCCTGTTATCTTTGCTTGCAAATAGTGGTACCTTACAGCACATAGGAATCCATTCATTCATTACTGGTATGCGAGGGGAAAGTTATATCATCAGAGAGAATAAAAATTGCCTAAAAAAGTACATCCTTCTATAAAAAGAGGATTTGACCCTATCAGATGAATCCCATTGCATATGAGATGGTAATGGATGGTAATTTAAAAATAATTAGAAATCATATAAATTCACACAGAGGGAAAGCTAGAAAGGGCTTTCTGAGTTATTGAACCTGTACTGGGCAGGACCAAGAACATCTAACAGATATTTATCTACCTTTTCCTTACAAAACTCTAAGAAAGTTTCTCATTATGTTTCTTCGTTATGTTTTTTCATTAAAAATAAATCCTAATATCCACTCCAAAGCATCTCTCTTGCAAAGTAAGATGATTTGTTCTTGCCTTAACCTTGGTAGAAATTGAAATGTTTCCTTATTGCCAGTGTGAGAACATTTTATGTATTTGAAGGCCTCCATCATCTATGATCTAGGCAGACTGGTGTTTCTCATTTACTCAGTACTTATACTTTCTGGACCTCTTTCATCCTTGTTTCTTTTTCAGTAGGTTGCAGACTATCACTATTTTGTCTACATTATTCTTAAAAGATAATAACTGAAAACAGGCTGACCTCTTACTACATTTGAGTCCTTATTAATTCTGAATAGAGTATCAGTACTTTCCATTTCCTTCATACAACACTCTTCTTAATCCACTCCAGAATGAGATTTTCCTTGCTTTCCAACAGTATCATATCGTTGAATTTTGTTTACTTCTTTACCCTCTTCTGTCTCCAGATACTTTTCCACAGTATTAAGCCTTGACAGTTATCCCCAAGTTTGTATTGGTATATCTGATTTCTCCTTCCTAAGTAAAGCATTATTTTCATCATCAAATTCCATCTTTTTAAAATTCCTTTTAAGAACATCTGACATTTAAATCCTGTCATCCAACTAGCTGCAGCCGCTCCCTGGTTGCTTTCATCTGTGGGTTTTACAAGCACTCTCTGTTCCATCATCCCAGTCATTACTGAGTAGAAATGGGCCCTTGGTGAACTTCTGCATGATCCTACTTCCTTAGTTCTCTGATGAAAACAAAGTTTTCACTGCATAAGAAAACTCATAGATCTGCCTCAGAAAGGTCATAGATCTGTATTGCAGGTAATCTGAGTGCTAGCGTAACTGGGTCCTAAATATCAGCTGTCAATGGTGGGAGGTATGATACAGGTAAATTGGAGTTTTTTCAACTGGAAGTGGTGCCACTTTCTTACTTACTCATGTCTATCATTAAGTCCAGTGGAATGAGAATTACATTCCTCAAAACAAATCCCAGAGAAATTCGGAGATCTGCTAGGAGGAGCAATATATAACAGAAGAAAGTATTTCTTATAAATTGTAAATGGGGCTATATGTAATTGATTTTTTCTTCCAAAACTTGCCAGAATATCTCTTCATTGTCAATACTTTCATAGGCTGCTGTATATTTTTCTACTCTGATCATAAAGAACTCCAGTAATGCTCTATATTTTACTTTGCTGGACAGATACTGAAATGTGATTTTCATTAGTCTGAGACAGACAGATTGCTCATGTAACCTGTAATAGGGAAGCAGTTGTATCAGGTTATATGCAGTAGCCCAAAGAACACAGAAATTCTAAAATAGCTTGGATTTAAGTTGACACAGAAAACTAAAGCAAGATGGAGGAAAAAGCATATCCTAAACATATTATACATGGCTACAGACAGTGTAACAATTAAGGTATAAGGAGACTCTTTTTTTCAGACTTTTCAAAAGTTCTCATGTGTACTGTGTATGTTTCTTTTAATGTAAGCTGCCTAGAGTCTGTCATTAGCCAGTGGAATGAATATCTGGAAAGGAAAAACCAGCTGGAGCAGTGGTTAGAGAAACTGGATCACGAAGTGGAACAGCCTTTAGAACCACAGATTGGTCTGAAGGAGAAGTTTGCTCAGCTGGACCACTTCCAGGCTATTGTTTCTGAGATAGAGGATCACTCTGGTGATTTACAGCAACTCATTGAAAAAGCTGTGGAACTGTATGAAAAAACAGAGGATGATTCTTTTGGAGAAGCAGCTCAAGAAGAACTAAAAACACAGTTTAATGACATCACAACAGTAGCCAAGGTAAGATAAAGGCAAAGGTCTCTATTTCAAGTAAGTAAAATATTTAAACATCTGTATATGAGGCTAAAATTTTGATTTTCATAATTTTTTTAGTAACTGAAGGATTGACTGTGATTGAATAGTTTTGCATTTTGTTATGGTTGAATCTAACAAAAGAGTTGGATGTAGTTTACAAAAATTCACTGGAATGCAAAATAGGTATTGGGAATTGAAATCGGTACGGTTATGATTTTTGAAAAGTGAAGGGCATATATTTTATTCCTAGTTTCATATATACAACAATATTTCTGACATTCTTCCAGATTTATTTTAATGTAATTATTTTACATGCATTCCTACAACTTTTTTTTCCCTTAGAACAGGAAGAATGAAATGCCTCCCTGAGCAGAAAACGTATTGTCAGAAAGATAAATCCTATTGTCAGAAAGATATATGCCCATATTTTGTGGTTTTTCAAGCCACTAGGCACTGCACATGCTATAAAGGTATTCAGTTTGGTTTCTAAGGAAAGATATGTGAGCTCACTGAGACCTTCTGCCAACCAGATCATGACAGTGACATGAGCTCTGAGTTAGAGTCTCCGCCTTCACAGCTAATGGGAAAGTTTGCATCAGGAAGAGGCCACACAATAACAGGCTAATGTGAGACTGAAGTAAGCGCTGTATATAAATTCAGTAATCTGATGGAAGGGTGATTGAGAATAGTGCGGATGGCCTGCAGGTAATTAATCTGCAGTCTATATAAAAATAGTACCAGGGTAAAAAATGAGTGGAAGATCTAACAAATTATCTCGTGGGAAAAATGTCAAAACTAGGGCATATGAATTTACTTCTTTCGTAAAAATCTGCATTTTTCTTACTAAATTTGATAAGGAAAGTCATTATGTAGAATCATGTAGTTTGGATTTTTTTTTTTTTTTTAATTTTGGGGATAAGATATACTATTATTGTCATTTTTTTTATTGCTTTAAACATAGACTGTAGATATTACAGAATCACAGAATTTTCAGAGTTGGAAGGGACCTCTAGAGATCATCTAGTCCAACTCCCCTGCTAAAGCAGGATTGCCCAGAGCACATTTCTCAGGACTGCATCCAGGCAGGTCTTGAAAATCTCCAGAGAAGGGGACTCCACCACCTCCCTGGGCAGACTGAGCCAGTGCTCTGTCACCCTCACTGTAAAGAAGTTTTTTCTTGTGTTTGAACGGAACTTCCTATGTTCCAACTTGTGCCCATTGCCCCTCGTCCTGTCACTGGAAACCACCGAGAAGAGTGTGGCTCCCTCCTCCTTCAACCCACCCTTTAGATACTTGTAAGTATTAATAAGGTCTCCCCTCAGCCTTCTCTTCTCCAGGCTAGAGAGTCCCAGCTCTCTCTCCCCAATATTAGAGCCCTCTCAGATGTATCTAGTGTGTAATTACCATCTAATCACACACTTTTGGTTTTATGATGAACTTCAGCACTCTTTTTTACTGGAAATAGTAAGCTATGAATCTGGTTTCTAGACAATCAGTTTCATCCTCATATAACTCCACTTCTTTCAGTGGCTTTAAATCTGGAGCAATACAAAGATTACTGACTCACTCAATACAATGGTTTTAAACTTGTGTGAAAAGAGTATCATAAGTGAGTGTGGCAGTGCTCTCCTAAAACCAATATGCATCAATAAATTTAATTAAGCTTTGCAGTCTTTCCTTTGGGAGAGAACAGCACTGAGTGCAACTGGTAGAAGCCATCGCCACCAGAAGAGACCAACTGAAGTTGCACTTTACCTCCACTCTCCCTCCCTACTGGTGCTATATTTTGGTGTGAGCAAAGTAGAGAGGTGTGTGATTGCCTTTCTTGGGGCTTTTTCGTTTCCCTAGGGAGCTATCTATTTTGTTTAGAGTCAGGCACAAGTGGACACTTTCTTACTCTGTTGTTGCATAAAATGCACTAAGATGTAAAAACTCAAGGATTTACTTTATGTCATCTTTGTTAAGCTAGTAACCTGCCATTGTCTAGTTGGTCTGACACATTCTGAGAAATTATGATGATTATTTTCAGAGGGAACAGTAGGGCTTATTAATCCAACTTAATTTTTAAAAGCATTATTTGAATGTTGAATTATTCAAGATTAAAAATGACTGGAGTTTAACTCATAAGGAAGTGGTTTAGTTTGAAACTGATTTAAGGACGCTTAGACCCAGAGTACCTACACAGGAGTAGAAAGTTATTTGATTAGCTCAGGTCACTTTTGGTTAGTTTTGATAAACATTCCTGAGTGGTAGCTCACAAGAATATAAGACCAATTCTACTCAGTTAAAACAAAGCCAAATCGAGACCAGTGCACTATTTTGCCTTTTCAGAGTAAGGTAAACTGGCCTCACTTTAAGCTTACATCAAAAAGCTAAGATGGAGCCATGAAGCCATTGTTTGTCTGTGTCAGGGAAAGCATCCTCCAGGGCAGGTGGCTGGGGACAGCCACTGCTTCTGATCTGATGGTTAAAATGGGACTCAGCACCATAAGAACCCTCTGCACTTTTGAACAGTAGAAGTCCTCCTTTGTCGTTTTCGTATGAGACATCTCTGTGACTCTGCTTAGCATTTATAGATACTTGGATCTTCTAAATAAGGGCTATGTTTCTGGCAGCGTGCTGCTCCCTGGGATGGATCATGGGTGATCTTTAAAACTCTCTCCAGGGGGTATTGGGAAAAGCACGCCAGAATTGCACAGCTGCAGCTTTGACATCTATTAAACGATAGATTTGTGTTAAAGGATGTGTTAAAGTACATTTTTGCATGCATTTTCAGAAGGCTTCTTCATCTTTTGCTCCAGCAAAACATGCCTGTCCAGACCAACCCAACCCAAGCCTTGTGCAGTGTACCGCTGTGTTCTGCTGCTATAAGCTGTGCTGTATTCAGCATTCAAAGGGGTGCTATAGAGTCAGACCCGCACCCTGTACCACAGTGTGCTTAAAGCCGGGACAGTATTTCTGCACTTTAATGGTCTTTTTGTTTTTTTTTTTTCCATCTGAATGATAGGAGAAAATGAGGAAAGTGGAAGACATAGTGAAGGATCATTTGCTATACGTTGATGCTGTGCATGAATTCACAGACTGGCTCCATTCTGCGAAGGAAGAGCTGCACCGCTGGTCAGACACATCTGGAGATACATCAACCATACAGAAAAAGCTGGCCAAAATCAATGTAAGATAACTCAGCCTTCACGATTTCATGTGCGATTCAGACCCTATGCTCTAAAATAGGCCAGAGCAAAAAAGTTGTGGGATCTTGCTCTTTGTGTCTTTGAAATGGTGATTACATTTCAGTGAGCTGAAAGTAAGCTTTCTAAGCTATGTTTTGTTTTCTCCTCCCTTCCCATATTAAACTAATGGAGTAAAAGTACAATCAGACCAGAGTTAGCCACGGCACACATGGAAAAAATTTGCAAGAGCGGAAGCCCAGTGGCATCACAGAAGAATGAAGCTCAGCTGATTAATGACTACTGCTCTGTTGTCTGAATCAGTCAGAAACAACCTTTCCCGATTTGCATGAAATGGAGCTGCGTAAAGCAGTGCAAGGATTGTTCTCCCCAAGCGTGGTAGAAAAGTACGGGTTGCCTCCCTGTGAATTCTCTCCTCCGTACCCTGGCATCCATTCCCAGGCATCCCAGTGCCTACACAAGTTACATATTCCCGAATGCACCCTCAAAGCAGGCTGCATGTTTTGCTCGTGCCTGATGTTTACCTTCAGATACTCACGCTAGCAACATTTTAGTCTGCTCCTAAGCCTGAGAGAGTGGGTCAGGGATGAGATTACTAGGTGAATATTCAGGATATCCGAGATCAAATTACAGATACGTCGTACACTCTTGGATAGTTTCCAGTCTCCTTTGTGCTCAAACTCCCCATGTTATATATATATATATGAATGGGAAGGGAGGAGATAGCAATTTCTAGCTCGTAAGACTAACAAGAGAGTAAATAACGTTACTCTGGCATGCAGTGTTTAGGATGATATTTATATTCTCCAGCTTCTTAAACTGAAAACTCCCAAAATTCCCTTGTAGCATGTGTAAGATTGAAATAGGACACTGTAGAAAGAATTCACTTCGGGGGAAGAAGAAAAAAAAAAAAAAAAGACATGTGCAACCAATTATGGCACATCACAGCTCGCGGGTAGGCTGCAAAATGCTTTTTCTGAGCAGCGCAGTTGCGTTTTTAGAACTGCTATGAGCGGCCCCACGCCAGTGTTTCTTACGTAAAGGATCGCAACAAAGTTAACAGTTTTCCGCATCTTAACCTAAACTGTATTTTCAGTACCTAAAAGAAGTTCTCTCTCCCCTTAAGCGCAGGGGCAGCGTCAGAGACCGCTGGTTAACCAACGCCGAAGCCCGCGCTCGGTCTTGACCGAGTAGTTGTTTTCAGCCGCCCCC
>NW_009648157.1:1046433-1109236 GCF_000708025.1 Charadrius vociferus | reverse complement strand
TGCTTCTCTTCCCCCTGCTGCTCTTGGGGTGTTCCTGCGGGGTGCTGGGGGCGGAAAACTGCCGCCGAGCGGGACCGTCGGGTGGGAAAGGGTAAAAGGCGTTTGTGAAAAATGCCTCTGGGCAATCCCAGCTTCCCCAAACTTTTTTTTTTTTTTTTTTTTTTTTTGGCAACCGTAGTCGTAGCACAGAAGACGCGCGCCTCCTCGGCCTCGGCTGTACGAGGCTTAGATGTTACAACCAGGGCTTGCCTCTGAGAGCGCCAAGGCTCTCCGCTTCTCCTCCGAGCTGCTCGGCGTTCCAAGGCGGAGTAGCCCTTGACCGGGGAAATGAGAAGCATTTCCTACAAGCCAAGTAGCAGCTGGAGCCATTTCTTACTGACAATTTGTCAAGAGTGTATTGAGCTTATACTTTCCATTTCTTGAAATAGCCCACGCGCTGTGCACGTTGAGATCTCATCCAATATTTAAAGAGGTTATGCTGGAAACCGGTATACTTGCTCATTGCTTTGCTATGGAATGCAGGGGGAATAGACGAATAGAGAGGTTGTTTCTGTTCCTGATTGCCTTCTAGCAAAAAAATCCCCGTGTATGTTTCACAGGCACATTATATATAAACATATATATATATTCACAACAATCAAGGTATATGTTTGCATGTACCTCCACTACTGTGGATCACAGATGTTGAGGAAAGATACAGAGTATTTCCCTTTCAGGGCAACATTGCAAGAAAGCAGTTTCAGTAAAGGAGGAGGGGTGTGTGATGCCTGCTTTCTGACCCCCTGGCTGAAGAAATACTCAAAAAACCCCAGAACACCTTCTCTTTGAACTGAGATTATAAATCTCCTTCTCCGGTGTCAGTGCCAAGTTATTTCTGTGGCTTTCCCTTCCACAGAATTTCCTGTCACAGATTTATGGAGCCTGCTGGCTTGAGTGCCAGTGTGTATCTGTAGGAGTAACAAAGCTGACAATACACTGGAGCAAATAATGATACACATATGCAAAGTCTTCCACGTTTAGATGGTTTTAAAAAGAAAAGGAAGACATGGAATTGCCATCAACATGGAGCAACAATTACCAGACTTTTTTTTTTATTATTTTATAAATGGAGAAGTACTAAATTCAAAGGATGTAGCTTTTATTAGTAGTATATATACTGTGTATGTACTGTAGCTCTATGTGACAACACTTTATTTAGACTAGACGACTGTAAACTTTGGCGAATGAGGAGAATACAGAGGAATCTCAAGACTTACTATGCACAGCCCTACTATGTCATTTTATTTATAGTTAGAGGAAATGTGACAGTAACCCTTCCATTTCAGGACCCCAGGGATAGGTCCTATTGTAAATGTAAAATAGCACTGCAGCTTTCCATTTTCATTGTCTCACAGTGATTCTGTTGCCATGTAAGCCAAGGCCACAAATTAAAAATGCATTTCCTAGTTCTCAGAACGAACATGCTCATTCTGTTGTTCTGTTATTCTCAAGCTCTGATCCTTTAGGTATGTGCAACAGAAGAGCAACAGACCTTGCACTTGGAATTCAGCAAATTGTTTTGGCAATTGTCAGATTCAAAATTAAATCAAAGTGGCTGCAACAGTGCTATCAGTGTTTCTGTATGAAAAAATGCCACAGTTAAATGTACCCTGTTTTGCAAGTTAATGTTCCTGTTTGTTAAAAGGTTATGCCTAAGGCTGTACGTCATCAGGATAATCTTTTAGTAGCTATTGAGATAGGTTATTTGAAATTGAAAAATTCCATCGAAAACAGGCAAATCTAACACTGTGCTACCCTTAGGGCATGTTTTCTTTAAAAAACCCCCCCCCCCCAAAAAAAAAAAAACCCAAACAAAAACCTGTTAGTATTTCATTATGGTGATTCCTGCCCTACACAATTTGTGACATCCTGTGTTTAAGTAACAGCCATTGTGTTGTTATTCCTAATGCTTTCAAAAAAAGTCGTGTGTCTAGTTTAACATAAAGTAA
Source organism: Charadrius vociferus (assembly GCF_000708025.1). NCBI lineage: Eukaryota > Metazoa > Chordata > Aves > Charadriiformes > Charadriidae > Charadrius > Charadrius vociferus. The sequence goes on along the minus strand of NW_009648157.1, from coordinate 1,107,248 downwards.
GATAAACAAAAAGTAGTTAGTTTACATTTTTTCTAAGAGTCATTGCTATTACATAATTACTTAATTCAAATGCTACTTTATATGGCAGCGAAGCAAACTGGCAGTGTGACTATTTCAAGTATCTTTTAATGATGGTTGAACAGATTTCTGATGTATGAGCAACTCAAAGCAGATAAAGTCCGTAATACGAGCACACATAATGTAAATCAGAGGGGTCCTGAAAATCTGCTGTAGCAAAGTGTTTTTTCTTATAAGAACACAGGAAAGTTTGTACACATAATACATGTGAACTGTCTCTAGCCTTTTTTACAGGGCTTCCCTGTGATCTATAAATGCAAACAGATTTCAGAAATGTTAATATAATCAAGCTGGGATTGTGGGCTAAGCCACTGTTATTCATAGCCAATGCATGCTTTTAGTTTTATTTTTCTCAAAATGGATTGTTTTGGTTTTTTCCCCCTGGCATTTCAGGTACTACAAAGAAGCAATATATATATATATATATATGTATTTATTTTTTTTTACTTGCTCAGAAATAAATGATATAGATCTTAAAATATTAGTTTCACAGCTCTGAAGACTTTTTCAGGAAAAGGGACGTGAAGGAAGCACGAAGTTGCTTATGGGCAGCAGACACAAGCTTCTGTCCATTTGCTGTTCTTGCCAAGTCAGTTGATTGGCTTGCTAGACCCTTGATAATATTTCTTTTTACTTTTCATTTACATAAAGGGATGTCTGTTTATTGCACAGTTAGTTAATACTTTACAGTGAAAAATCTACTTAGTAAGCATTTTTATCTCTAGAATGTAGATTGTGGTATTTTGAAAATCTTCTGTATATTTTTTCCTGTATATCATTTGTACCTCTTCTGAACATTCAATTTTGTGCTGATAAATTATTACAGACTGTTTACTATGTATATTTTCAAAGATCCTTTTTTTTTTTTTTTATATATTCAGAAACATCACTTGGGGACTTCCTTGTCCCACTTCCATGTGCCTGTTCAAATCTGTATTCACTTTCATATGATTTGGTTCTTAAGTTTATATTGTACATTTCCTCCAGACCAGCACTTAGATTTAGCCAAACTAATCTATGTGTGCCAAACACTCTGGCCTGCCCCTGCCTGTGCTGCAGAACCTCTGCTATGGTGAATCATAGAATCGTCCAGATTGGAAGGGACCTTTAAGATCATCGAATCCACCTATTAACCTAACACTGCCAAATGTAACTAGCTAGAAGATTGTCTTTTCTCCCTGGTAGTCTAAGAGGAATGCCTGAAGAATTTAGTTTCTAGTGGGACAAGGAGCCAAGTCTGCGCTGTTCATTATGCTGGAGTAGCAGGCGGGATTCTGCAGTGGAGATGCTGTGGACGTCAACAAAGACTGTTTTTGTTGGAGCGGTTATCACACCTCTCCCAGTGACGTAAGCTAAGCCAAGAAAAGCATTTTTTTGTTGGCTTAGCTGTCTCCAAAGCAAGAGTCTTTCCAGTGCAGCAATGACAGGCAGTAACCCATTTACTCCCACAGGATTGTGAGCAGCTGTACTTTTACATTATGAAGCCCTCTGCAAAAGAGTTGAAGCTGTTAAAAGCTTTGAGCATAAATTAATTTTTTTGGAATCAGCTCAAAACAGTTTTTATTGAACATGCTAAACTCAAGCCAACAGGCTAATTATATTTATATAGACATATATTATTTGCTATTCCCTAATTGTATGTACTTTTATATATATACAGCTAACTGACAATACCATAGCTCACTTATTAAAATGAAATTTATATCTTAAACTGTTCTTTGAGAGCATTTTGAGCTAAGAAGGCTGAGACTTCCAGCAATTTTGTCTCTAGAAGCTCATGATTTCAAATAAGCTTCTGTAGGTTTGACTGCTAAAATACTCTTGAAAATAAGCGTGCATAGATCATAAATGAAGTTGAATTTAAATTCTGATAACTTTTGATTCAAAAGATTATTTTTTTTTAATTTAATCACCAATATTGTTCATTTGTTTTGTTTCAACAGGAAACATTGGATGCTCTGGTAAAGTCTGAACATATGACAGATGAGATCAAAACTCAGTTAAATGATCTGTGTAGATTTTCCAGAGATTTGAGTACTCATTCTTCAAAAGTTTCAGGGTTGATTAAGGAGTATAACAGGTACACGTTCATCTTGTTTATAGTTAATCAGTCCCAGGGGCAAGGGGTGGGGGGATGTGGGCTGTCTTTTAGGGAACCATTCATTAGATTTTTTGAATTAGAAACAGAGGTAACAATGATTAGAATCATGATTAGAATTTTGATTTTGGTGTGAATAGAGATTTTTAAATGTAGCAATTTGGAGTTTTTTTCTAAAAGCCAGGCTACGTCTCTAAACTCAGCTGAAACTAATGTATATCCACACCTGACCTGTTACAGGAGGAACCCTTGTAAGAAACTGTGAGGTAGCACTATGGCTTCTTTGTCTGAAGGAGGAACAAGCTATACCAGCTAGTTAAGATCTTTCTCTTAATTTTGTCCTTCAGTTTACTCTTCTCTGACTAGCTGGATCCCCGAAACAGGGCAGCTGGCATTTGCTTGCTTTCTTGCTTTCTCTCAGGTCAGTCCAGCTGATTTACTTGGGAGTATGACGCCTGCGTTTCAGACACAAGATACTGTTGTCCCTTGCAGGGGGCTATAGCTTTTGGCTTCTGTAGCTGCAGAAGAAGGGTGTGATGACCCAGATGGATCCCTTCTAATGCTACAAACTTAACTGAGCCACAGAAGTTAGACTTGTAATCACTGTAGTTCTGTGTCCTGTCCCTGGAGAGAGAAAGGGGCTTCATGCTTAGGTGCACTGAGTCACTCTCTGGAAATGCTCATACCTGTCATATCTGTGACAGTTGTGTCCCAGTTCACATGCTTCACTTTTAAGGAACTGAAAGCTTCTAATGGATTTCCTGGTGCCTCAGTTAGGTGCTTAAATTTGGTAGGAGGCGTCCAGGTTAACCTAACCTTACCGCTGTATTTCAGAGAACTAAGTAATAGCATTGTCACCTAACAGAGTCCTTCCTTCCCTCTCTCCCTCCCTCCCTCCCTCTGTTCTGCTTCCCTGATGTGACAAAACCCAGCCTCTGCCTGCAAGCTTCAAAAGGATGTCAAAGCAAAGAGCAGATCTTGCAGCAAAGATTTCGGACGGCTTACAGGGACTTCCAGCAGTGGCTGGTCAATGCAAAAGTCACCACAGCCAAATGCTTTGACGTGCCTCAAAATATCGGCGAAGCTTCAGCAAGTCTGCAGAAAATACAGGTAACTATAGCAGTAAAATATTAGTCTAAGGGAGAACCAATCAGTTGCATATAAAGCTCAGATTGAATTGTTTGGTTAATTACTATTTTTTGTTGATGTTGTTAATGTCAACACTAAAGGTGACTAATTGCAAGGAAATAAACACTTATTTTTTTCTTTTTCAATCTATTTTGTTTAGTTTTATTGTTGGGCTACAGTTTGTATGTAGTCATTGTCTCTCATAGCAGTTTTCCTTGTTTGTTTCTTTTTTTACAATAGGAAAAAAATATGTTTTTAAAGTAGGAGAGTACTGTAAAATCAGAACAATATCAGAATCGGGACTTAGTACCTTGAATTATTTCAAAGTTATGTAAATATTTTTCTTCTTATATGAAACTAGAGCCCTTGTAGTGCAAGAGCAGAGTTAAAAAGTATGCAGTGCAAGCAGGCATTTAAAAAGTGTCTTTTTCACATAAACCTAAAACGAGCCCCAACAACTCTGTGGAAAGGAATGCCAATTAAGTGCCAATAAAGCAAGTGAAAGAAATACTTTTGTCAATAGAACACAACTATAATTTTAACTAATAATAGCAGAATGAGAATTACATAATGAGACTGCTAAACCTTCATTTAGATAGTGTAACAAAAGAAATTCATATCAGTTTCTCAGAAAATACCAAAACCCAAATCACTTCCTTCTCCTTTTGGTAAATTCACTTTCCCTTGCTTAAATGGTTTACTTGAAAGCGTAAACGACACGGTATTAATATATCAAATTTTTGACTACCCCAAAATGAGAATGTTTAGAGGAAATAGCTGGGGAAAAAATCCTAGTAGTTTTTTTACATTAAATAGACGAGTTTAACAAGGTTTGTTTTTTTTCAACAGTGGTAAGATATTTTTTTTCTTTATCACTGCAGCCCCTTCAGAGCATAAGACCTTACTTTGTTCTCCTCTTCCCTGAAAGCTGCTTTAGAGGAAATAAACTTTTTTGTCATTCAGTAAATGCTTTAGGACTTCTGGAGATGTCTTGATAACCTGTATAAACTTAAACTTTATTTTTTTTTTTAATTTAGTGTTTTATCTCTTGGCACATTTGACATCATTAAGTCACAAGGCAATCATATCTTTGATTTTAATATAGCCAGAACTTGAACCAGGTATCTGAAAGCTAACAGATCCTTTGCATTCTCTACTAAGACCTCTACTGTAACACAGAATCAGAACCTGACTTAGTAATTTTTGTATCAAGTCTGTTACTTCTGAACGTGGATGTAACCTTATGATTATGGATATAAAACTGTTTGTATATCACATAATCATGATAGTAATACTTTAAAATGTCGGTGTTTGAGACTGCTAAATTCCTTTGAGTCCTAAATGCTCACAAAGTCTTCTAATAATTACAAGTTATAAGAACATTATCCCAGTACATTAGAATTTTAAAATCTGGCTGTTTCCTTACGTTTCTGTATAATTCTTGGACATGCATTTTTCCATACGCTTCTTGCACACTGGCATTGTGCAAGATTTCCATGAAGAAAAATATTTTCAAAGAGGGAAGGTAAATTAAGGATGCAGAGGAATAAATCCCCCAGCTTAGACATTGCTCAGGGTCTAAGCATCAGCCCACACCCCTACACACTTGCTGGAAGTACAGTGTGGCTGTCGCCCGTGAGAAGACTTCAGTCCTGTGCGTGCCTCAGAGTGGGCCCTGGCTCCTGCTGTTACCTCTGCCAGGATACTGGTTCCCTGAAATGAAACTAGAGATTTAAAGAAGTATAATACCCAGCTAAATGACCAGTAATTGTCTCATGAAATGCAGAATATACAGGTAATCCTAGAGTCTAAATATATACGTTATTTAGACGTATGGCACTTCTGGCTTAAGTAGCTGTTGTCCCTAAATCCCATAAATATGAATAATATTAAAATGGAATGTACCAAAAGATGAGTTAGCATGTTAATGAGCAGAAGCAATAAACTCTTGTCCCTGTTAAATTTTCTGGGAGCTTGACATTGACCTTTACTGCAACCCAAAGTTCACCAGTTAGCTTCTTTTTTTGTTATTTTTAGGAATTCTTATCAGAAAGTGAGAATGGCCAACAAAAACTAAACCTGGTAGCATCCAAAGGGGAACTGCTGTGCTCTGTTTTACCAAAGGAAAAGGCTAAAGTTATCCAGGACAAATCTGCTACAGCTAAAGAAGATTGGAAAAATTTTATCACCACCCTCCACCGGAAGGAATCTGCATTGGAGGTATTGAACCCGTCACAGTGGTGAAAGATGGGATCTAAATTTCCTCTTTGCTTTTTGTTTCAAACAGCACAGTTTAGGTTTCGTATTTAGCTGTATGTGACAGAGCTAATAAATAACAGTTTTCAAGAAGTCTTCTGCTTACGTTTTACTTTTGTTTACTTATATCCTTATGATCTGATTCCACTTTGATTTAACTGGGGTGTTTCATGCAGAAGAGTGTTGTTCAGAGTAAGTGAAGGCAACAAAGACAGGAGTTGCTCAAATTCATTAATATAAGTCTCATCAAATGTTCTGGATTACTAAAAGACAGTTTATTTTTTAAGGACTGTTTTAGCACAGATTTCTGACACTCTTGCTGATCGAACAGTCCCAGTACAGTGGGTAAATGTTCTCTCTCTTACTGCAAACTGATGAAATGTCATGATTTATTTGAGCAACTTTTTAAATAAATCCCACTGCCTTTCTCTGTTCAGTACTCGCAATTCAACCAGCACAGAAGATGAATATCTTAAAAACATAATCTCTTTTAAGGTCATAGGTTTTAAGGTCAAAAGGTCTTAGCTGGAATTCCCTGCTTAGCCTAGGAGAATTTAAATTCCTAGGCATTCGTGTTTCAAACCAACGCTGCCTAGCCAGCTGAGAAAAAGTTTAAATACATTTAATATATTTTGTAGGAAAGCTTTAAAAAAATTTTCCGGTACCTTTCTTCATGTCAGGGTTGCCATGGAAAGAAGACGTCCTTAGAAGTTAAACTTCTCGAGCCAAGCATTTTTCAGTTTCATAGGCTTAGTTTTTCATTCTGATATTTAATTTAAGTGATAAAGTTACAGCTAAAAACAAAACTAAATCAGACTGTGGGGAAAAAAAATAAAAATAACTAGGGCACAGGAGCTATGCTGTTCAGGTTTCTATTCCATATGGATTATTTCAGATGCTCTTTTTTTTTTTCTGTAATAAGGCAGAAAAAGCCTACAATAAAAATATGCAGGCACTGAAGGAATGCCTACATATGCCTTAATGCAGACATTTTTATAACGAAAATTTTACACTAAAAAATAATATAACCAGAAATGATCACCAGGATTGGGTTGAACTTAGTCCAGGATTGGGTTGAAGTTAGTCATACATCACCTAGGAATAGTGGCAGCCCATTTAAGGAGGGGTTAGTGTGAATGACTGCAGTCAGATGTTAGGTAACTCGTATCCCAAATTAGCCTTTCTTCAGAGTGCCTTAGCTGTGAGAGTTAGACTTATGTTGAGCCAAAGCTCATAAGATCTATAAAACTTTCAGTTGAGAGGAAATTTGCTTCAGCCTCCCCTCAACTGTGTAGACATATCCTACATTGTTGCCTCTATTTTGCCTCTTAAAGAGGTGCGCTCTCAGACTTTTCTTTCAGTGTCTGCTTGTGAGATGGGAAGGAGCAGAGGTGGCATAATTTATTCTGAAGAGTTGTGTAGTGTTTGGCTGCAATTGTATGTCCTTTCTGTGTGTTGCGCATTACAGTTATGCCCAGTGCAATGGGACTGTCGATAAAATTGTGCGTGTCTTCCCAGAACTTAAAGATCCAGATGAAGGACTTCGAAGCAACTGCTGAGCCTCTGCAGGAGTGGCTGACCACAACTGAGAGCATAGTGCAAGGAAGTAGCAGTCGGCTCCATGATCTTCCTTCCAAGAGGAGAGAACAGCAAAAGTTGCAGGTGACTTCTTATAAGCCTTTTTAACGCAGCCAGACTTTCCTGTCCCATCCTCCTGGCCTCATCGATTTCTTACAAAAGCTTGATCATTCTAGCATCCTGACCTCTAAATAAGATGAGAACTGGTTTCAAGGATTGCTGTTGATGATCCTGTTCCATCAGGTTCTGCATCTCCACATTTCTTATGACATCCTGCTTCGCTGCTGTAGCTATATGGTGTGCCTTTCACAGCAAGCTTGCCATATGTCACTTCCACTTTTCATGGGGCCTTCATGCTTCTCTCTTTCCTCCTTTCTTGCACCCACTCTTACTATTAACGTGCTTGTGCTTTACAGTCTGTCCTTGAGGAAATAAGCTGCCACGAGCATCAGCTCAACAGGCTAAAAGAGAAAGCTCAGCAGCTGTGGGAAGAGCAAGCTGTCAGCAAAAGCTTTATGCGCAGAGTGTCTCAGTTGTCTTCTCAATATCTGACTCTAAGCAATCTGACAAAGGTAATGCACTCAGTGTATGTGCTTTTAAGCACTTCTTTTGATGTATGTGGGGAAAAAGAGACTGAAATGTGAAGCACTGCAGTTGTCTTGCTTGTCTGCTCTGTGGTATGCCTCAGCTATCTTGTCTTTCACACTAGCTTTAGAGAATCAAAGTAAGGACCTGGGTAATTCCATGGACTGTCAACAAAATGGAATTGTGATTTTTTTTTTTTTTTAATGTGTTTTGATTAAAAAGTAAGTCCCACCTGATTATACAATAATCAGGTTTGATTTTGATTATTTCAAGTTTTGAAAACATTTATTTTTGTAATAAGTGGCACCTCAAGGCAGTATTTTTTCAAAACTTAGGGGAGTTATTTTTGTTAGAAAATACAGAATACAGAAAAGTTATTACTTCATTGCATCCTACAATGATGATTAATTATTTGCAGTGTCAGCGTCTTTATCTAAAACAAATAGATTGGCCTTCTAAAAGAAGTACCTCTTAGGCTGCTTTTGAAGGTTGAAGGGAAGGCATAGGCTAAGCTCTAAAGCGTCATGCTAAGAACTGAGAGTTTAACCTAACTGTTTTGCTGAGTGGTGCTTGACTCACTTCACCATTTAATAGTTCTACTATCTCTATTGTGTAAACAGATAAGAAGGTATTCATATTAGGACTGCTATTTTTCACAAAGTTCCAGTCACGAAGAAGGCTTGATATTGAATTAGGCTTATAGTTACTACAGTAAAGACAATAATTAAGGATTTAGGAAGTGTGTTTTCGGATAACGATTCAGAAAGTATTTATATTGGGGCATTTGCTAGTTTGTTAATTTCTACATTTTATGTGGAAATAAAAATTATAAAGCATATCTAGAGCTGTGTGGCGTACTGAAAATGATCGTATACATGGCCATGATAAATTTTCATGACTGCAAAATGAGAAAGGGAGAGATGCACGAGTTACTAACATCAGCTTACATGGACAGAACTTGTAGGAGGCGTCAGGATGAAAAGAAGGAATTTGAGGCAGAGGATACGTATGATCCAGCCTATGAAAGAAATCCTGAAATTCTTTGGATAGTCGTGGACGCTTGAAGAAGATCCCTGTCTGTAACTTCCTAAACCTGTTTCCCTGGCTTGACTTTAGTTCTCTGTCACCGTGTGAAATACTCTCTGCTCTGTGTTCCTGTTCACCTCAGGCCTTCTAGCAATGTAACTTGAGCACGAGTGTCAGTAATTTTTCAGAAGAGTGGTTATACAAACAGGAGTAATTGAGGAAAACAGGGCTTTCTTTTCCAAGTATTAACAAAGTAATGTTGTTGCAGTGGCATAGCTTCACAGGCTTAAATCTGTCTTGTGCATTGACAGATTTCACAAGTTTTCTTCAGCTGCAACACTGAAATGGAGTTTAGGTGTGATTTACCAGATGTTTAAAAAGAAGTGAAACCAGAAAACTCTCATCTACTTTGGATAAGAGGAGACAATTAGATGAAGCTTTACATTTATAAAACAAAAAAGGGTATTTCTGAAATTTGAAGTTGTATATTATGTTTGGACAACTTGTGTGTGTGAGGGGGGGTGGTGTGTGTATGCAAAATTCATCCCGTGCTCTAGTAAGCATACTTGTAATTATCAATGTACAAAGAGAATTTCTGAGTACAGTTTATGAAACTCCGTAAGTAGGTATGGGGAATAAGCAATCCTTTGAATAGCTGCTGGTACTAATTGCTTTATGAATTGCAGGAGAAAGTTTCCAGAATGGATAGGGTCGTAGCAGAGCACCAGCAGTTCTCGCACAGTGTCAAGGACCTCCAGGACTGGGTGGCTGATGCAGTTCACATGCTGGATTCCTACTGTCATCCCACTGCAGACAAGAGTGTTCTGGACAGCCGGATGTTAAAGCTAGAGGTATGGAAACAATAGACTCCAAAACCTGCTCTTTTTAGGTCTGTAAGAAGATTGCAAATCTATGATACTTTACATTAATTGATGTGTATTAGTGTAACAACTGTTGTTCAGACACTGATTTTCAATTTACTCAAAAATAACTCTTTTTATAGATGAAAGAGCTCATTATTAGAAGTTTTCCCTAGGAAGGATATAGGGACCTTTATGATACGAAAAACTGCATATATGCTAATTCTTAAAAAAACTCAAAAGATGATGTGTGACTGCTGAAGGTTAAATGGAAGAGGTAGGATATTCACTTCTGTTAGTTTAATATATCATTTCCTAGATCTTACAGGTGATATGGAGGATTCAGAACAGCTTTTCCTGTAACTGTTTGCTTTAAAAATGGTGACTGCAGTTAAGAAAATAGTGTCTATTAATATCATTGCACAACAGATGTCGAACAGCAGTGCTCAGAAAACAATACTTTTCATATTATTGATGTCTCAAATTTTGAGCTGTGGCCAAAATATGGACAAGTCCTCAAAATTATAAGGATACATCAAATACCAAGAGATGATAGCAAAATACTAGAATTGTATTTAGCCTTTGTTCATTGAGTCTTTCAGGTTCAAGCTTTCAGGCTTTTCATGACTTTGCATAATGTCAGAAGCTGTTAGTTTATAACAGCACAGCTCCAGGAGCTGAAGTCTCTAAGCTGACGTTGCTGATAGTCTACTGAGTTTATGCATTGGTACCTTTCTGTTGCAAAGAGATCCTAGAGTTGTAGAACTGTATTTCAGCCCTGTAGAAGAGCTCTGTTATCACATCTTGTTTTCTCTATGAATGAATCCTCCAGTTTTCCATTTAAATGACTTTCCGTTTAGAAAGCCAGCTTTTCCACCCAACGGTACCTTCTCTGATACACTGTAAATACCTGTACAGATTCCATGAAAACTTCCCTGTCAACTAATATTTTTTGGATGACCTAAACCTACCCTTTGAAAGTCACCTTTTCCTTGTGAAGCTGAGCTGTGAACCCTGCTGTCCCTCTTCCAACTGACTGTTTGTACAATCTGCTAAATTTGATCAGCTCATTTTCCAGTAAAGCCAGTTAGTATATTCATGCCCAGTTGATGATAGAAGTAGAATAATATCCACTCACTTTTTAGGGACTACTAGCAGTGAAACAAGAAAAAGAAATCCAAATGAAAATGGTTCTGACAAGAGGAGAATCTGTTCTGCAAAATACTTCTCTGGAGGGACTACCAGTGATTGAACGGCAGTTGCAAACCCTGAAGGACAGCTGGGCTTCTCTTCTGTCTGCTTGTATCCAGTGCAAGAGGTAAAAAGGGTATGAGGTGCAGAATAACGCTTAGCAATAAAGCACTGTCAGCATTTTTGAAAAGTTAATTCCCAGAGTTTTATTATTGCAAGAGTCAAATTCATATAAAATGACTGCACGTGCCTAACGGGCACTTGCGGGTCTAGAGGCCTTAAGTGACACAATCATTTGCAGTAGAAAAAGGGGAGGAAACCATGAGGGATCTAAGCTTTGTTAACACTTATTGTCAATATACTCTTAAAAGTGGATTCCATGTTCATAATCTTGTTGTAAATTTTACTTTGAGTTACACTTGATGCCTTGAATTGTTCTCAGAAATGAGAAGATCTTGTCACAGACATTAATGGTTGCTCTGTTGAGATCCTGTCTCATTTTTCATTTGCTAGCATTTCACGAAAGGTACTCTAATTACGATGTCCAATAGTGGTTCTCAAAGTGATAGAGTAAAGAAATACAAGGGGAAAAAATCTAGTTGTCTTTGGTGGAACATCACTAGTTGCAAATATTTCAACTTAAAACAGCAATGGTAATTAAACATTAGAATGCTGCAACTTTTGAATGTATGCAAAGGGACAGAAAATTTCTGATTCTGGATCTTATGCTTTTAGTTGCATTTTATTTACTAAAGCTAGAACATGTCAGCTAACTACATAACTTACAGAGCTCCTTACTATTCCAAGTTTGGAAAACTTAATTTCTCTTTATCAGCCAAACAGTGCTCCCACCTAAAACTTGTAGAGTTTTAACAACTCTGTCTCAGACTGCTTAGCTTGTGATATATCTTTCTTATAATATATAGTCTAGAATAACTGTATATGACTATATCTCACTGCTTAAATAACATGACAACCTCCACTATCACAAGAAACATGTATTTTTAAATTGCAGTCAACTGGAAGGAGCTCTCTCCAAATGGACAAGTTACCAGGATGATGTTCGTCAGTTTTCCAGCTGGATGGATAAAGTAGAAGCAAGTATGAATGCTTCTGAAAGGCAGTATGCTGAACTGAGGGAAAAAACAGCTGCCCTCAGCAAAGCAAAGGTGTGTTTGCTTTACAACAAACCAGCAACAAAACCATATCACCTTATAAGCAACAAAAATGGCTGAGTAACTGCAAGATTAATCTGTGGTCTTCTTTTAATGCTGCCCATTCATAAATGTGTTCTTCTCATTCTGTTTTGTAGCTACTCAGTGAAGAGGTGTTGAGTCACAGCAGCCTGTTGGAGACGATTGAAGTGAAAGGAAGTGGGATGGCTGAGCATTATGTCACTCAGCTTGAACTTCAGGACCTTCAGGAGCGGTATAAGTTCCTCAAAGACAGAACGAGGGTACAGTTTTTCTTAATACCACTCCCTCTTGTTTTGTTGGCAACAAGGAGAAAGAGAAAGTCTTTTCACTTATCATTTATTTTTCAACTAAATGAAGAGTGAAACTTTAGGGACAGCTGTACCCTAATGTAACAGAAAGTTATTAGGGTAATTTATCAAGCAAGACAGCTTGCTGTACCACTGAGATGCAGGTCTTTTCAGAAAGGTTCTAAAAATCTGAGTCTGAAAAAATCATCAGTTAAACAGTCTGAGCAACTCCATGTCAAAAGTCTCATTGACTTCAGCACAGATATGATTTTACCCATTGTGACTGAAAAGTTGGGAGCATCTCAGAATCTGTGATTTGCGTAAATGTATGGTTTGCAGTAAATGCAACCAGTCAGTCAAGTAATTCACAAATGGTTGACAACTATAGAAGCTTACTATAGAACACAAACCTTATTAGCAAGTAAACTGACTCTAAGGTCAAAAGACCCAGCATGATAAGTACTACATTTACTGATAATTGTTAACATCTTAGATCTGGAAAAGATTAGGGCATAGGCAGATAAAGACCAAGATGGGTTTTAATATAAGATATAAGATAAAAAAGAAATAATAGAAGACCTGGTCATACATTTAAAGCTAGGTGATTATCTCTGGTTAACCCAAATTCCTCTGTGATAATTAAATAATGCATAATGTATGCTCAGGAAGGCAACTTTTCTTCATGCAGCAGTGTAGCAAAATTGAATTTTGTTGTCTCAACGGTGTCTTTGTCCTGTGGAAAGGGCCAAAATTCAGTTTTTCAAATGCAGAAGGGATTCGCTGTTTTGTGGTACTCTTTTCCACAACTGCAAAGACTGCAATGCAGTCTTTTTTTGGGCCTTCTGTGAATGAACTCACTTAGGTTTGCCAGAGAAGTAAGTCAGTCCTGGGAAGTGCTAGTGAATATCTTGTATTCCTTTTAGCATGGGGTTCCTTTAACCTTTACCTTTTTCTCTTGCACAAAGCTATACAGACTCCCTGTATTTGCTCAACTTGAGCAACAGCATGAGAACAATGAGAAATGGATAGTAGTTCACAGGGGCAAGAGCTCTGTACCTCTTTCCTCATGTAGCAAGAAGCATCTCTTCTTTCTCTTCCCACCTAATACCCGAGATGACTTTGTTCTTCTCCGCTCCCAACTGTGGTGATGATGTTAAGTGTCAAAAGTACATTCAACAGTTCTTTAGAAAGAAATTCAAACTTCAAAGCAAATACCTGGAAAGTAAAGAATGGTCAAATCCTTTAATAATCCTTTGGCCAGGTGGGAAACCTGACAAGCTTCCCCAAGGGTTTGTGGCCCAAGCCTTAGCAGACCAAGACCTGTAATTCTCTGCAGCCACTGTGAAGAGGCAAGAGAACAAGTCTCTTTCCATCTTCCCCCTATTGGGCGTGTACAGGCCTTGTAAAAGATTGGTAACACTCCTCTTTTCTTCCTTTGTCCCATTACTCGGACCTGTTAGAAATAGGTAACGCAGGCAAAAGGTTCATGGATGCTGTTTATGAAAGTCTTTTTCTTCTTTTGTACCCTGCTGCCCTGGGATGCAGCCTGTCTTGCTCCAAACTCAATTCACCGTTCCCATAATTTCTTAGAAAGACTGGTCTAGTGCTAATATATGACACCTTTCCTGCTGTACACCAGGTATGGTAATATTTTAGTGCAGGGTTGCGAAATTATCGTAACTTGCTGACCCACATACACAGAAGACTTGCAGTCTGTTTCTCACTGTGCTCTGTAGGAACTCCCCACAAAGGACTTGGGCGGTCTTCAAACCTAAAGATATTAGATACTCTTAGTAGAAGATTATTATTCCATTGGCAAAAAAAATATGCAATTTCTAAGCTTATGCTCTTATTAATCACTTCAGTAAAGTGAATTTAAATTGGAATAAAAATTAAGAAGGTCTTTTGTTATTAGACACTATGGTGTTATTTATAAGCGATCCAAAATCAAAACTTTAAATCTTTTAGGATAAGTATATGTATCCCCACATTTGCCCCCTCTTTATTCATCAAACCATCCTTAGAATCCAAGTATTCTTGAATTCTAGGAGAACTCAGCATCAGATACAAACTTTTCACCTTGATAGAAGTCCGGGTTTTATGTTTTCTTGGTTTGGTGATACACTAAGATATATATACATGTATGCAAATATTTTAACAAGCAGGAGGCAGTAACAAAAGCTGAAGGACTGCTTAACTTACATCAAGAGTACCAAAGAAATCTGAAGACCTTTGAAGTATGGCTGGAGAAGGAACAGGAAAAACTTGACTGTTTATCACATCTCAATGGTGATGCCCAGAAACAGGAGGCAACACTCCGAGACTTACAGGTACATAACGCGTGACACTAAATAAATAAATAATCCTACTTGTAAAATAACGGAATAAAAATTGCATTCTTTTTTTTTTTATTTCTCAAGAACAACTTGGAATTACATTATATAAAAGTACTTTGCTGCTCAAAAGTGGTTCCAGTAAAGTCAATGGAAACATTGTCACTCATTTCTAGCAAGTGTCAGGCCTTGAGTGAAATCTCCAGGCATACTAATGCTTTCTTGCAAGTACTGAATTTGTTTTAGATGTTGGCCCATCTCTTCTTTTCCCTGTGTTTCACAGAATATCAAAAGTATTTTTTTTATTGGGTTTTCACCTATTATTGCTTACAGTGCAGATGCCTCTACTTTCAGGCAGTTCCAGTCATGTAGGCTACCTCCCGTGGTGAGGTGGGGAGACTATTACTGAATCACTTAAGTGACAATGAAGGGTGAACCGATAGCGCTTCAGTAATTTCCCAGCTATGATCTTAAGCTGGCTTAAAATACTTTCATACCTGCTATTGAATTAGCAAAAGGTCTGTACTTGAGTTATGAAATATTTATTACTTTATTCAGGATACTGAGAAGGTCTTCGTACGATCAGGGACTTTGCATATATGCCTTGTTATCATAATTTACTTTGCAAAATCTGAATATATGTTTCAAATATAAACTGAGACAACACACAACTGTATTTTGTTAAGGTAATTTCCTGCTTATGTTTTCTGGTTGGATTGAATCCCTTCATACTTTTTAATCAAGTTCTATTAGGTATGAAAATGCCACATGTCCAGAAGAGGGTATCAAGGATTATTTTGGAATCATGTCTCAAACATACATAAAAATAAATGTTTGTTTATTTTAAAAGACTGAAGCCTCACCTTGTTCATTGTTTTTAAACTGATTCAATTTCAGTGTCTGTCTTCCAGTCTACTTGCCGCAGATGGAAAGTTTTGAATTTAAGGCTGTGCTGAATGGATTGCATCCATCCCACACCAGTTCAGGCAGCTAACGTTTCAGAACTGATGATAAACTTAGAAGGAGGGGACAGAATTTAATGCTTACTTTGTCAATAATTTTCTCCTATTCACTTGTCGATAATGGCGATATTCAGTTTGCTTTGTAAATGAGCACGCTGTCATAGATGTTCTTAGAGGTAGTGTAATATGTTTTCAACTGTAGATAACTAAAGGGAACATCTTGACAATGTGAGGTAACTGCTTTTGTGTTTCGTAGAACCAGGGCATTGGTTGCCACGTGTGAATGAAAGGTGTTAATGTCGGTTATGTGTCCATAACTCTGTCTTTATAGGAGCTGCAGATCCACTGTGCAGAAGGACAAGCATTATTGAATGCTGCTGTCCACGCTAGAGAGGAGGTGATTCCCTGGGGCATTCCCCAGATAGAAGACCGAGCCCTGGAATCCTTACGGCAGGATTGGCAAGTTTATCAGCACAGGCTTTCTGAAGCAAGAAGCCAATTAAATGCCACTGTGAGCAGACTGAGGTTAATGGAGAAAAAATTTCAGAAGGTTAATGACTGGCTAACGGGTCTGGAGGAAAAAGTTGCTATCAGGACTGGGAGGCAGTCTGGTAGAGCAACAAAGGACGTGCAGCTTCAGCAAATGAAGGTAAAGAATATAGTTAAGGCATTCCTTAAGCAAAATACCACGTGAGGTTTCCACATCAGTTCCCGGTTACACTGTGAAAATGACAGGAAGCACTGGAATTTATTCTGAGGTGGTGCCTAGAGTGATGGACTCATGAGGGCTTCGTGCCAGGTTCCTCCTATTTTACTGGTAAGGGTATGGCTATACCAATGTTGAAATCTCATAGGAAGATCTGGAATTCATGTGCTTTGTGATATATGAAGGCCTATCCAAGGACAAAGATCAATCCTGGAGTAGGGAAGTGTTAATGTTGTAACAAGAGTAAAATGTGACCAGCTGTGTTGTGAAGTCTCTGCTGTGTTGATGTAATAATACTCCTTTAGTCACTGCAAAGAGAACGCAGGGGTCTGAATAACCACAGGAAGCAGATTTGAAGAGATTCAAGGTTATACTTTACAGTCACCTTTAAACCTTTGGGCAAATTCTATAAGAAGTCCAGGTTGCATTTCTATTATTATTGGGGGGGGGGAGGGAAGTATTGAATCTATTGTAATGAAAGGCAGTCCATATGGTATGATAAAGCTTCCAGCTTATTCGTTACATTAACCTTCATCAGATTTTCTTTTATTTTCCTGTAGTAAATCCACGTTTTACAACCATGTAGTTGTTTTCCTTTTCAATGATTTCCTGACAGTTACAAATAAATTCCTGTTGTGTTTAAGATGTTTGAATCAGTCATATAAGATGGATAATGTCTTTCTCATAGAAGTGGCATGAGGAGATTACAATCTACAAAGATGATGTGGAGGAAGTTGGGGTATTGGCTCAGCAAATACTAGAGGAAAGTCTCACTGCAAGTACAATGGGAAGCCAGGCTACACAGCTCACCTCTCGCTACCAAACACTACTTCTTCATGTTTTGGTAAGTAATGAAAATTAATTCATTATAACAACATAAATTGTCAGTTAAGAAGCAAATATTAAACAGACTTTCTTAATAAGACTTTATCAGTTTATTCATTACCGTAGATTCAATAATATAATATTCACATATATATTCATATATATCCACACACATACATGTGGATTTTCATTCGTATTAGAGAACCGTAATCAGCATAATGCCCTTTCAAAAATTTTCAGTATTAATCAGATGTTATTAACTTCTTTTTTAGCAGTTTCAGGGGAGAATTTCAGAATTCAGTATCTTTGAATGCTGAACAACCTCTAGAGAAATGTTTTCAGGTTATCACTGAAATACAGGAAAATTTGAATTGATAAGGTAGAGTCTTCAGGTCACATTAAGTAGTGAGTGTCTGATAGTACCGTCATCACAAGTCACAATTCAAATTTCAAAATATAAGTACATTTTCAGTGTTTATTATTAACTCAGTTTTAACATTAGTGATTGCTATATGTACACCCTGACAAGATCTCAGTGAGAATTACCCCTTAGATATGAAAGTATTCAAAACCTATGTGTTTAATCTTAGTATATCAGGTTTTATTAATAAATGGCAATTTATTGCTATCTTTAGCCAATAGCAATGATAAACTTCTATGTGGTTTTGTTTCTTCCCCCTACCCTCCATATTTGTTTGAAGGAGCAAATAAAATTTCTGGAAGAAGAAATACGCTGTATGGAGGAGTCAGAATTAGCTTTTAGTGCTTACACAAATTGGTACGGCGCTACTAACAAGAACTTCAGAAATGTGATCACCAAGTTTGACGTGGTTGATAGAACAGCAATGGAGAAAAAAGTGCAGAAACTAGAGGTACAGCTTTCTTGAATGCAATTTTTGTTTCTTTCTGCCAAAAATAAGCTATGTTTTAACATGCATCTTAACAGCTGCTCAAAATTCTGACTTCATCTTGCCCAGAGAAGCTAACAGGATAAAGATTACTGGGTATGAACTTTCTGTTCTCATGTCATATACGCATTAGATCGCAGTCTGGTTGCTGAGATCCTACATAATATAATCCTATCCTTCATAAGGCATGTTTGTATGCGTTTTGTTTTAGGTTAAAACTTACAATAAATTCCCCTCACAAAGCAACCTTTCAAGAATATTCTATACCAACACGCACTGTGGCAAGAAGTGCTTCCTATTTCTCCTTATTGAAATAACTCACTAGTAAAACTCACGTTTCATCTCAGAGTTGTAGATGAGTTTTTCATATGTCCTGCAGTTTAAGCATAATAAGCTAAGGGAAAACTTTAATCTATTCCAGAATTTGGGGTATGAATCCTCTCCTGATAGCCCTCAGTTTCTGTGTTTATCTTTGCAGTTTTGTAATGCAAAGTCCAGTCAATTTCCCTAGCAATTCCTTCTGTGTCCTTAGCAAAATTTTTTTTAAAAAATAGCTTCTCACTAATAATAGAACTACAATGAATTAAAAAAAAAAAAACAAAAAAAAAAAACCCAACAAAAAAACCCCACCCAAAAACAAAGCAAGAGCTTGCATACATTTTCTGTTAACCAACACTTCCTTCCCAGCTGCTATTGAGTGATATGGACATAGGACACAGTTTACTGAAATCTGCTCGTGAGAAGGGGGAGCGAGCTATAAAGTACATGGAAGAAAATGAAGTTGACCAGTTAAGAAAAGAAATTGGAGACCATGTGGAACAGCTTGAAGAGCTGGCTGGCTCCATCAGGAAAGAGCACATGACTTCAGAGAAGTGCCTTCAGCTGGCGAAGGAGTTCTCGGACAAGTACAAGGCACAGACTCAGTGGGTCATGGAGTACCAAACCATGTTACATGCTCCAGCAGAGCCAAAGAGTGAACTCTATGAGAAGAAGGCCCAATTATCCAAATACAAGGTAAAAAGGGGTTATATCATTGTACTCTTGAATTGCTTTTGACCCAATGACTTGCAATAAATCCTCTGATCCAGGTGTCTGTTCAGGTTTCCTCAATAGATATGTGAGTTGTCTCTGACCTAGATGTCCAAATCAGCATCAAAGTGAAAAGATGCATGATACCTGCATGTATGAAGCAGAGCGAGCACCTGGATTTGAAATGTGAATGTCCTAATAAGGCTTCCACATCTGAAAATTTCCTGTTATGGAGCAAAATTCTTTTTTGAGTACACATATGAGTAATTCCATATCAACAGAGTTAACTGCTGTTTAAGTAAGGATAGAATTCAGTTGGTCTTTCGTCACTGCAGACATTGCCTCTGTTTACATTAGCTTAATCAGCTTTCTGGTTAAAGCTGAATGTCCCAGCTCAGCTGACATCTAAGACAGTCAGCTGCTATGGCCTCCTCTGCTTTTTAGTTAGGATTTTAATGAAGTGGGGTTGTTTGGTTTGTTGTTGTTTTGGTTTTTTTCATTTGTAAAAAATGACAACAGACCCCATTGCTTCTCTTAATTATGTTTTTGTAAAATACTCCAGGATTACAAATGTTTCTTAAGATGTCTGGCTGGGATGGAGCTAAATCTCCTCATAGCAGCCCGTATAGTGCTGTGCTTTACATTTGTGGCTAAACCAGTGTTGCTAACAAACCAATGTTTTGGCTACGGCTGAGCAGTACCTGCACAGCATCAAGATTTTCTCTCTGAAACTGCCTACTACCCATCTCCAGTTTCGATACTCAAAGTCATCTGCAATTGCTGTGTGCTTTCTACATGTTTGGGGAGCTGGTGTCTCACTCTCATTTGATAGATGCTGACACATGCCATGCTGTCTGAGCCAGTGGCACAATGACGTAACAGATCAGATTGCATACATTTGAAGGTATGCACTTATTTACATACTATCTCATTAAGAGGATGGCTTTGGTGATATTTTCCCACCTATTTGCAGAATTTGTTCCTCTGAACAAATTTTCTTCCTAGCAATTGCCCCTTCACAGATATTAACTCCTCCTTCACCAGCTCTGGATTATCAGCTGTGCTATTAGCCGCTCACAAAAGGAGCAATTACTCTTAGATGCCTGCAAAGTTGTTGTCTCGGGGCACAGATGAGAAACTTAGTCTTGTACTGGTAGCAAAGCTCTTTCATCTGGAAAGGATGATATATACCATGATAGAAGGCTGTGCTTCAGATCAAAGGGAAGTTAGTGAAATAGATCTTCAGTGTTCAATTTTTATTTTTTGTTTAATTCTTGCTTGCATTGTAGTCCATACAGCAGACTGTTCTGTCTCATGAGCCTTCAATAAAATCAGTGATTGAAAAGGGAGAAGCACTTTTTGACCTGGTAAATGATGTGACTCTAAAGAACAACATTCAAGACCTTCAGAGCAGTTACCAGGAACTCTGCAGCACAACAAAGGTAAAAAGGCAGGGAGAAAACTCAAGATTCTTTCAATTTGCTGTATCTTTTCGCCCTCTTTCAGAAGTTGACTATTTGTTTCATGCTGTCATGTCACACCCTGTACAAAGGGTCAGTTGATTTATTCTATTATTTGGGGGGGGGGAGGGGGAAGTAGGGGAGTAGGATTCCTGAATATGGAAAGAAATTCTACCTAAGTAACAAGAGTAGCTGAAATGAATTTTGAGTGTGGCAGGTTAAGTCTTCATAGCACTAAGGGGAAACATATCAGTGACTAGTTTGTGATATTGTTACTTTTTTTAATTGCTTTGAATAGATTTCTAAATACACTATTTCCTGAAGGGACACATGCCCTTAAATTATACCCTTTTGTCTCTTGTTTCTGCTAGATCTCGCACAAACTCAGTTTAATTTAGTTTAGTTTTGAATAGAAGTCACTGGAGGAAATGAACTGCGAGATGGATATAATTTAATTCAGCAAGGGCATTATTAATTAACATTGATTCATTAGTCCACATGTATATAGTACTTTGAAAGATTTAAAACTTCTAAATACATCCTAAAGTATGATTATTCCTAAAGCTTTTAATAGGTTATACTCCTAACAAGGATAATCTCTGCAAACCATGGTAGTACTTATGTTTGACCTAAGTACCTTTAATTGCCAATCCATCCACCAATAGCAGATTATTTTTTTTTCATGGTTGATTTCCAATTTACAGGCTTTCCTCTGATCTGTACCACAAAACTGATATTTGTTGCATTAGATGTAATGTTGATGACTTAAATGTAGAGAAACGTATGAAAAATCTTTCTTAAAAAGAATAAATACATTTTAACTCAATGTGTACGTTGTTAATTTGCCCACCACAATCACAAGCAATACATACGTGCAAAGGCTGTAAGCAGCAGGGACCCAACCATAACATTTGGTGGGTCATGTGCAGTCTCTCAAAGAGCATGTATTAACTGTTTATAAGTGCACTTAATGTCAAGTTGATAGTGTTCCTTTTCTTAAAGTAAGAAGATACTCAGTGCTTTGCTCAGTCTTCAAAGTATGGTATTTCATCTAGAGTGAAAATACTGCTCTGTACCAGACAGTTTATTCGCACAAGGAATCCCTTCATTGTCTTCCTTAAAAGTCTAATCACGTGAGAGTCCATGACAGGAATATGAATTTATAAGATAACTCTCTTACTGTGCTTTCAAACTCTTGGTGGGTTTTAGTTTGGGGGGGTGGGTGGGTGGTGGTGTGTGTGCGGGGGTGTGTGTCAATTACTGTAATTACCTCAATATTTAATTTTTGTTATTGTGGACCTGCAGGCATATGTTGAAACATTAGAGGTGAGAGTAAAAGAACATGAGGACTACAATAGTGATTTGCAAGAAGGGGAGAAATGGTTATTACATATGTCCAGCAGGCTGGTCAGCCCTGATCTCATGGAGAGTAACAGTCTTGAAATAATCACTCAGCAACTAGCTAACCACAAGGTGGGTTTGCTATTGTGTAAACTTCCTTTGTCCAGTAAAATAGAATTTTTCTTATTTCCTTTTCTGTGTCTCTCACTACGAAGCTCTAGGTGAATTTGTCATTCACCTGTTTCCTTCCTCTTACTGCTAACTGTGTAAATAACTGTCAGTGTCATTAATGCAGTTAACAGAACTACCTTGTTGTTAGTGCTCTTTCTTGGATGAGGCTACATCTGCACAAGAGCTTTTTTGTGCGCTGGTCTGAATTCTGTGTCAGATTTTTGCTGAGATGCCCCAGAAAATAGACCAAATAAAGCAGAGTAGGGTCACTTTATTGAAATATTTTATCTCATTGTGATTAGCATGTTACTCTTTAAGTAACCTCCTTAGATAAAAATTTGGCTCCCCCAAAGTCAACAGAAAGAACTGTCTACAGTGGAAACGCTTATGGAATAAGATATGATTCACCATCATTTTTAGTCCTCATTACTAGACATGAGAAGCAACAAAGGAAGATTAAGGGTACACTTGGGGCATGAGCATATAATGTTTACACATTATGACAGTGCTACTGATGTTTCTGTGGGATATCTGTGTACAGACTTTTGACACTGATTTTACAATAAATATACACTGTAATAGCTTGACTATAACAACACGTGATATCTGAAAACTTTTTTCCAATTCTGAAGACAAATTGTGTTTAAGGAAAAAAAAAACAACCTCAGCTCATTTAAAAAGCTGTGATGCAGAACATGTTTAAGATTTGAATACTTCAAATTATTTTATCTATTTCTTAGGCTATCATGGAAGAAATTGCAGGATTTGAAGATCGTTTGAACAACCTTAAGAGTAAAGGTGATTACTTGATCGATCAATGCACTGAACATCTTCAAGCAAAATTTAAGCAAAACATACAAAGCCACCTTCAGGGGACAAGAGACAGCTATTCTGCCATATGTAGCACAGCCCAAAGGGTAAGTCTTGTTTCAAAAAACTTTTTATGCCATTTAAGAATAACATGCATTATTATTTCTCTAAGTACTTGTTTCTTTAAATGGTATAAAACTCTTTCTACTGTTTCCATTTAAATTAAGTCTACAGGTTACTAATGTATAGCACTTCATCATTACTGTGGTACAGTTGAATTTCTTGTGATCCAAATGTTGCCTTGCAGCCAGGGAAACTAGCTTCTTCTCAGTTTTTACCTTAATCTGTCCACACCCTCACTACCTTCATGTACACTAGTTTATGAGCAGCTGCAGCAAAGAATTTAGAACTATTCCTGAACCAAAAACTAGGGAGCAAATTGCACTCTTACTGTCAGCAGTTTGCATACATACATAACAGGTCATAATTATGTGCTAGGAAATACTGTCTCTCTTACTAAAACCAGAATATACAGTTAAGAAGGGCTAGCTGGGTCATTCTGTTAATCCAATTAGGAGATCAAGCCAGCATAGTCTAAAAAAAAAAAACACAAACCAAAAAAAAACAACAAACAAAAAACCCGAAAACAAACAAAAAAAACCCCCCAAAAGTATATTTCACAGTCAGTAACATTTGTGGAGGTAGGTAAAACCTCATACTAGATCAATGGCAAAGTGTTGAACAAGAATACAGAAATAAGAGATAATGCTCTTCATTTGCATCTTTATTTTGTCTTTCCAGAAGCCATGCCTTAGATATTGTCCATCTTCTCCACAAATTAACAAGATGCAGTGGGAGCTTAAGGAGCTTTCGTCCCTCGGTACTTTGCACAAGGGCTAAAATAACCACAGTGTTAATAATTCTGTTTTATCTGCAGTTTTCAAGGTGGGAGAAGAGAGCCAGTAGTGGTGTTTGAAAATGCACTCACCTTACAAAATGTTTATTTTAGGTGTACCAGAGTCTGGAACATGAACTCCAGAAGCATGTTAATCATCAGGATACCCTACAACAGTGCCAGACTTGGCTGTCTACAGTGCAGTCAGAGCTAAAGCCAGCTACCTGGCCACCTTTCAGCCTGGCAGATGCAGTTAAACAGGTAAAAGTTCAGAACTTGAAAATGCTCAGTTATCCTTAGTAAGGTGAGTTCAGGTAAGAGCTTTATATTAATAGAAATTAGATACTCTTTCTGATTTTCTCAGAGGGCTGTGTGGCCTCTTTTTTTATTCCCAGCTCCCAAAGGCATTCCTTGAGTGAAAAATAACTGCACGTGAAAAACCACCCAGGGCCTTTGCTAGCTCTGCTTAATGCTTAGAAATATGTTACCCCCAAAAAAGTTGGCTCATTAGATAAACCTGCTCAGATACTCCACAGGTATGTTTAGCAGAGAGGTTGTGTCTTTTTGCTTGTCTAATTGCCCATCTATCTACTAATATTCCTATATGAGTCCTGGTTTCATAGTACCATGGACACAGAGTCTGTTGTCAGGCACTTAAAACAATTTTTCAGCCTAAGAGCGTAGAACTGCCTCTAGTCCACATTAGCCACTAAGAATGGTTTCTTTGCTTCTTGATTATTCTTAGTAACTTAATGTATTTTACATTGGATTTGTACCTTGTTTTCAAATTAAACTGGTATGATACTAAAAATGCTGGAGTTCAGGGCTGTCTCATCTGCCACGTCGCTTAATAGGGACCTTGAAATACTACAGATGGCAGCTGTGCAGGGGCAGGGGGAGCAGGGGGTGATGGTGGAGCCAGCAGGGCAGCACCTTCCCAATGACATGCAGACCTGCAGCACACAGGTGAGGAGAGCAGAGTCCCCCTGGTGTCAGCCACCACCTGGTGATCACCAGGAAAGTCTGTAGGGGTGAGGCCAGTCCCACATGGAGGCAGGAGGTCAGGGCAGCAAGGCAATGCCAGAAGGATCAGCCAGGCACAGATGCATCTATAGTGTAGCTCAGGTGAGGGCCATAGGTGGGTGAGGGCCTGAGCTTGCATGCAGCTCTTGAGCAAGGTGGAAGGCTTCTGAACAGTTTTCCATGGGCCAGGTCCCAGCTGGGCCAAGTCAGAGCTGGCCCTGAGCAGAGGCAGCCAAACCCCAAGGAGAGGGAGATAGAGGTTGCAAAACCCTTTAGTGCACTGAAGGCCCTGACCATCCCTAAGGATTAGGGACCTGTTCCAGTCCTTAACTGTTCTCAGTGTGAAAAATAGTTTCCCTCATGTCTAGGAAGAATTTCCGTGTTGCAACTTGTCACTTTTCCCCCTAGTCCTTTTTCTGCTTACCTCGGCAAAGAATTTGGCTCTGCCTTCTCAGTACTGCTCCCACCTGACCTCTACTATTTTTGGGTAATGGCAGACCAGAATTAGCCTCTCTTCCCCAGGCTGAACAAACCCAGTTCCTTCAGACCTGCCCAAACCATGTACTACAGCCCCATTCCCCCCACTGCCCTTTGCTGGACTTGCACCAGTTTGCCATTATCTCTTGTATGGGGAAAGAGGGAAACTGGGCCAAATACACCAGGGACAGCCTGACAAGTGTAAGTACAGGAGAATAATTGCTTCCCACAGTTTGCTTTCTGTGTTGCTGCTAATACAGTAATTTGGGGTTGCCACAAGGGCACACTGCTGTCATGTTCAACTTTTTGCCCACAAGGACCCACCACTGGCCCTCTGTGGTGGGTTACTCACCCCTCCTCCCTGGGTCTGTAGGAGGTGTGTTACTGCCCTGCTTGTCAACACTAATATCATTGTTTTCTTTTGGGATGAGGAAACTCTTCATAGGGAGAGGTGAGCTCCTACAGGGAATGTCAAAAGCAAGAACCCTGAACAGCATCATGTTGTCTGATCTTGGCAATTGTAGATACTGGGAGGGTTTCAGAAGGTTTGGGAAAGCATCTTGTACCACTGGGCTGGATTCCCCATGATCTGCCAGATGCTGGAGAATTTTATAGGTATGGGCAACATGACACTTTAATAATTGGATAAAGCCCTGCTTTCCATTCACCTCGGGAACGTAAGCCATCTTGTTGAAACTGTGTGTATCTATCCAACGCTTTATTTATAAAATACAAGCTAGGTAATGCGTATGTCACTAAGCGCTTTGATAATTGGATGATAATCAATTAGGGTTAGTCTTTTCCATAATTACGACAAAGCAGCCTTACCTAATAAAATAGTGTATGTCTACGTTTCATCTTTTGGAAATAATAGGCTAAAGTAAAAATATTAAAATACGTGATTGTCATAAAATAAGATATTATTTCCACAGTCTCGAAGTTTATTTGAGGGTTGTCTTCCCTCAGGTGAAACATTTCCGGGCTCTGCAGGAGCAAGCCAATACATACTTGGATCTTCTGTGCTCCATGTGTGATCTGTCAGATGCCACAGTGAAGAATACAGCAACAGATATTCAACACACAAAACAAACGGTACAAGATAACCACAACAACCTGCTTTTAATCC
This sequence comes from Charadrius vociferus, assembly GCF_000708025.1. Classification (NCBI taxonomy): domain Eukaryota; kingdom Metazoa; phylum Chordata; class Aves; order Charadriiformes; family Charadriidae; genus Charadrius; species Charadrius vociferus. The sequence continues at coordinate 1,080,899 of NW_009648157.1, read as the reverse complement.
TATTTAGAGCTTTAACTGCCTTGGTCTGTCCTCTTTTAAAAAGGTCATATTGGGTAACAGTTTAAAGAAATGTCTTTTTACTTTCATCTTAAGTATTTCTTTTAGAAATAGTTTTCTCTTTCTACTTCTCTCTCTCTTTTTTTTTTTTTTTTTAATTAGATCAATACATTTCTATCCTGGTAGTAACGCAAAGACACGACAAAGGTTGCTAAAAGTACTAAGGCAATGTTACGAGGTGTTGGCCTAAAGCTGCACAAATAACATTCTATGGAAGAAAACCTGATCCAAATTATTGTTTTCATAAAACACAATTCAGTCTATTCTTCTCTGTATTTATTAAGTTTAGACATATTTTACTGTTATTATTTATTTAACAGTAGATATCAATCTTATTAGGACATACTTAAATATTAGTTATAATAATAATAAAAATTATGATGGTTCAATTCATAAATCAGAGTGCATCTGTTTCAGCATATGAATTCATAGTGTACCTCAATTTTAAGTTTTAAAGTAGCTTAATGCTTGGTTTTAGAATAAAATTATAAACATAACAGTTATTAGAAGACAAACATTATGAGCATACCTGTTATAAACATGAAAATTTTAGTTTCCCATACACACATAACTAAACTTTTCAAACTACTTCTACCAAGAGTAAAAATCTAATATATACAGTAACAGTATTCCATACCAGAGAAGCAAATTGTACAAATCCAAGTAATCCATAAAAAAATGGCAGTCCAAATACTGAATAGCTAAGAAGTATCCCAAACATCAGAATGAGATTCTCCTTTTATATATAAAGCAGTGAAACATTTTTAAGAAATCACACTCGGTACAGTGCTGAGGTGTATTAAGCTGGTTGAGTGTCTAAACCTTAAAGGCGCCCTACTGCTGTATTTGGAGCAAAAGAAGCTGTGTGACTGTTGGTTTAAAGTGATTAATGGGCTCAGATCCGGTAAGCATTCTTCTTATTGGCATTTTACAAAAGGCATATAGGCAAAATAACTGGGCTAAGCAAATTAAATGGAAGTGTTTAGTTTAAGCTTTTATTTGGTCATTGTGAAGGCATGTAGAGCAGAGTCCAGCAGTATTCTTGCCGTGCAAGAGACTAAATCATACAGTTAATTTAAGCTTTAACAGAAGACTGAGAACACTTTGAAATACACACCCTCAAAAATATAGTTGCTTCTCTTGAGGGTGAATGATAATTCTTTTTTTTTTTTTCCCACAGCTTTCCTTTGATAGGTCTGATTTTTATGACTTTTGAAGGTTAAGACTCTTCTTGTGGATAATATCAGACCTTCAGAATCTAGTGCAGACTTTTTCTGTTAGTACAGTAATGTGCTCAGAGGAAGAATGGTATTCATCCTCCATTCTCCAAAAATAGCTGCATTAAAGCATTCCTACTCTTTTTCATTTCTTTTCTTCTAGATTGAGCAACAGATAATGCACTCTCAGTACTTGGCTCAAGGTTGGGAAGAGATCAAACAAATGAAGGCTGAGCTCTGGATATATTTCCAGGATGCAGATCAACAACTACAGAATTTGAAGAGAAGACGAGCAGAGTTGGAGCTAAACATTGCCCAGAACATGGTACTGCAGGTTAAGGTAAGGAGACTTTAGGTTAAGAACAATAGGTAAGGAAGTTCATCCTGTGGCTGATTTTATTATAATTCATGTTATATGCATGTATTGCATAGAATTGCTAATGCATTCTAAGAAAGAGCAGAGAAGACAGAGGAAAGAGGGTTTCCTTACTGATACTACAGGGCAACACAGAAAGCAAAACACTGTACTTTAATATTTTTCTGGGTAGTTTTTTTAATAGTAGACAATTTTCAGCCTGTTGTTCTGATTTGCCTTCACTTTTAATAGGCTGTCATGGTTTCAGCTAATTGCTGGTCACAGTGGACCTGAAGATAAGATCCGCAATTTGTGCTTGCTAAGTTCTTTGATTCCAATACTTCTAAATTATTTAGATCTGTTTCAAAATTAGTCTAGGAAACTATTTGATGCTGCTGGACTCTGAAAACCGTGGCAGAATAGGTACAACAGCAACCCAATTTAGTTTACCCAAAATAATGAGACAAATGCCTTCAGATCTTCACTCATTCATTTAAAGATGAGAGAATTTTTATGGCCATTCTGCACACATCAAAAATGATTAAATGCTTGTGTTTGCAGTTTTGGTCTAGACTTTGCTTGTATGCTTTTTCTGATACGATAGGAGTTAGGTGAAAAGTAGCAGCACTTCCTTTTCATGTCTGTTCTACACAAGTGTTTGAACAAAGTCATAGCACTTGAAGATACCTCAGCACAATGTGGACTGAAAGCTGTTACACTACCTATCATTAGAGTCCAGGAAGAAGCAGGAGTCTGTATTTCTTCACTGTTTCAGACAGGAACTTTGGATTATTATGAAAGGCAGGCACCTGATGTACTGTCAGATGTGGCACAATGTGTATTTTTTCCTAGAATTCGCCCTGGTAATTGAAGATGCCTAGCTCCATTTGAAGCAGTCACAAAGAGGAATGAAGCGGAGCTGGGCCAGTAGGAGCTCTCCTCCAGAACCCCTACCAGTCCTCAGTGAAAACGCATCATCCTAGCAAAGTGCTGGTGCTGGGCATGTTTGTTTAGTTACAGTTATTGGAACTAGAATTTGGGAAAAGATTATATTTACCCTAAACAGTGTGTAATATTTGAAATATATTTGGTTTCTTTTAGTTGTCAGTACATCGGGGTTTTTTTGGTTTTTTTTTTTTTTTTATTAACTTTGTAGCCCTCTATTGTACTCTCTCCAGTAGTTCTGTGTCTTTCTTGAACTGGGGAGCCCAGAACTGGACACAGTACTCCAGATGTGGCCTCACCAGGGCAGAGTAGAAGGGGAGGATGACATCCCTTGACCTGCTGGCCACACCTTTTTTAATGTAACCCAGGATACCATTGGCCTTCTTGGCCACAAGGGCACATTGCTGGCTCATGGTCAATTTGTTATGCACCAGGAATTCTGGTTCCCTCTCTGCAAAGCTGTTTTCCAGCAGGTCAACCCCTAACCTGTACTGGTGCATGGGGTTATTCCTCCCCAGGTGCAGGACCCCACACTATTATTATATATAAACAATCATTGGTTTTGTTTCAATAATGATAGCAATAGTGGTCGCTATTACAGAAGTAGGAACAAAATGAAGTATGGATGTGGGGGCTCACTGACTCATGGACTCTGCTTCCTATTTTTAGTCTCTAATGAAAAAGGAAAATGAAGAGAATGAGCTAGAAACTGTACTGGTAAAATGAATTCTCATGAGACCCAGAGTATCTTGCATGTTTTAGTGTACAGTGGGAGCGGTGCTAGTCTTGAAGCCTGGACAAGGTGTGACTTGATCATGATTTCTGTTTATCACTGGCACTTGGAAACTGCTCTGGTTTGCTTTCACGTCTATAACCAACCTGTCCTCACATTAGAAGATGGGGAGAAAGATTAGGGGAGGGGCAAAGGCACTTCTTCCAATTTACATCAGCACAGCATTTGCCTGGGCAGAAAATTAGTCCTTACACAATTTATATATTTCAGAGTTTTTATTTAAATTCCATCTTATAATTTTGAGCAGGTGTCACCATATTGGTTTTGACTTGTATCTTTTTCAGGAATTCAGTCAGAAGTTGCAGTCTAAGCAGTCAGCTCTTACCTCTGTGACTGAGAAGATGAACAAACTAACCCAAGGACAGGAATCACCTGAACACAAGGAAATAGGAGAGCTGAGCAACCAGTGGCTGGACCTCTGCCTTCAGGCACACAGTTTGCTCATACAGAGGGAGGAGGATCTGCAGAGGACGGGGGATTATCATGATCGCATGAATGTGGTTGAAGTTTTCTTGGAAAAGCTCACAAAAGAGTGGGACAACCTGGCTAGGTAAAAAAATGTAGTGGCATGCACAAAGCTGACAGCGCATATACGCTGAAAGAGCTGTTTACAGAGCATCTCTAAATAGGATCCACTAAAAGTCCCTTTTCCCATCCTTAATTAAAAGCAGGCCTCCTTTATTAATTATAGGACAATTACTTGTATTGAAATAAAGAGCTTGAGAAGCCAGATCTTCAGTGTTTGTCTTTAAGGCAAGCACTGTTTGATCTCATCTCAGGGATATAGCATTTTCTGATATTTCAAGCATTTTGACTATTTTGTTTGAACTCTTTCATTTGGCTTACTGTGTTTCAAGTGTGGTTTTCATTGTGATACTGTGTTTTATCTACTAGGCTGTTATATTAAAGTTTAGTTGCTTCTGCTAAATGATTGCAGCTGCTTTGTATAGCATAAACACACCAGCTGTGTGTAAAATTGTGAGAATATATTGCTGCTGCTCTGACTTTTGCGGAAAAAGATTCACTTCAACTTCAGTACTTGTTGTTTATATGGGCAATATAACCAGAATACTCTGTAGTATTCATGTTGATTTTTACGGTCAGCCTGATGACTACATTGCAGATGAAAGGGAGAGGACTAAAAACTTTTTAATTAATATTCAAGACTGGTACCTTCAAAAGAATGTGAAAACTGTGAAAAATATTTACAGCATAAGGATTTCAATATATTGTGGGCTTATAATTCATCCTGACTTCTTTTAAAAATCTATCCTGAGACAAGATCTAATTAATTTTTGTCCTATCCATTTTGATAACAGATCTGATGCTGAAAGTACAAACGTGCACCTTGAAGCTTTGCAAAAATTGGCACTGGCACTACAGGAAAGGAGATTTGCTCTGGAAGACTTGAAAGATCAGAAACAAAAGATGACAGAACATCTGAATCTTGATGACAAAGAATTAGTAAAGGAGCAATTTGGTCATTTTGAGCAACGCTGGACTCAGCTGGAAGACCTTGTCAAAAGGAAAATTCAAGTTTCTATTTCAACATTAGAAGAGCTCAATTTGGTGCATTCAAAATTTCAGGAACTAATGGAATGGGCAGAGGAGCAGCAACCTAGTATGTCAGAGGCTCTTAAACAGAGCCCTCCTCCAGATTTGGCTCAGAGTCTTCTCGTGGATCATCTTACCATTTGCAGTGAGCTTGAAGCCAAACAGCTTGTTCTGAAGACGCTTGTGAAGGACGCTGACAGGGTGATGACCAACCTAGGGCTTAATGAAAGGCAGGAGCTGCAGAAAGCACTTTCTGATGCACAGCACCATGTAGACTGTCTCAGTGATCTGGTTGGCCAGAGGAGAAAGCACCTGAATAAAGCACTGTCTGAAAAGACCCAGTTCCTTATGGCAGTCTTTCAGGCTACAAATCAAATTCACCAGCATGAAAAGAAGGTAACATTTCCGGAACACATTTGTCTGTTGCCAGAAGATGTGAACAAACAGATCAGGACTTGTAAGAATACCCAGGCTAACCTGAAGGCCTATCAAAATGAAGTCACGGGGTTGTGGGCTCAAGGAAGGGATTTAATGAAAGAAGCCACAGAACAAGAAAAGAGTGAAGTGTTAGGTAAACTGCAAGAACTACAGAATGTGTATGACACTGTTTTACAAAAGTGTAACCAAAGATTGTTAGAACTGGAGAAAAATATAGTTTCCAGGAAATATTTCAAAGAAGACTTGGATAAAGCTTGCCATTGGCTAAAACAAGCTGATATTGTCACATTCCCAGAAATCAATGTAATGAATAGTAACTCTGAACTATACACGCAGTTGGCAAAATATCAACAGATTCTTGAGCAAACTCCAGAATATGAAAATCTGTTACTTGCACTGCAAAGAGATGGCCAAGAAATCCTACCATCACTTAATGAAGTGGATCATTCTTATCTGGATGAAAAACTTAACAGTCTCCCTCAGCAGTTCAATATTGTCACTGCTCTGGCAAAAGAAAAATTATATAAGGTTCAGGAAGCAATTTATGCCAGAAAAGAGTATGCCTCTCTGATTGAGTTGACAAGTAAAGCTCTGACTGAGCTAGAAGATCAGTTTATTAACATGGACAAAGCTCCAGCTGCTGTTTTAGCCAAAGAAGCTGTGTCACTCCAGCAGGCCTACAGAGATCTCCTAGGTGAAGTGGTGAGCCTTGGTGGAGCAGTGGATGAACTAAACCAGAAGAAGGAGGCCTTTCGAAGCAGTGGCCAGCCATGGCAACCAGATGAGATGTTAAAACTTGTCACGCTCTATCACAAGTTGAAGAGGCAAATAGAACAGAAAATCAACCTGTTGGAAGACACAATAGAAGCATGCCAGGAGCATGAGAAAATGTGTGTTCAGTTTGAGGCACAACTAGAGGCAGTGAAGAAGGAGCAGATTAAGGTAAATGAAGAAACGCTCCCAATAGAAGAAAAGTTGAAAATATACCATTCTCTGGTGGGCAGCTTGCAAGACTCAGGGAGTCTTCTGAAGCGAATAACTGAACATCTAGAAGCCCTTTCTCCCCAGCTTGACTCTTCTGCATGTGAGGCAACAAATCACCAAGTGCAGTCTTGGCAAGAGAAACTAAAGTCTTTGCATGCTGCCATTGGTGACACCGTAATGGAGTGTGAGAACAGACTTGTGCAAAGCATAGACTTCCAGACAGAAATCTGCCGTTCACTTGACTGGTTGAGGTGGGTGAAAACAGAACTTAATGGAACATTAAGTTTGGACCTCAAACTGCAAAGCATCCAAGAAGAAATCCGAAAAGTTCAGATACATCAGGAAGAAGTGCAGTCAAGCCTGAGAATAATGAATGCACTGAGCAATAAAGAGAAAGAGAGATACATGAAAGCAAAGGAACTGATACCTGCTGATCTGGAAAACACTCTTGCTGAACTGACAGAACTAGATGGTGAAGTTCAAGAAGCTATCCACATGAGACAGGTTAGTGCACCCTAAGTGTCATTAGTTTCTTGCTCACGAAGCTGAAAAATATGGCTCTGTGGCTTGATGTTTGTAATCATTATGAAAAGATTGATTTTGATAATCCTGTTGTTTGGGGTTTTTTAATGACTTAGGTTGTGGCTGGTTGCCGTGGATAACTTGGTGAGGAGAGGGGGAGAATGCTTTCTTAATATGCATTTATACCTGCATATAGAAGTGCAAACTCACTCAAACCTACTTCCATGTAGTCTCTCCAGACCTGTATTTTAGATATAGTAAAAGGAAAAGAAAACAAGAATGGGCAAAATCCAGACTCTCAGCAGAGGATAGTTTTGTTGCTGCTGTGAATTTTATGTCTGTGACCCTCTGTATAATTTTCCCTTTTATTTCAGGCTACCTTGAACAAATTATATAGCCTCTGCCAAAGATACTACCAAGTGATGCAGCTAGCAAATGACTGGCTTGAAGATGCTCAGGAATTTCTACATTTAGCAAGAAATGGTCTTGATGTTGAGAACTCTGAGGAGAACCTAAGGAACCACATTGACTTTTTCAGCACGGAAAGTCAATTCAGTAATCACTTGAAGGAGTTACAGGGCCTTGTGTCTGAAATAGAGCCCTTTATCCAAGCCACAGCAAGAGAGCAGCTGATGCAGGATGTAGCTGCATTGGAGGAAAAGGCCAAAGGGACAAAGCAAGAAGCCAAAACCCAGCAAGAGCAGTTGCAAAGGTATATTCATCTTTTCTTTTTCTTTCATTTTAAGATCACCTTCTTGATGATGAAAAAAAGAGATAACAACATTAATTGGAGTTTTATAAAATGTTTGTGCTACTGATCAGAGAAGTGGATATCGGGATTCAGAGCTCTTGGATTCTGTTTTCTCCTCTGCTACTGACTGGCTAGGTGTGTGATCACGAGGACGCTATGATAAAATTATACAAAGCCTGGAACGGCATTGAGAAGAGTAGGAAATTACTGTCCCTTATTTCACCTGGCATAAGACCTATGCAGAAACAAATTAAATTGAAGCAGACATTTTGAACTAAAAGGAAATACCTTTTTAACCAGCATAACTATGTTACTTATTATTCCTGAATGTTCTGGATTCCAAAAGTTTGGGTGGGTTTAAAACATAGCATAGACAAAGTCACCGAGGAAAAGTCAATCAAGGGCTGTTAAATGCCAAGCTGTGTCTGTAAGGCATAGCTGAAAATCAGGAGCATATGCTTCTATGTGTAGTCTTTCCCAATAATCTTTCTTTTTCCTGGAAAATATGGTGTAACAGCAAAACTAAGCAGTTATATTGAAAATTAAGTACAACAATATTCCTGATTTTCAAATGGGTTTATACTGCATTAAATTGTTCTTTCTGGAACTATATTTTTAAGGTGTGCTTCTGAGTGGCAGGAGTACCAGACAGAGAGACAGAAGGTTATTGAAGTGATGAATGAGGCTGAGAAAAAGTTATCTGAATTTTCAGTAGCTAAAGCTGCTTCTTCTCATGAAGCAGAAGAGAAGTTGCTAACGCATAAGGTAAGGTACTGAAAACTATATGAAATCCTTTTCCTTGAGTGAAAATAAACACATGGTATGTAGGTTCCTACCTGTGGCAACCTGAATTTGAGTTTTTAAATCTTCTCCTGTTGTGCTTAACTGTGTCATAGCACACCAAGAGGTGTTTTGTGTTGGGAAGAACATGTGTTTTATTTGTGGGGTGACTGGGACAGATATTTTTAATCACTTTTCAGCTTAATCTCTATGTGCCTATGACTGTAGAGAACTGGAAGGAACCAGGAGGTTCCTAAAAGCTTTGGGAGCATTAGTCCCAAAACTGTGTACCCTACAAGACATTCAGATCAACAGAAACATCCATCTACTTTGGATCATGTGAAGTAGTTTTACTAGGACAGGAGGGGTTGCAGTTTAATATTAACTCTTGTTTAGTTTGAAAGACAGAAATGTAACTTAAAAGAATTACTTTCTCCTCTAGTGTTTAGGGTGCTAATCAGTTGCCTAAATAAAAGCAGTTAGTGGTGCTTCAGACATGCTGGCTGGTCTCCAGCTGTGTGTCTGAAAGCAGGAATCTCCCCTAAGAGTAGTGTCATGTCTTGCGGCTTCCTGAGAATATCCTGATACCCTTGGACATCTAAACTGGCATTAGAGATACGCATGACATAAAAGTATGCTTAAACACCTGAATTGCTTCTTTCTTTTTTAAACTCTAATAGAAGTCAATCTTTGTTACGAGAAGGGTCCTGAATACTCATTTTCATCCCTTTTGAAGGTCTAGCAAGGAAGAGAAAATGTGATTACACCATATTTCTGCTGCTTCCAGAGAGTTGCATTTGGACAAGGTGCTTCAAGTAGCTGTAGCTGGTGTATTGCATATGAAAAACAAAGTGAGACCTAACCACCTCACTCAGCATAGGGTACCTCCTCTTTGTCTGCAGTGGATGAAAGTGGATTGCATGTCTGTTGTAAAAGAGGAAAACAGTGCTTATTTTTGCTTTTTCAGACTCTTGTGTCTGTAGTGAATTCTTTTCATGAGAAGATCACAACCCTAGAACAAAAAGCCTCACAGCTGGAAAAAGTTAGCAATGATGCCAGTAAGGCAACTATAAGTAGATCCATGACAACAGTTTGGCAGCGCTGGACACGGCTCCGGAATGTAGCCCAAGAGCAAGAGAAAATTTTGGAAGGTGCAGTGCAGGAATGGAAGGGCTTTAATGATAAGGTAACTTCTGGTCTTGGTAAATCCTCCTTTACTAACTACCTAGGTTTTCACTCATTATACTGCCTTATTAATCATCTTGTGGTAGAGGAAGCTGATAGCAGGAATAACAGTGATTTTTCTCAGGTCTTATTAAAAAACAGCTATGGAATACTTAGGTTTAGAACCACTGCCTCCAAGGCTTGCACTATTCCTCTATATGCATAGTGTAGTAAATACAGAGTTGTTTTGGTTTCTAGTGGTTCTTCAGAATCTTATTCTCTGTTTCCCTTACCCAGATGGTTCTATTCTAGTCAACCTCTTTTTTTTTTTTTTTCCCTGTGGAGTATGAAGTTGCCATTTCTGAATTTATGCAGTGATATTATTGCCTGTCACTGGTCACTGATCAGGTGTCACTTTTTTTCCTTATATCCTACCTGACTCTTTTTCTGTCATTGTCCATTATTTTATGCTCAGATTGCAGGTTCTCTGAGAATGGGGATAATCTTTTTCTTAAATGTATGACTGAGGCCTAATATGAGTCTGCCCTGGGGTAGAGCTCTAGGTCCTATGGCAATAAAGATGATAAATGCTAAAAAATATGAGGACCCACTTGACAAAAGTCCCTTAGCAAGTCCTAGTCCAGTGTGAAGAGCTAGGGCTAGCTACCTGAATCTAGTACATTAGAGCATAGATTTATATCTGCTATAGAGACTGGTGCACAGGCCCTATACTCCAACTGTTTTACAGCATCTAAATGTACAGCACTGGGTTTAGCACCTTTTTGTATTGGTTGTTCTAGCTTCTTTTTAATTTCCTTATTGCCAAGATTGCATATCTTTCCATAGATTCAGAAAGCCACCATAGCAATAGATCAGCTACAAGGCCGCTTACCAGAAAGCTCAGTGGAAAAAGCATCCAAGGCAGAGCTTCTGGAACTCCTGGATTACCACAGTAGTTTCCTTCTGGAGGTAGAGCACCAGCTGTCATCTTTGGGCCTGCTCAAACAGCATGCTGTCAGCATGCTTCAGGATGTGGAAATAAAGCCTCTGTCTCAGGAGGAGCTACCAGTTATGCAAGAAATCAAAGCGATGCAAGATCGATGCCACAAGTAAGGCAATATTTTAAAGGATCCACTAGAAAAATGGTACCTTACAATTCAGTAATAAGAGTTCACATATCGTTTTTGTTTTCATTAACAATTACCATGCTTAAGATAAAAATTAGTTAATGTATTTAAAATAAGCATCAGTTTATAATTAATTTTGGAATACGTACGTTATCTTTACTATTAAATATTTTTTGACAAAGCAATGTTTTTAGACAATGCTTAATTCTTCACAAATAGTTACTGCTTCTTTGTTTCTGAAGTATGCAACAGAAAGTGAAAAAAGGTGTGAAGATGGTGAAACAGGAGCTGAAGGAGCGTGAGGAGGTTGAATCAGATATTAATATTGTGAAGTCCTGGATCCAGGAAACAAAAGAATATTTATTAAGCCCTGATGTAGAAGTGGATACTCAACTTCAGGAGTTACAGGTATATCAAATCTGTCAATTTCTAAATTACAATATTTATCTTTGTTGTAATCTGCTAATGGGTGTTAAACCACGAATTCAAACTAGACAACATTAATTAGATTTTGAGTAAGCCACTAGAAAAATGCATAAAGCATGAAGTAGCTGATGAGCTATAATACCTAATTTTAAAGATATTTATGATATATTTAAGTATTTTCATTTATTCAGTTTTATGTGCTAGCATATTGTTCAGTAATTTTTCTCCTCTCATCTAAAATATGGGGGAAATACAGAATGGGAATGGAGAGAATATGATGTTTCTTTTCTATCTCAGCAGTTTGGGATGGGGAGGGAAGCAACAAAACTAAATAAACTCTTTTCACAGGAGGTGCTGAAAATTGTTATTTTCTATATACATGTGGTCACACAGGAACGGACAACTGGACAGACAGTCATAAATGAGAATACAGGGAATCCCAAGATACAACTGTTTTAATGAACCATTTAAAAAAATTGAAAGTAATTAGCTTTGTTGCAAGCTGTGTGTAACGTCTGCATTTGCTAAGTTTACACAGAAGTGTTTTTTCCCATTGTTCTTAATGATACTGTTTTTCTGTCATTAGTCTCTCCTTGGTGAAGTAACTACTCATCGTCAGGCTGTTGAAAAACTGGCTGAACAACAACAGAATAAGTACTTGGGGCTTTATACCATTTTGCCTTCTGAACTCTCTCTTCATTTAGCAGAAGTTGGGCTGGCCCTTGTAACTGTACAAGATCAGGTAAAGCATAGTAGACAAATGTATTACAGCTCCATAGCCCTTCTTTATAACTAAGTGGAATACAGTAACCAAGTGTAGTCAAACTATGACAAGGTAGCGTCGTGGTTAAACTCCAGCTGGGAACTAGGACCACACAGCTGCTCACTCACTCTCCCCAGCTGGGATCGGGGAGAGAATCAGAAGAGTAAAAGTGAAGAAAAACTTGTAGGTTGAGATAAAGACGGTTTGATAGGTAAAGCAAAAGCCGCACAAGCAAGCAAGCAGAACAAAACAAGAATTAATTCACTACTTCCCATCAGCAGGCAGGTGTTCAGCCATCTCCAGGAAAGCAGGGCTCTATCACGCATAAAATTACTTGGGAAGACAATGCCATAAATCAGAATGTCCCTTCACTTCCTTATTCTTCCCCCAGCTTGATATGCTGAGCACGACGTCATATGGCATGGAACGTCCCTTTGGTCAGTTGGGGTCAGCTGTCCCAGCTGTGTCCCCTCCCAGCTTCTTGTGCAACCCCAACCCATTTGCTGACAGGGCGGTGTGAGGAGCAGAAAAGGGCTTGATTGTTTAGCAACACATGAAAACGTCAGTGCGCTATCAACATCGCTTTCATCCCAAATCTAACACATAGCAGTATACCAGCTGCTAGTAAGAAAATTAACGCTATCCTGGTTGAAACCATGACAAGTAGCTTCATTACCTTCTTCCTTTGAATTAAAATTAGTTAAATGAAAGTTAATTTCCTTTCAGGAGGAGAGATTTCTGGTTACTGACTTTAATTCTTGTTGTTGACAGATTCAAACCAAAGAAAGAGAAACTCAGCAGATCAAAACATTGAATCAAGAGTTTGGTCAGAAAATCCAGGGGATAGCAAATGAACTAAATGCCATTCTTTCCAAACTGAAAAAGAAAACAAATGATATAGTACAAGCTAAAGTTGAACAAAAGGTAAGGCATGGCTTCCCTTATTTGGTTATAACATGAATTCTTCTGAATTGGGACGTTCACTTCATACCAACATTGTATTTGGGAGACCTGCTGTCCTGGTTCCGGCAGGGATGGGGTTAATCTCCCCAGGAGCCGGCAGGGGGCAGGTATTCCATCCCACGTGACCCATGCCCGGGCTATAAGAGGCGCTAGCCGGGGCGAGGAGAGGAGTCGCCACTCGGGGGTGGGCTGCGGCGGTGCGGGTCCGGTCGGTGCGCTTCGCGGCGGTACTGTAATCGCGTTTTCGTCTTTTCCTTTTGCTGTTCTGTTAAATTGCACTCTTTTAACCCACGAGTTTGGCCCTGTCATTTTCTTTTTCCACGACTGTGGGAGTTGTGCGAGCGGCTGCGTGGTTCTTTGTTGCTGGCTGAGGCCAAACCACGACACCTGCATGATACATTTTTTTAATGTAGTTCAACAGAGGAATGGACAGAAATAAAGGTTGACTGATGAGATTTCTTAATTACATTCTTTGCAAAGTAGCCATACAGGGACTTGAGTGAGTAACACAACTTGGAGGAAATAACTGAGAGTAAAAGCAAGTCAGGTGGACAAAGTTATGCTGTTCCCTCTAAATAATGAGTATGAATCCAATCTGAGAAAACCTAAGAGGCTCCCAAACTGCTCCTTGTCCCAGTCTGTACTGAAAAGACCGTTCTTTACAGTACACCTTTGCTTGCGATAAATAAAATTTTACTCATATCATTTGGAGGAATAATGATGTAAAGTACTAGTGGTGCGGTTTAGGGTAATGCAAAGGACTCTTGATTCCTTTTTGTAGGTTTTCTTCATCTTAGGTATGTACTACACATAAAATATCTGTACTTAGGTGTAATGGCCAAGTTAGGATTATCATGAGAATAGGGGATTTTGGCGGGGATAGACGGGGCAGAGGTTACTTGAGGGTGTTTTTTTGTTTGGTTGGTTGGTTTGATTTGTTTTTTAACTAGTCAAAGATAAACTTGACTAAGTTGCTGTCTGAAAGTAAGCAAAGCATATCAAATAATAGGAGATTTGGCATGTTTGGTATGTCAAAAATTACCTGTTTATTTTCATGAGTTGCTTTTAACATGCTCCAAAGTACAATTCGCTTTGCAGGAGGTATTACTGAAATAAATTCCTTTAAAATTGGTGTATCTCCTTGATCCCAGTAATTACGGAGTAAGCCAGTAAAGTGTGCTTCCCCACATTCCATAGACGAAAACTCTTACCGGAGATTTAATAAACTTCCCTCAACTGCATTTATGTCAGCACTCAGCTGGTACTCCTGAGATTGGATTGGCTTTGATTACAGCAGTAAATATTATTATGTTAACATTGAAACTGTGAAAAATAAAATAAAAAATTGTTTTAAATCCGTGTGACCCAAGTGGATCCTTCCTTCACTTTTAAGCAGCATATAAATTCTGCATCATTTCTATAGTAGAGACATTTATTTATGCCTGCATGAAATATGCGTGTCTTTGTATTCAGATGAGTAGTTCAACATCTGTTTTTATGTCTACATGTAGATGGTTATGTCACTAAGTCATGTTACTGTTCATGGAATAATATTTGTTTATCATAACAGTTGATCATAACACTCTAAAGTGTGTCTGCCAGGACAGCCCTAACCTGAAGAGCTTGAAGTACCTTTCTGAAGCACCTGTAGCTAGAGCAGTGTTCTGAATCAATTTTTGTCGGCTGATTGCAATTTATATTTCTAAAGGTAGTTGTAAGGGGGCTAGAGAGTTTGATGAGACTTATTTTATTTATATTACAAAACCAAATAATTGTTAACACCATAGATATAAAAATAAAATACAAAAAAAAAAACAACCAACAAAACAGTTACTCCCTCGCACAGAAACTGAAGCCCATAACTGTATTATCAATCTATGAGAAACACAGGAAACCTTTTAGGTTTCCGTTTTAAACTTTTCAGAAACTTTGTAACTATGGTAAGAAATATTGATTTTAAAATATGTTTCTATTGAAATAGGCATCCAGACTGCTCCTGTGTCAACATCAAGCTATGAAGACTCAAGTTTCAAATGAAAATAAGTTGTTTTTTTTTCTGATGCATTAATGAGTAATTACATATTTCTGAGTTTGTAAGGGTATATTTTAAGACAGCAACAAGACAAAACCCCTTTCCAATATATAAAAATCCTTGTCATGGCAATGTGTGCTATTAATTTCAAAAACAAACACGGAAAGATGGCCAGGAACAGTTAATGTCACTCTGAAGTGACTCAGTCTTTTGCTATGGTAGGGAAAATGGTTATCCATTTCAGCCAGGAAGTCAGAGAAGAAAGAGTAATGGCATACGTTTTGGAGATGACCAAACATCCTGCTGTTCTGCCTTCCTGCTTAGACAAACATTGTTGGTTTCAAGCCAGAATAAAAATGGAACAAACTATGGAGACTTTGGACAGGGTATAAAAGTTGCAAGTTGGACTAGAAATAATCAACCAGAAAGCTAACACTTCCTGAATCACTGATTTTCTTGTTTTTCTGTCTAGATGCTTGGTGAAGAGTTGGACAGCTGCAATATAAAGCTGTTGGAATTAGATGCATCAGTCCAGGACTTTGCAGAGCAGAACGTACCGCTGGCGAAGCAGCTGGCTAACAGGATAGGGAAACTCACTGCATTGCACCAACAGACCGTGCAGCAGGCTGAGTACAGAGCAGCCAAGCTCAGTCAGGTATGATCTCAAATCCTTTCTGCTGTTCCCTTTCAGAAGCAGAAGGAGCATGCAAACTTCTCATTTATTTTCCTGTAGTTATGCAAGAAGGGGCATTCCTTGTCACATCTGCCTATTATGAGTCAGGGCTTGTATCACACCCTAAAGAGAGGCACAGATGGGTCAGATCAGGAGAGTGGAATAATTCTGTGATGCTGCTTTAACATCCTCTTCCTTGAATCATCTGGTGGTTGTTTCCTCTTGTGCTTTGAAAAGATTATGGACCTTCCCACAAACAGTAGCGTGCCAGGAAATACTGTCTCATTGTACTTTTCAGGGCCTCTGACTTATCACTGTTACCTATATTTGCAGCATTAAAAAAGAAAAAAAAAAAGTACTCTTTTGCTCTAGTCACAATCTGTAGAGGGCGAATATAATTTGTAGATTAAATAGAAAAGCCTAGATACAACGGCCCTGGTAATGCATAATGTTTATGCAACACTTCAGCCTTCATAAAGATGCTTCCCTTGTGGCTCAAAGTCCCTGAAACTCTTTCTTATTTATCTTTTGGTAATTGTTGTTATCCAAAAAAGTCTCGCTAAAAGCAAAGAAATGGATTTTCTATAGTTCAATACCCTGATAAATTATGAGTTGTCATTTCTGCATGCATAAGGAAGCTTCTGTAAGGCGCAAAAAAGATAAATATTTCGTGATTCTCTTTTCAGTTTCCTCTAAAATATTGTTTTTAAAAAGAGATAGCAAATTACTATCAAAGTAAGAGTCAAAGGTACTTGGTGAAGGGATTTAACTATTAGGATATTTTTTATCAGCACCAAGAACTCCCCTTCCTATCATGAAAAATGATAGGTAAGGCAAACTTTGATCTATCCTTCATACATGACAAATGTATAAAAATCAGTGAAATTATTCTGGCTAAGTGAGAAGAAAATTTGAACTAAAGAACACTTTGTTAATCACAAAGCGGAGCTTTTGTCCTCTATTTTGCAGTAAGTGCAACTTTTCTTTTTTTGAAATATGACAGGCTGAGTGAATAGAGCAGGTTTAAGATAAAGGTGATTCTGGGGATGACATGGAAAGAGTCAAAGAAAAGTAAGAAATTGCATAGGAGAGGCTTGCAGTGAGCCACAAACTGAGCAAGAAGGTATTTTGGAACTTAGGTGTGAGGCTGAATATGTGCAGGAAGTGTACCCTCTAGGGATATATTTGAGCATCTGCACTCTCCCAGTGTGACCTACATTCTTGTAGTACCTTTTTTCCCCTGAAATAAATATGCTTGTTACTGGAAGCAGACCTATTTTAACTCCATAAATACAGAAGTAATTAAATTATTTTCAACAGTAAGATAAAGTTGTTAAAACGATCCCCAAGTTAAAAACAGTAAATGAAGTAAAAGTAAATTTATCTTTCTATAAGAACTGTACAGAATTACATCTTAGGCTTAAGTAAGTGGATTTGTCTTTTATATCCAGGCTGCTTCACACTTGGAAGAATACAATGAGATGCTGGAATTCATACTGAAATGGATCGAGAAAGCAAATATCCTAGTGCACGGTAGTATAACATGGAATTCTTCCTCTCAGCTTCGTGATCAGTTTAAAGCCTACCAGGTGATTATATGAGCTACGAAATTTAAAGGGCAGTGTATAAAAGAAGTTATTTTTTGAGCAGTGAAGTTTTATTTCCTACACTTCTTTGCTTACTTTCCTTGAGGAAAAAAGTCTTAAAAAACCTAGATTTCTTCAATTGTTCCCCCAAATCTTAAAAATTATTAATTTGTTTTGAAGACTGAAATTAAGATATATTGTTGAATAAAACTATGTGATTCAAAGTTGATCTCTGTGTTTACTCAAGTACATTGACTTCATAGCTGCTTTTGATTGAACAGTGTGTCTATACACTGTGATTCTGTCACACTGAGTACCTGATTGCAGTTAATATTCCTCTAGTTAACCAAACACAATTTTCAGGCTTGGTTGTTGGTTGAGATTTTTTTTGTTTGTTTGTTTGTTGTGGTTTTTTTTCCTCCTCTCTGCTAAATTGGAATAGCCTTTGTTCTTATCTGAGTTTCACCCCAAATGTTCTCAGACTGATACCCAATGGATGAGTTTATTCCAGTCGCTTCCTGAGCACCTCGCATCAGAGTGTTTTGCTGTCCCTGTGACAGTGCAATTTGTTCTCTGTGTGTCTGTGTGTGAAATGTGTAAGTGTGGAATCAGGGGAGCAGTTTGATAAGGTTCAAGCTTGCCCACTCTTACATGACCACGTGGAACAAGTCAAAGCTTCGTAAGATGATCACATCTCATTAATGCCAAAATAAGAATGCATTAATTATGGTTTATATATATGCATTAGTTAATTGTCAGTTGCATTCACTTACAGAGGGATCGTAGTATGCCACACTTTCTTATCCTGAAGAGGAACCTCCAGGCAACTCTTCCTGAGCATAGCTGGGAGTTAGCATTTCTGGTTTGATTTTGCTGTGGCTTTTTCCCTGCTTCAAAAGTTGATGAGGATACGGGCTTTACCAGTGCCATCCCACAGAACACTTTGGTAGCCATTTTTTAGGCAGCATTAATGATTACTGCGCTGCTATGACACTGCACCTAAGTGCTTTCCACTGCTTCTATTAGGTACAGCAGGCTTCCAGAACAAATCCTATCCATAGATTGGGTATATTATATTTTTACAGGCAAGTGCATATAGCAAAACACTAAAAGAAATGTTTGTAAGTACAGCTGCTGAAGCTTCTTGACTTACTGTTTTGTTTCACAGTCTCCCTAAGATGAAGCACTTCAGCACACACTCAGAATTAAGCATATTGCCTAAGCCTTACAGGAAATCAGTGGAACTTAATCATATGCTTACAGATGTGTACAAATTGAGGAATTTGCAGAACAGGAATATACTTATACACAGAAATGTTTAATCTGAAGCTCAACTCTGGCATTCAGTTTGTTCATATCTTCATCTAGACTATGCTTGATGAGTCCGGAGAGATTCATGGTGATCTTGAGGCCATGAGTGAAAGGATTGAGTATCTGGCAAGCGTATACTGTACTGAAGGAATGTCACAGCAAGTGCTGGAACTGGGGCGGCGAACAGAGGAATTACAGCAAGTTATCAAAGTGCGGCTACCAAATCTCCAAGATGCTGCCAAGGTATATGAAAGCAGTTTTTCTAATGCTAGCTGACAGCTATAGGGTGGTGCATGCATCATGTTTTTGAGACTATTAGCCGGACAGAGTATCTGTGGTCTATAAAGGGCATGGCTGTGTTGTCTAAAGCTAGATGTCTTGCGCCATTTGAGATACTGCCTTCAGGTGCTGTTCCAGATGGGGACAAGATTCCTGCAGGTCCTGTCATATCTGCCCATTCTGGATGGATGTATTGGGGATTATGGTGTGTCTCAAATGGCACTGAGAACTATGTTTAGACACTTGAAAAGTGTCTGTGTTGGGACTTATATTGTGCCATTTCCTTAATTTTTCTCTTTCAGTATCTAAAGCCTGCTATCTATTAATTTACATCAATACTGGACCAGACCAGGATTCCATAATGTGAGAACTACCGCTACAAGGGAGTGCAGTGAAAATAATTAACGTGCTTTTTCATGTCCCCGACATTTCTGTGCAGCTCTTCCTTACCAGTTTATTGTTAACGTAAATACGTGTTACACCTATGTGATGCATGGTAAACTGGTGCAAGACACAGGGAGAAGCACAGAAGTATTTTCTACTTGCTCTTACCTTCAGGGCAAGAAGTTTTAACCTTTTTCTTCTTTAAAATTGATACAATATTTCAGGAAAAAATTACTATTGGAATGGGATAATTAGTATATTTATAGGGGTTCTTCTGCTGTCACCTCCTACTGTTACACACTACTAAATAGGAAAATTCCTAAAGGTAACGAAGAGAATAGGCTATCATCATTTGTTAAGACAATTGCAGCTAAGGTTAAAAATGGTCCTTCTCCATATTTGGCTCTTATTTCACAATATTTATAAGACATAGCAGAAATGCTACAGCTGCAGCAGCTGTAACAGTGTAATAGAGAGGTTTTGAAGACTTCTTTCTATTACAAAAGCACAAATCAGTAAACCACAATGTTGAGCTGAAGGCTTTTACTATTTTTTTTTCTTTCATTTTTCATGGAACAAACCAGAGATTTGCGTACAAGTAAGCACAGTAGAAGTGAAACTTACTAGCTTCAGTTCTCACAGAAGTATTGGAACAATTGAATAAACTATTTGTAAATTCTTATAAGAAAATGTGGAGAAGAATAGAAGCCAATGTAGACTTATGAAGAAAGAAAATCGTATCAAAAGTGTCCAATTTAATGTGAAAGTAATAGGTAGATTTGTAGATAAATGTACAATATATCATATATCTTGAGTCTAATAATGTTTCACGTGATATTGTTATTAACAAAGTTAATAAGCTCATCTAGTTGAAAATAAAATAAGTAGGTGTAAAGCTGGCTAGAAAACTCACCTGGTAGGTAGTTGTCAATGGTTCACAGCCCAAAAGGAGGGATATATCAAGTAGGATTTTGCAGGGTTCTCCCTTGGGTCTGGTTCTGTTCAGTATTTTCATTAATGAATTGGATGGTGGTTTAGAGATCATGGCTTTTGGGATGCTTAGACAACACCAAATGTACAGTGACTGCCTGAAAAAAAAACCTTAGGCTGCTATTCAATGGGGACAGGGACAAACTGTTATATTTAGACAGGAAGAACCAAGCATGTGTGCAGCTGAAGTAGGAATTACTGGCTCAACGCACCCTGTTGAAAGTTCTTAAGTTGAATAATCGGGATCATGTCAAAATGAGTGAACAATGTCACATCATTGTAAAAAAGCCAAACACCACGCAGAAAATTAAGTATGTAATTGTAAGGTATGTGAAGTAGTCTTTTTGCTCTACATATTGGTCACTAGCAAGGTTTCAGCTATGTCCAGTTTTCCACTTGAAGAAAGAAATGGACCAACTGGAGAAAGAACAGAGGATAGTGATGATTGTGATATGCGTATAAATTTGTAGAAAAGATGCATGAAGAAGGATTATCCTAACATATGATGTATTCAGAGAGAAGAAACATATTTTGTTCTTCAGGTCAAGGGATAGTAAGTAGAAGATTGAAATTGCAACAAAAGATAACTTTGTGTCAGACCCTCAGAAAAAACTTTCTACAAAAAGAGTACTGAAACATCAGAATATCTTGTCTGTAGATGTAAGTGGGACTCCACTGCTAGTGGTCTTTAAGAACAGTCTGTAGATAAGACAGTTATGTCCTTTGTTATTATGGAAGATGACTAGAGGACACCTTGAGTTCCTTTCTAGGCCTTGAACTTTATGAAATTAGCTTTATAAAGCGCATGCTGTATTAGAAATACAGAAAGTACTTAAAATAATAGCTCTGACTTTAAGACCTCTTTTTCAAGACTGTAATATGACTGGTATTTTTATCCAATACGTTCAATATTCAAAATTCATTGTTAAAACCATGAATTAGTTTTGGCACTGCATATAGGAGACGTAGCTACAAAATCCAGACAGATATATTTATAGTGATTTTTTTCCTTTTTTTTTTTTTTTTTTTCAAATTATCCCTGAAGCAAATGTGTTGTGTTACAGGACATGAAGAAATTTGAAGTTGAGCTGAGAGCCCTGCAGGCCGCTCTGGAGCAAGCCCAAGCCACACTGACGTCTCCAGAGCTCGGGCATTTGAGCTTGAAAGAGCAACTTTCTCACAGACAGGTAAAAGGCCAGGATCTCAAAGTTAGCACTTGAGTAGTGTGAGCCTACACAAAGAAAAATGAATGTCGGTGAGAGAGATTGAGGTGTTTCTTAGGTGGGTCATTGTCTCAGAGTCTAGCCCCAAATTACTACCAACGGAGTAAGGGATGGAATGGGAAAAGTCATTCCCTCAAAGGGAATTGTTGAAGTATAATCCTTGATGAGCCTGTTCTTAGGTTGATGCAATTCTGAGAAACGTGAATCCAATCCAAGTTTAATCCATACTACTAACAATAATCAAGATCAGTTCTTATCCAGTGCTTTTCATCAACAGGTTCTTAAAGTACTTCAAAAGGAAGTCTAGATTGTTATCACTATTTTACAGATAGAGATGCAATGAGATGGTGTTTTGCTAGCTCCCCAAATAATCAACTGGAAAGCTAAGAGAAAATTCAGTTTTCCTTAAGCCCGGTTATGGTTTTGTATGTTTAGTTGAATTATCTCCGTAAGATAGTACTGCTTTCTGTATTGCACTTGGCCTACTATAGAGTTTTTCAATTTATTATTTTTGGTCTAAGTCTCATGACAAGAAAAATAACCCAAGTTATAGCTCTCTGAGGTGCTTAAGAAATATTTCTTACTGCAATCTAATGGAGAGATTTAACTGTCCTAGTCTGCTAGTGAAAACTAAATGTCAACAGATCCACTTTAAGATTTGCAGAGCTTTCACTTTTGGTTAAAATATGCAGTCTTTATTCTAGGGACTTGCAGCCAAATTTCAGAATGTGGCATTGAAGAGTGTAAGTGAAACACCTCACCCACTGTAAGAGTAAAGGAATATGGACATTACACTGTTTATGTGTATTCTTTGTCCTGGCTCTGGTAGGTCTCACAGTATGACTTTCTTTTGCACAGAAAGGGGCTGTAAGCCCCTGCCCACCTATTTCACCAGGCCAGAGAGGGGGTCTTGGAGAGCGCCTGGCTGGCATGCAGCCCCCAGAGTACCTCTGGGTGCCACCTGCAGGGTAAAGACACCCTCTGCCAGCAGTATGGAGCCTGCCGAGGGGCGGCCTCGCCAGTGATGTCCAAGGAATAGGTCATTATAACAGATCTCTGGTTAGATAATCCACCATATGTCATGAAGGCACAGAAATAAAGAGCAAACCACGGTCCTCTGATCAGTATGCACTCCAGACCCACTTAGCTATCTTTCTGCATAGGGTATAGGAGAAGGGAGGTGACTGTGTGCCACATACACATCGTCTAACTGATTTATATCTTTTAAACTTAAAATCTTTTTCTAATGTGCTAAGGCCCTTTTTGTCAACTTTGCCTTTTCCTTTTTTTTTTTTCTTTTTTCTTTTTCTATCTGTGAATACATTAAACTCCCCAGTGAAGGTAAAAAGGATGCTGATCAAAACTATTCTCCAGTCATTGCACTTAGACCCTTCTCATGCATATGAACAGGCAGCTTGAATGAACATTGTGAAAAGAATAGAGACTATTAACAAAGGCATATAGCACGTGATTATTCAAAGGAGAAGATCTCCGTGTAGCTGTGTTTCTTTCTGTTTGATTGCCTTTTGAATTTTGAGCAACATTTTCAGACATGGTTCTATTTTCAAAGGAAGGTTGTGAACACAACGGGATTCATTTGCTGGTTTGAAAATGTGCTTCTGTGTCTTAGTGGGGAGTTCCACTTGGATTTTAACATTAAAATATGTGTATACATAAATGACTCCTATGCTGCTTTGATTTGTGGATTTTGTACAGATATTTTTTTCAAATAGGTTAACGGAAATATTTTTGTACTTAGACACTTAAAAATAGGTACTACCGTGCTTTTTTATTAATTATTTTTATTCCTGTTAAATGGGAATTTTGCTTAATTAGTATTTAAAAGAATACTCATTTTAGAATGAGCTACTCCAGACAAAGGGTGTCCTGCTTATATTCAATATAGAAAACAGATAATCAGATTTGTTTGGTTTAGTGCTTGAACTCATCGTTATTTTTCTTTTGCTGCGTGAAATGCTCTGGGAGTTCTGCAGAACTGGCTTATTGTGGCACTGACTTTGTTTCTAGCATCTGTTGTCTGAAATGGAGTCACTGAAGCCAAAAGTTCACGCAGTACAAGTCTGTCAGAGCGCCCTGAGGATTCCTGAGGAGGTGGTCACCAGCCTGCCAATGTGCCACAGCGCCCTTCGGCTCCAGGAGGAGGCCAGCCGCCTGCAGCACACCGCCATTCAGCAGTGCAACATCATGCAGGCAAGTGCGGCTCCATCCCATAAACTACTCTGAGTAACTTGAACAGTGCCCTGCAAGTGGTGATGAAAACAGAGGCTTTCGTATCTCTGTGCACTCCTTTTTTCCTTGTAGTACTACGAGAAAGTTCCCCACTGAGTTTTAGTCATTTCAGACTCCGTGTTTTTTGGGGTTTTAACATTCGCGATCGTGTTATTTGTTGATATACTCATCAGACTCTCATCTCTGTTGTCTCCTTGATCTTGCTTTGGTTTTTTGTAATGCTGATAGGATTAACTAGATGAATAGCTAACATACAGTTGTATGCAGGTTAATTTTATAATATATACAATCCGTTAATGAAAGTAATATATCTTTATAACTTCAATGGCTTATAGTGATTGCATAAAAACTATTGAGTTAATTAAATAGCTTTCTAGGCTAAAAGTAATTCATTATTTTTCTTTTTATTTAATATTTGTATATATTTCCTTTCTGATTTTGGAGTCATTCAGCATTTATTAAATTTGTATTTTCAAGTTTTGCTAAATACAAGAAAACTAGAGTTTGTTTGATTGTTTGAATTCATACCTAAACATGTTAAAGATTTTTCCAAAGAAGAAGAGAATAAGCTTTTCTTTCCTGCTATTTAGTGACAGAAAAATACAGTGATGTAGGGTACAACTACAGAGCTGCAAGTTAGATAACGGAAGAGACTTTGGTCATTAAGGATACTTAATGATACTTAAGTACAAAGAAGGATACAATGTCACACTAAAAAGTTTCAAAGACACTTTAGACAAACTGGTGGTGAATCTGTGATGGAAAGAACTGATACCAGACTGGTAGCGTAATGATCTGGATCAATCTTCATAATCCTCTCCCAGTTGTATTTTCTGTAAAATCTAACTTTTTCATTCAGTCTTTCCACTTCATAAATGGAGACTTGAAGTGAAAAAGCAGATGAAAATGCTTTATGGTAAAACCATGAGACTAGACAATGCTGTCTTTTTGGTGGATATGTTTAGTGCAGATACGTGTTGGAAGCAGAAGTTCTAGCTCCTTATGTTGGGTACCTAAAACATCATGTTATATGAACTTTTTTTTTTGGAAATAGTTGAACAAAGAAACCATTGAATTCACTGCAGTTCACAGTATATCTGAATGGACTTTTTCCTGACTATATTACTGCTTTGCTTATCCAGATGCAAGTGCCAGACAGATGTAAGCTTGCTCCACTTCAGAAGGCAGATCAGTCATGGTTGGACTACTTAAATATTAATTTTCCTGTAGACACTCAATTTTTTTTTCCCCCTCTCTAGGAAGCAGTGGTTCAGTACGAGCAATACGAGCAAGAAATGAAACACTTACAACAAATGATAGAGGGTGCCCATCGTGAGATCCAAGACAAGCCAATAGCAACCGGCAACATCCAGGAACTCCAGGTCCAGATTTCACGTCATGAGGTGGGAGAGCCAAAATGCAACAACATGGGCTCAATGGCAGCTCATTGGCCCAAAAATCTTTTCATAAACAACAGTCATAAATTAGCTGAGTAGCTTTTCAGGCTTACTGAAGGCTAGTTGAGCAGATAGACTAAATAACAGATAGAAAACTCATGCTATTGGTAGAGTGTGGAGTATTCACTTGTTTATTCAGTTAGATGTGTCCTAATCTCCAGGGAACATTGTGACAAATGAAAGCATTGCGTAGTTAAGGGGCAGTTAACATAGGTACTTGATTGAGGAGCATCCCAGAAGTCAATGTTAAACAGTTAGTCAGGTGATCTCTGCTAATTCAGCGATCCTTATAGAATCATAACCATAGAATGGTTAGAGTTGGAAGGGACCTTAAAGATCATCCTGTTCCAACCACTCTGCCGTGGGCACGGACACCTGTCACTAGACCAGGTTGCTCAAAGCCCTATCCAGCCTGGTCTTGAACACTTCCTAGGATGGAGCATCCACAACTTCTCTGGGCAGCCTCTTCCAGTGCCTCAGCACTCTCACAGTAAAGAATTTCTTCCTAATATCTAATCTAAATCTACCCTCTTTCAGTTTAAAACTGTTACCCCTCGTCCTATCGCTATACTCCCTGATAGAGTCCCTCCCCATCTTTCCTGTAGGCCCCCTTTAGGTACTGGAGGGCCACTATAAGGTCTTCCTGGAGCCTTCTTTTCTCCAGGCTGAACAGTCCCAACTCTCTCAGCCTGTCTGCATAGGAGAGGTGCCCAGCCATCTCATCATCTTCGTGGCCCTCCTCTGGACCCACTCCAACAGGCCCACGTCCTTCTTATGTTGGGGGCTCCAGAGCTGGATGCAGTGTTCCAGGTGGGGTCTCACAAGAGCGGCGTAGAGGGGCAGAATCACTTCCCTCATCCTGCTGGCCACGCTTCTTTTGATGCAGCCCAGGATACAGTTGGTCTTCTGGGCTGCAAGCGCACATTGCCGGCTCATGTTGAGCTTCTCAGCAACGAACATCCCCAAGTCCTTCTCCTCAGGGCTGTTCTCAATCCATTCTCTGCCCAGCGTGCATTTGTGTTTGGGATTGCCCCAACCCAGGTGCAGGACCTCGCACTTGGCTGCCTTGAATTTCACAAGGTTTGCGCAGGCCCACCTCTCCAGCCTGTCCAAGTCCCTCTGGATGGCATCCCTTCCCTTCAGTGTGTCAACTGCACCACACAGCTTGGTGTCATCAGCAAACTTGCTGAGGGTGCACTCAATCCCAATGTCCATGTTACCAACAAAGACGTTAAAGAGAACTGATCCCAGTACCAACCCCTGAGGAAAACCACTCGTCACTGATTGCCATTTGCACATATCTCTTAAAGTACTTACTCATTTCTATCCCAGTAAAATTCCGTAAAAGAACACCAAGGGACTTGAATCACATGAAAACCACAGTAGATTTGGAGGAAAACTCTGCAAGGTTCACTCCAAAGGCTCCTTTCAACGTTGTTGTTGGGAAGGGTTTTGTCCTCTGGAGTTACAGGTCCAGCCCTCAAACTCATTGATCTTCAGCCCTCAAATGAGTTGGGATCGTCTCTGTGAAGTCTTCTGTCTGTGCTGGCATGGGAGGTCCTGAGCGCCTTTCCCCTTCCCCTCTCTGCTGTGTAGTTGTTGGGGTAGAAAATGCACCATGGAACTCAGTATGTCACTTTTGGCACCAGATGGCACCATTTCTTTACCTTTGAATTAAAAGCTGTCTGCAATTATGTACTATAACCTAATGTTATATGTGTTGCTCATTTTCTATCCAGTTGTTGCAAAAGTTATTTAGTTTAAATGCAGAGCAGTTTGCTTAAACAAACATTTTTATTTTTTTTTTTAATGCTGAATTAAAAATGCTACTATTCTCTATTCAAATGTTCTGGAACAGCAAATGCAGGATATCAGTGACAGGGTAATATTGCTGGAGGAAGGAATTAAAAATGGGGCAGCTTGAAGTTTCATCTGCATTTGAACAAGTTTGGAAGCTGAAGGTCTGGAGGAAGACAGCAGCTTTACTCTATTGCACATTCTGGGATCAACCAGAGGGGACAGGTTTCATGCTTGCAAGCTTTCCATGTTCAGGGGTAAGGAGTTTTGAAAAGCTGAGAGATACAGATTTTTGGCTCATATTTTCTCTGCTAAATACCTGTGGAAAAGTGTAGCATAAAGAGGATATACTGAACCCTATGTTATTATATCACTTCAAAAGGCAAGTCTTTTATGTGTGTTATTATTTTAAGAAAACATCAGTTACCAGATTCCCTGATGAAGCCTGCATGAGCAAGAACTTAAAGGGACATTTTTAGTAGCTATATTTAGAATTAAAATAAGAGGAAGAAAATAAAAGGAAAGTACACCCTGATTTGTAGGAAGCTTGTATTACTACGTGTGTATGTAACTAGTTACGCTCTAGAACTATGTTTTCTGAACCGTGTTTCTTTAGACTTTCAGATAAGAATGTGGGCAAGTATCTCCATACTTATGAATTATTTTAATGGATAATACAGTTCCTCATAGGACACTGCTATTATAAGCTGCCTTTTTTTTTTTCCCAATCACATTTTTGCCTCCTTTTCCTTTTCTTTGCTTGCAGTTGAGAGGATGTTAGATACCCAGTGCATTGGACATTAATGTCACAAATGTTATTGCATCTCATTAATATTGATGGCATTTTGTGAGTATATGGAATGACAATAATTTCCCACTGAGCCCCAGAGATGTCATTCATTGAGCATTAGTGAATGACTGGTACCTGCCAAACAGAGCAGATAACTATTCCAGCTGCTAGACATTGATTTGGTTGTGGTTTGGTTTTTGATTGATTTAGTTGATGTTTTATACTCAAGACTTTGCCTAGTCTCCAGGGTAAGCTTTGGAGCTCCAAAACAGCTCCTTTTGTTGCTAACATGACAGACAGTGACCAAGTAGCTTTGAAACCCAGGCAGTAAAGTGTCATCCTCAGTCTTTATGCTGCTTCCATGTCTAGCTCTGTGTTTCTCACTATGACTGCTCTGATTTTGAGGAAGCAGTTCCCTGAAAATGTTATACAGCCAAAAAAAAAAAAAAATCCCTTTTTACCAGCCTGGAGCAGTAATCTTATTTACTTTAAAAAAAATATTGCTATTATTTACTGTTCTACCTACTAGTTCATGCAACTTCTGTTGCTATGTTTCCATGAAACCTTGTGTTTGTTGAAGAAACAAAAGCAGATATAAAAATAAAGCAGAAATATATATTTAAGTGAATAATCACTGATTTAGCAGGCAAACTTATAGAAATGTTTTCACTTTCTAGGTCAAAATTCTGTCATGATACTGAGCCTCTAGGGAGACAGGAACAATAGCTTTGGCAGAAATGTGAAAATCTTCCACCATGTTTTGTTTTAAGTATATTAATTGAAATCTTTGAAACTGGATACTGAACTGGGCAGCAGTACAGGGTAGGAGAAAAGACAAGTTAGTTTCTAAGGCTATTCATCTCCATCTTTCTTCTCTGACTAAACTCAAACTTGTGATGGTGTTTGGTGATGCAGATAGACCATTTCATAGCCGTAAAACCCAATATTTTAAAATACCCTCTGCTTTAGGCCAGATTCTTTTTAAAGAAAGTTTAGTACTGTGTGCAGCTCAGCTTTTAATTCTGATCATTGACACTAAACCAAAACAAGATTAAAATAGAGCTTATCCAAACGCTGGCAAAAAGTGATCCAGTCAGCATTTGATCTTATTGTGGGACTGATTGTTCATTTCATATTTGATCTTGTTAGACCCTGTGAGTTGCTGTCTGAACAATTCATTCTTTCTGGTGAGAGCTGAATGGGGCATTTTTTACAGCTGTGGTTACCACATGACCTCATTTCCATGGCATGCACTATGCGGAGAAGCTTCGTCTTCCTCAGATAAATGGAAATAGAACAGAGGGGGGGAAAAAATAGGACAGGAAGAGGGAGAGACGTTCCCCTTTGCTGCAGTCTGGGGCTTATAGACTTCATGTCGGGTTCAGGCTGGATGTAAGCGCGAGGTGTTCCCTCATCCCTTCTGCACTTATCGTGCACGCAGAGCCTTTCGCCACACTTTTCCGCTTTTGCTACAAAGCTGTCTGCTCTGCGCTTTGGCTGTGCAGCCAGACGCAGCCTGGCTTGTTCCTTCCACTGTCAACATCCTGCTTGTCAGCCGGCGCAGCGGCTCATGCGGGGTTTCTGAGAGGCAGCGCGATGATGTTATTGGCTGGGCTTGGAGGGGAGAGCTTGCCTTCGCCACGGAAGCTGAGAAGCTGCGGGTCCTGTGGCCTTTATTGGCTGCCTCTGCATTTGGGAGAAGGAAAAAAAAAAAAAAATGTTTCCTCAGGAGCTGGCTCAGAAGATCAAAGGATACCAGGAGCAAATTGCTTCTTTGAATTCGAAGTGCAAGATGCTGACAATGAAAGCAAAGCATGCCACCATGCTGCTGACAGTGACAGAAGTGGAGGGGCTTTCGGAGGGAATGGAGGAGCTGGATTCAGACCTGCTGCCAGCACATCCCGCTCATCCCTCGGTGGTTATGGTAAGGAATGCGTTAGTCTCGGTACCCTTTATCTGAGCTGGTTGCTTCTGCATCATTGCAACACTCCTGTGTAGCAAATTGCTGCAGCTCGCATCTACGTTTTGCTTTTGAAATGGCTGGAGTGTGGCAAGCCAGACAAGCTGCAGCTTCCTCTTACTGTATTTTGCTTTATATGGGTTTTCAAGACTTGTTGATAAAGGGTGAAGTTATTTAACAGACAAATACTGGTAGAAGATGTCTGTAATAAGATGCAAATATATTGCTTTTTAGTACCTGTCAGCGTGCAAGAGTAAATGCTAAAAAAACTACTGAATTGCAGGATAAAACCAGAATGAATAAATATTATTTCATAACATGTTGCGATGTACAGGTTGTACACACCATATTTTTTAAGCTCTTCTCTTAAAATGTTGATGTGATAATTGACAGTATGCTGCTATATTCTCAGATGAGTGTGTTGGAAGTGAAAGCTGACTAATTACTGCCATAGGCCTCATGTTTGAATTACTCTGCTTTTGACAGTTTCTAATCAGGTCTCATTACAATCATACTGCTGATGTTATCGGGATTTTTGTCTGAGTGAATATAGAGTGCAGATTTCAGGATTTATCACTGTATAACAGCATTGGGGAAGTAAGAAAAATATGTTGCTACTGGATTATGTGTATTTTAGATTTTTAAGTCTGTTCCTTGTTGTTCTAACCAGGCCTGGATACTGAGGCCAATACTGCATTATTCTGTAGCTCTCCGTAGGATTTCTATATGCAGCAGTGATTGTACTAGAAGACATTTAGGCAAAACCTGATTTGTTATTATTGAGTTGCTTGCTATACGTTTTCTTTTAAATTCATTAGGGAATAGGAGAGCATGTTCATACTGAAGTATGACAAGTAAATGAGACTATTGAACTGTTGAACCAGATTTTTAAGCTGGTAAATGTAGTAGTATTAAGTATAACTAAATAATGTCATGGTAATTCTCGCCATGTGTTGTTTTTCTTGTTGTGATCTCAATCTAAGTCAAACCAAAGTCGAGGTAACTAATTTTCTTCCTGTGCTCCGGGGTTGCTTTTCCTGTGGCAGATGACTGCTGGTCGCTGTCACACGCTGCTCTCCCCTGTCACTGAGGAGTCTGGGGAGGAGGGAACCAACAGTGAGATTTCTTCTCCACCTGCCTGTCGCTCTCCCTCGCCTGTGGCTAATACAGATGCTTCTGTTAACCAGGTATCTCCCTCTTGGCATTCATTCAGCTTTTATCTCAGACATGCATGGTTCCATTCCACAGGTGGTTTATTTAATCCTCTGAGATAATATTTACCTATAGCTCCAAGGATCTGAGGCTTAAACTTTGACCTAACTGAACCTCCAAGTTCTAGTCCAAATTGAATACAAATATTGACTTCTGAGTTTAAAATGTATAAATTTGGTGTTACAGCTATTTACTATTTCTAAAAATAAAATTTAAGTGACAATTACAAAGCTCTTCTATGTCACTACTATTTTCTGTTTATAACCTAATTTTATTTTCACAGTAGTACTCAATGGAATCTTGCATCCTGAGAAAAAATGCAATAATATGCATAATAAAACATTGCATCACATCCATGTACATCTATCTTACAGTATCATTGGCATTGTAGCATTGAAGCCACAGTCTGGTAACTTCTACTTCAAACCATTTAAAGTATTAACGTTCATGTATTTTTTTCATGTGTTGTTCATTCCATACTTTCGGTGACAGTCTATTTTAAGTGCTAATGAGGCAGATCAGTAAAATCGCTAAATTTAGATTTTAAATCAAAACTGAGGACTCTGGCACTTCTAATAGGAACATTTGTACATCAACATTAATTAAAATGTGAGCAATGAACTAGCTTAATGAGCATCACGCACATGAAGATGCACAAAAAATGTTACACTTTAGAAGTTTAGAAATGAGCCCTACCTTGACTGCTCAAGGGAGCAGTCACCATCTCACTGCATTCACCATGTTGTGGGTTTTGTGGGTGGTTGGTTGTTTTTTAATTTGTGTCTGCTTCCAAAATTGACCACTGCAAAGGTAAAGGGCAGAATGGTGTTGCATTCCATTGCTCAGTAGAGATACAGAAGTTTGAGCAAGTTGTCTCCTGATTCCTTCCACTCATTTCAAAGATGAAGTTGCCAGATATAAATGATTCATTTACATGAACTGACATAAGAAAGAATACTAAGGTAAGACAGTAAGAATGGTGACAAAATCTTCATGATAATAAAGTTATAAAGTTACCTTCATAATTAAAAAGTTATGTAATGAATGAAAAGGATTGTTCTAGTGTTCTGTCATTTCAGATAACCAGAAATTTCCCAGTAAAGTTTACTTACAGTAGAAAGGTAGCTATAAATTTCAGCACAAAAATCCTATGACAGTGTTAATTAGTGAAAGAGTCAAAGGAGCAAAAGCAGCTTCTTTCTAATAATAACAAGTAATAAACAAATTCAGTGTCAGTTCATTATGTTTCTCTGAAAATGAAAAAAAAAAAAAAACACAGATGAAGAGCTCTGATAGCTCAAATAATAAGGAAAATGCAGTGAAATGCTGTTGCCCCATGAGCTGACACCAAAATGAAAGTTTTAGAACCTGTGATTTACAGGGCAAAATTAAACAAAATGTTTGTCTTTCATTTAGCAGAAGGTCTTTGAAAGAGATAAAATCGCTGGCGTTATAATAATCTAAAAAACTGACAGATTAAAGTTTCTTCAGTGTGGTTAATGTTGAAATGAACTGCACGTACTAAACAATAAGCGGAAGGGCATTCCAAAATGCAGTGGTTTACTTACAAAATTCTTGGGTTCACACTCACATGAAATTAAAACTAAAGAAGCTATGAAACTGCCACTGTTGATCATGATGAATGTCCAGGGAGACTTCAGGAAAC
Source organism: Charadrius vociferus (assembly GCF_000708025.1). NCBI lineage: Eukaryota > Metazoa > Chordata > Aves > Charadriiformes > Charadriidae > Charadrius > Charadrius vociferus. The sequence goes on along the minus strand of NW_009648157.1, from coordinate 1,048,450 downwards.
AAGGTTGGTTAAAAAGAAATCTAGACAATAGTGAATAAGGAACATAAATGTAAGTTAAAAATATTTTGTATTCAGTAAAAGATTCAACAAAACTATTTTGGAAATGCTTTGTTTTAAAAAGTAGCCAGTGTTAAGAGAAATAATTTCTCACAGGGAGATCGCCTGCAAAGTACCAGACGAACATGTGAACAGAAATTCTAGAAAGCAAAGAATTGTATTAGTGTAGTCTTTGGAAAAAAATTAAAAGCTCAGATGAAGTGGGGTGTTTTGGGGAGGGAAGGCTGGGTGTTAAGACTGTTTTTAAATTCATCCCTAATAATCTACATACAATCTTTCATAAGGGTTTCCTAGCATCTTTTAATGGTGTAATGTGGTAAGTCTGAACTGAGATATCTTTGCACAATTTTTACACTGCTAACAAGTAATGAAAATATAAAACAAATGCTAAATACATATTTGTGGAAACATTGGTTCTATGTATTGAAATAGATTAAACCGAGACCATAAATACAAGAAAGCGACAGATCTAGCACTGTTACAAGTTGACAGTTGCCCAGGTGGTTTGTTTTGTACTGAAACTCCTCTAAAAACATCATCTGGGGAGGAGGAAGGAATGGAGAACAACTATAAAAATGTTAACTTTTAAAAGGCTGAGGGATTTCACAGGGTATAATATTTTAGCAATAGATAACAGTCCTTTAATGCAGTTTATTTTGATGTAGCAAAAGCAGGCACATCCTCTGAATGTGAATCCTCTGGGGCTAGAACTTCTCACGCTTACCCAAAGATATAGTTGATTAAAATTTAGCACATTCTTTTAAAACTTCTTTTCCAGATGCATAATGCAGAGCAATTGAATTGAAAAAGCTCAAGTATTGACACAAAACCTTGGAGTTCACAGCTGATCTTGTGATTCAAGTCTTCAGCCCTGGGTCACTGTTAAATGTCTTTCTATCTCCTTGTTCAGAGCCTACTTAATCATATTTTTCTCCTTCCTTATGAAAGCTCATTGAGGGTACAACAGCCCTTGTTAAATATCTTTTGAAATCTAAACACACCCTTTGCACCTACATCTTAACAACAAATCTTGAGTACTTTTCATTGGCTAATTTTCTTAAAAGAGGATAAGAGATGTTAGGGTCTTTTGTGGGGGAACAAAATACGTTATGTGTAAGAACATCTGTATCAACATTAAAGCCCTACCAAAAAGAAACTGCCATGTTGTTTACTCCAAAAAGTAGTTGGAAAGATGAGGAAAGCAGTTGCTTTCCCTTCTTTTAAAAGCAAGGCCTTTATTCTGGAAATGATGATTAAGAAGTCTCAGAAGCACAGCTTTTTTCTTGGCCTTGAGAGAGGACTAGCTGAGGGCTGGAGGGTAGCTGCAGACAAGGCAAAATGAGAAGCTGACTGCACTGGTGCAATTTTTCACTGTAACTTGGAAAGATCACTTGTGGTCAGAGTAAAAAAATCTGAAATTGCAGTACTGAATGCTGTGCTAAGCTGTTGGCTCCTGGACATCTTAAACACTTTAATAATTATATTTTTCAAATATCTCAATTATTGCCTTTGAAGAAGTACCTCATCTGACACTTTTGGACAGTTTGATGTGCTGCCACTAACCACAACCCTCTGAGCTCTATCTGTAAGCCAGTTCTCAATCCACCTCACCGTCCATTCATCTAAGCCACACATTCTTGTCCATTCTTGGGTGTTCTGTTTCTCTGGAGAGACTGACTTTTTCAGGTATCCTCAGTAAAGATGTGTGATCAAGCTGTCTGTAAAATGCACTCTTGGCTGCTGCCTCCCTTTAAAAATATCAGTCATGACCTGTGAGTAGCACCTTAATTGTTAAAAATGTCCATACACGATGCGTATAACCTGATAAGTCTCTTCTTTCTTGGGGGAAGGACTGAAGAACCATATCTGTGCAGCTGCTGGGAGATGGGGTGTTTTCTGGGACAGGTGGGCATTCTGTGCTCCTGAGGTTTAGTTAGAAAGAGAGCCCAAACTGTGACTG
>NW_009648157.1:990680-1046400 GCF_000708025.1 Charadrius vociferus | reverse complement strand
CTTGTTTGGTTCGGTTCACATATGGTATTAGACAACATATTGGAATGACATTGGGAAATAAAGATTCTGCTCCAAATTAGGATCATAATTATACTCTGAGCTCTGGTACTTCAGAATTAGTGTTGTTTAATACTTAGCTTTTATACACTAGTACAGAATCAGAGAATGGTTGAGGTTGGAAGGGACCTGTGGAGGTCCTCTGGTCCAACCCCCTTCCTCAAGCTGGGCCACGTACAACATGTTGTCTGCGACTATATTGATGTGGCTTTTAAGTGGCTCCAAGGATGGAGACTCCACAATCTCCTAGGGCAACCTGTCCCAGTGCTCAGTCACGCTCACAGTAAAAAGGGCTTTCTTGATGTTCAAGAGGGAACCTCCTGTGTTTCAGTTTGTGCCCATTGCCCCTTGTCCTATCACTGGGCACCACAGAAAAGAGCCTGGCTCTGTTGTCTTTGCACCACCCTCCTTTCAGGTATTTATACTCTTACATTTGCAGTATAGGAAGTAGTCTGTGGTCTGTTTTGTAGACACGGCTCTATAAGCTGTCAAGTGAAAGACACTTAGTTTTCTCTCAGTCACGTGGCTCAACATGCTGAATTTTCCTCCCGTCATACAGGGTCAGGAAAGAGGTAATTTGAGGATTTTTCAAGTACACTTTCCAGTAGATTTTGAGCAACTTTTTATGCAAATATTGTGATAACTCTGAGAGCTGCCTGAAAGGAAGTTTGGTCCAACCTAACAGAAATCAGTGGGAAATGGCTTACTGATTTCACTGGCAGTAAAACCGTGTCTTAAGGTTTTCACCAAGGGCACGTACAAATTCAAAATTATTGAGGAAACTGGACAACAGCTGCTGTGTTGCATGGTTTGGAGTATAGTTCACTGAGTGGGGCTACTAAGTGAGAAGAAGGAAGGTTGCAGCATTTTTTACCTTCCAAATAGGTGTGGTGATAACTGTCATACGTGGTTTTGGTTTTAAATAATCCTTGTCAAGTCTACTTTCCTGACTTAAATATAGATAGTATGCATGTTTCCTTTATTTTACGTTTTCTGTACATCTTTTTAATTGCCACCTGCAATAGTTGAAGAAATCCCCATACACTAAATATAGAAGTTCTAGTGAGAAACAGTTCCACCCTGCAATTTCAATAGTAATTTGAACATTTTCCCATTTTCCTTAGCACTTTTGGTCCCTTTTCCCACTGTCTTTTATATGTTAGTTGAGGGTACCTGTTTGTGTGAAGGCTTACTATACGCTAGTGCTTCATGCTCTTTCTTACATCATTGACTAGTTCTTCAGCATACTCCTTTTTGGTTCTTCTGTTGCCTTCTCTGTCCATTAGGGTGATATTCTTTCACACCTACAGTACCGTAAACCACTGCCTGTTGTGATGGGTTTTTCCCCTGTGTAGGTGTGGTGATGCTAGGACAACACTCCCACTTGTAGCACTCCCCTCCCAGTCTTTCCAGGTCTGTCCACAGCTGCCTCCTATCTAACATGAATGTGAAAAAAAAATGCATCCACAATATTTACCATAGTGAAGCTCCAAACTACTCAGTGCACTACTAATATTTATTTACTGTGTTGCTCAGAGGTTTCCTGGTGGTTGTGGCTTTGTGGGTTTTATTTTAATGGACACATGCAATGGGACAGTATGTGGGGGGATATTCTTATGCAGTATCTTGCATTTTGAAAGTTCAATAATGTGCTTCGTGCTTGTAGGACATTGCTTATTACCAAGCCTTATCTGCTGAGCAGTTGGCCTTATCTGCTGAACAGTTGCAGACAGAAGCTGCTAAAATTCAACCCAGCACTTCAGCCACCCAGGAGTTTTATGAAGCAGGCTTAGAATCAGCTGCTAGTGCCAAACTGGATGATTTGCAGCGTTCTTGGGAAACGCTGAAAAATGTGGTAAGTCTTCATCTGGAGGCTTCAAAATATTCAGCTAGCTCGTAAGGAATAAGATGCAAAGAACTGGCCCAGCAAATATTCTTTTCTGCAATTCTTGGTTTTCAGGTGGTATCAAGAATTTTTAGTTGGGATATTATATTACACTGGCTTTGTTCTTTGCTTGGAAGCCTGTGCAGAATCAACTTCCATTAAGAAAAAATAAAAGTCATTAAGGCTGATAGTTGCCTTCAGAAATATTGGTTATTGTCAGATTATATTCATAACGTGACAGGGAAATCCATTCATGCTGGATGAGTTGGCAAAAAAAGGCCCAAGAATCCAGTTTCTTCAAATACTGAGTCAACACATTTCTACATAGTAGTGCAGCATAGTCATCCAGTGATGTATGAAAATGGTCAAAGTTTTGATCACGTGCTATGAATGTTAATTCTTTGCAGAGGCACAGTAGCTATTACGGGATATTAAGAACTATGCGTCTAGCAAATAGTGCACATACACATTTGAGAGCATAGAATCTAAAATAAGGCATGAGAACGTGCCTACGTTTTCCCTGCTTATTAAAGTCCATTTTTTCAGTCACAGAACCTAGGATTTGACTGATTGTGTTTAAACAGATAGATATTTTTAATATGGATGTTTTCCTTTATAATTTATACTTTTGAAAACTTGTTGCGAGTTTTTTGGTTTTAGTCTTTTAAGCCTAGGGAAGTGTGAAGCAAAAGAGCAAGCAAATCCTGTATCAGAGGTCAGAATTTATACTTTCCGTTCCTCTTCAGATCAGTGAAAAGCAGCGCACCCTCTATGAAGCTCTTGAGCGTCAACAGAAATATCAGGACACACTCCAGTCGATATCCACAAAAATGGAGACCACTGAGATCAAACTAAATGAGAGTCTGGAACCAGCCAAAAGCCCGGAGAGCCAGATGGCTGAACATCAGGTAAAAAATTAGATGTGAGAAATAGAGGGAGAGCAACTATTACCTGTGCATCTTTATTTCCCTTTTTTTAGATAGTGCCGTTCTTCATGGCTGAACGCCTCAAAAATTCCATTAGTTGTATGAACCTTCTCTGTTAACTGTATGTCTTGCCTTTCTGGACTTCCTACTGTTCTAAAGGTGGTGTAATGGGGGTTCTTTCAATAAGGAGCCTTTTCAAAAAGTAGAGTAGATTATAAGAGTTTGTCCAATCAAAATTTTCAGCAAAATCTCTTGTCAAAGATTGTGTTCAGAGACACCTATATATACTCTTCTTCAGTATCAGTGCTACTAGCATATATCAGACTATTTATAATATTCCCAAATTTACTAAAAGCATAACCAATACTGATGCATTGTAAATTGATCTAAATACAATCTTTCCCTTGTTAAACAAAACAAAAAAATCAAAGCACACAGAAAATTCCCTCCCAAGGGAAGTCTTGAGAAATGATGCTCTGAATAATAAGGGAACACTTTATCAAGTAACCAATCTGACATATGTCCAAGTTGTAATCAACTAAGCCTTCTGTTTGATAGCTTGAAACTGTATGGCAAGTCCAGTTCTCATTTCAGTAGGAACTCCATGACCAGAAAAGGATAATATTTGGCTTTTGTAGCACTGTGTGATGTCCTGTGTGTCCAATGTGTATATGCTATCAGAAATGAAAGTAAAGTATCTGCTCTAAGGTATTGGTAATGCAGCATGCTTTTGAAGGTATCTTGGAAACTGATTTTATAAGATAAGAATGATAGTAGGAACTTCTACATCATGGAGTTAATCTCTGGATGTTTACTTATATTGCTGGACGTTCTTTGTCCACAGTAAATTTCAGGGTGGAAGCTAACTCGTGCCTCCGTTTCTTTCTCACAAACACACACTTGCTTACTTGTTCATTATCTTCACTGTATCTACTAGAATACCCTCCAGGAAATTTGTTAGAAGAACAAATCTGTATATATAATATTTCTAAAAGAATTCCTTCTTGTGATATGTTTCAAATTCAAGATAAGTAATTAAATCCAAATTTCAGTTATTAAATGCACGATCCTAGCTTATACATCTAAAAGCGGGACTCAGTCTTTCTGAATTCTGACTCTACCAAACCAGTAGTGATACACTACTCTCTGTTCCTCATGCTCCCCAGGGACGGTCATCTTGAATTTTATATTAAACCTATGCTTCCTGAGATACTTTCTTCTCACTGATAAATGAAGCAAATACTTTTTTTGCTCTCGTTTCTAAATAGGCTTTGATGGATGAGATTTTAATGTTACAAGAGGAAATCACTGAGCTTCAGACATCATTAGCCCAGGAACTGGTTTCAGAACCACTGGATGCAGAAACTGCTGATCAGCTGGCATTGCAGTCCACTCTCATGGTCTTGGCAGAACGAATGGCCACAATTCGAATGAAGGCATCAGGAAAACGCCAACTGTTAGAGGTACAAGACAAAACCTCTAGGAGTGGGTTTTTGGATCACATTCCAGATTTTGAGCGCCACTTTTGGCAGGCCTGTACTTTCACCAGTCTTTAGTCACCATTGAATGGTGATAATTAAAATAGTAATTTTCAGTTCTGCTCATTTCTCACAAGTCCTTTCACTAAGAAATTATTGCTCTTTTTTTAGGGAGCTCCTCATCTTAATCGTAGGTGATAAGTAACCAGAAGGAACTTGGAAACACACTGCAGGAGTCATATTTTGTGTAGTTGGTTGTTGTGGATTTTTTTTTAATATCCACATTGACATTTTCTCAATAGGTTTCCTCAGTATTCTTGTCCTCCACAGGAGAAGTAATGAAGTGCAGGTACTAAGAGTCATGTTATCTACAGTAAACTCGTGAGGAGTCCCCTGTCCAAACTGGGAGACAAAAGAAGGGGAAAAGCTTCAAACAAGAAATAACACCTCTTGCAAACAGTTACATTGTTTCTACACTCATCTTCCCAGCAATTTGCATGCAAACTTTTATCATGGAAGATGCACCCCTTTATTTCTTTGTCTATCATCTTTAACAAAAATCCTTTAATACTAAGATAATGTTAGAATAGTCCTTTACGCATAGGAATGTTGCTATGTATATTATAAAGGTGAGAAAGTGCAGTCATGCTAAAGCTGGCTACAGTTTGGCTACTTTGATATTTGCAGAGCAGCTTTATTGCTGAACTGCTAAGAACCACAGCAGTGAATTCATAAATACAGCAACTGCTGCCCTCAGAATTTCCAGCATCAATCAGTTCTGAGTGAGCATTGGCTCTGTGGATCTACCTGGGTTACAGGTGAGTCCCAGGGTGCATGAGCTGCATTAGTTCTCTGTGGTCATCTGAGACAGTGAACAGGTCCTTAGGAAATATCTTCGCTATTCTTAAAGAATTGCACTAAGTTTTACTTCTCTGAAGAACAATGGCTTTTATGTAAAAATAAGGAGCTGGAAGTAGAATAGGGATCTTACTGTTTATAGCTTGCACCCCATACAGGATCTTACAAACTTCTTGATAGTAATTAGGACGAGGTGCTAACTAATAATTTCAAGACAAAGCATGAGTCAAATATACTACTCTTAACTATGGTTAGGATTCTGACAGTTACTTTGATACAATAGCAGAAGTGTCCCCCAATAATCGTAGCTAAGAAATGCGTATGGTATGCAGATAATATTCAGTAATTTAAAATGTGCACTTTATAGCTCTGATTTCACATATAAAATCTTCCAGAACACTGCAGGGAGGTACATGTAGAAATACAGATAGAACAGGTAATGAAAATATTTTGCTGTTGAGGGCGTGGATTGGTAATATTGTTCTCTCTGTGGACCTAATTTAATTATATAGATCTTGAGAATTGTTTGACTCTGGATTAGAGACACTTAACAACTATCATTATTCTTTACTCTAATAGGGAATTATTAATTTTCTCATAAAAATAAAGCATTCAGAAAAGCTGTACAAACACTGCCCTGTATGAGGAATTTGTCCTGCATATACAGGTCTGAATTTCCTTACAGAGGTGTGGTAGGTTGACCCGGGCCAGTAGCCAAACACCCAGCCTCACTCCTCTCTCCTGTGGGATGGCGAAAAAATAGAAGGCTCATGGATCGAGATAATGACAGCTTAATAGGGTAAGGAAAAGCTGTGTATCCAAGCAAAGGAAAATAAGGAACATAGTCACTACTTCCCCATCAGCAGGCAGATGTTTAGCCACTTCTCCAGAAAGCAGGGTCACTCACAGCATGTGTAACAGCTGCTTGAGAAGGCAAACACCATAACCACAAATGACCACCCCTTGCCCCCTTTCCCTAGGCTTTTATTGCCGAGCATGATCTCATATGGAATGGAATATCCCTTTGGTCAATTCAGGTCAGCTGTCCTGGTTATATCCTCTCCCAATATTTTGTCCACCCCCAGCCTACTGGCCTTTGTGAGGGGCAGTTGGAAGGAAAGCCTTAATGCTGTGCAGGCACTGGTCAGCAATATCCAAAACATTGCTGTGTTATCGACACAGTTTTAGCCAGTTGCAAAGCATAGCACCGTACAGGCTGCGATGAAGTTAACTCCATCCCACTCAGATCCAGTACAATATTCTCCCCCTGTTCCATACCATTTTTAGCATGCTTAAGTTCCACATTATCTGATATATCCAAGTATCCTCTGACCATCCCTTCCTATCTGTTTCTTATTCCTGAAATCCCCTCTATTCTCTCCAGAGCTCTGTATCTCTTAGACTGGGGAGCCCAGAACTGGACACAGTACTCCAGATGTGGACTCACTGGTGTTAAGTAGAGGGGAAGGATCACCTCCCTCAACCTGATGGCAACACTTCTCCAAATGCAGCCCAGGATACTATTGCCCCTCTTGGCCACAAAGGCCCATTGCTGGCTCATGTTCAACTTGGTGTCCACCAGGACCCCCAGGTCCTTTTCAGCCAAGCTGCTTTCCAGCTGGTCAGCCTCCAGCATATACTGGTGCCTGGGGTTGTTCCTCCCCAGGTGCAGGACTTTGCAGTTCCCGTTGTTCAACTTTATGAGTTTCCTGGCAGCCCATTTCTTCAGCCTGTCAGGGTCCATCTGGATGGCAGCACAGCCCTCTGGTGTATCAACCACTCCTCCCATTTTGTGTCATCAGTAAACTTGCTGAGGATCATTACTGGTCTTCACTAGACATTGTGCCACTGATCGCCACCCTCTGGCCCCAGTTAGTCAGCCAGTTTTCAAGTTCATATGGGACTATTAAAGGGTGAGCGGGTCTTGCTGGTCAATCCCTGTCTCTCCAATGGATGGACCAGCTGACGGATGGAGCCGGGGAGTCTGTGTTGCAGTGATGCTGTTACTGCAGCAGCTGTTGGAGCTTAATGTCTTTCCACACCCCACAGGACAGGCACGGGGATCCTCCAAGAGGCCAGACAAGGTACACAGCTCTTCAGTTGTCTTTTTACCCATGGTGGCTATACTGAAGGCCCACCATTACCCTGTTGGGTCCTTGAAGTACCCCTCTCATACCTCTCTTGAGAGAATATAAGGCTGTCTAACAGCCTGCTGCTGCCAAAAAAGACAAAGCTGCGCTCCTTTGCCTACAGCCCACTCCCAGTTCTGCATCCTGGTGCATCTTTCTCCCTAAGCAAACAGTGCTGTGCTAGTTGAGCAAACTGAATCAATGTGGGGGAAACCCAAAGGAGAGCAGCAAGAGGAGGCAGAAAAGACCTCACCTTTAGAAGGCTATAATAGCAGAGATTTATTGAAGGAAGTAGAAATACAGTGACTGAACTGAAACAGAATTTCAGTCACCAGAAAAACGTGGTCATTGAATGAAAGCAATATTTTGTAAAGATGAAAGAAAGGGCTTATTATGTCTTAGAAATACTATATAGAAGTTGTGAGAGACAGAGAGGGAAATTTTTTTGAAAGTGACTTTTGTGGCATATTTCTTTTAAAAAGTATAATTGGTACCTCTAGGAAAAACTGAGTGAGCAGCTGGAAGAACAGCGGCAAGAGCAGGCGCTTCAAAGGTATCGTTGTGAAGCTGATGAGCTTGACCATTGGTTACTCAATACCCGAGCAACACTGGACACAGCTCTGGTTACAGCTGAGGAACCTATGGACATGGAAGCACAGCTGGTAGACTGTCAGGTAAAATTATCAGTCCTGTAATGTTTAGATGAACAGGATGGTCATAGCTTTATCTGAATGAAGAGACAAAGAGGCAGTGTTAATGTTAAGACCATTATTGAGTGGGATGAGCCAGCATATCAGTGAGGAAGACGTTTCTGAGCTCCGTAGCACCTCATATTTGCTTAGTTAGCTTCATCAATGATTTGTGAAATGACAAGAAACAAAGATAAGGCCATATTTTAAAGATTGCAAACAGTGCTTTCCGAAGCACATGTAAGCATAGCAGTAGGAAAATAGGATATCCGTACTGCAAGAACATTTGAAGCTCTACAACTTTCAGAGGGCATTTTGTTTTGCTTTAAAGGCCTCGTATTCACTGCACTTGATGTTTTCACTCCACTCAAGCTAGAGTTGTTGAACAGCTCACTTGATAGATATGAAAATACCTGTAGTGTACTTTCTCACTCCTCCTTTTCCAGCTGAAGAATACATTCCCATGAGCAGTGGTGACTGGGACAGTGTTGTGTTTTCTTCAGGAGTAATCCCTGCCCACATTCAAAAGTAAAGTAATATCATCAGTAGTTATAATTTTTATGAATTTAATATTAATCAACCCAGAATACCAAAACAACTAAGGAAAAACATTTTGCTGCAATAGGATTAATTGCATATACTTTTATTAACAAGGCTCATATCAGTCATAACATCCAGGTTCTCAAGTTAGTGGGAGTTTTCCATTTTTCCATTTTTCCATTTTTAATTGACAGCTTAGAACTGTATGATCATTATAATTAAAATTACAAGATAGACAAGAGACAGATGGACAGAAGATCCTTTTTCGTATTAAAGACTGAGGATCTCAACTATTTTAGGATAAATGGGCGTTAAGTTTCATTTAAGTCCAATGAATTAAACGTCAAGTTAAATTTCCACTGACATCGCTTCATTATTGGAATTTTCAGTCTGCTTAGTCTCAAGTGTTCTTTCATCATCCATCCTTGGTAGCTGTTTGTTGTACAAACTGGAAACTTAAACAGAGCAGTAATTCTTTTTTTTTAATATAACCTGTAGGAATCTCAAAATTAAAAAGAACACTTAACTTTGAAAAAGTTAATACTGCTGTTCTTTTGTTGGTACTTAAAATCTTAATACAGTAAGTTTTGTATAAGACCTACATTTTTTTCCACTTTCTAGACACTCTGCCCATCTTATCCTGCACACATTCCTTCAGGAGCAATATTTATGAGTTTATACTTGACAGTTGCGATGGAAAGAAAAGCATTGGATGTCAGGCTAGGTTTTTGAGCAAGAATTGTGTGAGTTTTCAGTTTGGAAGATCAAAATATGCACTATATCTGTAATACATGAATGGTTAATGGAATGTCAGGGAAGTAGCTTTTGAGAATAAACGTGGCAGAGATTTGTCACTTTAAGTCTCTCTTTAGACTAAAGAGGATTACGCAGAAATCCTTAAGTCCATCATGCACCAATCAGAAAGAGCAAATAGCGAGAAGAGCTTATCAACTCAGCCAGAGCAACACATAGGAGGAGGCAGAAAGCATTTCACTAACTGTACATGAAAGAAGAGGAGAGAAGTAACTCTAGCTGCATGCTCTGTTTCTTGTCATTATGGATGTCAGTCTAGCGTCTTAGCCACCCTTACCTGTAATGTGCAAATAAAGAGCATCTCCTCTATAACAAATCCTTTTTTTTTTTTCAATTAACTTTTTAATTTCCTATTTTGAAAAAGGTTGTAAACAGAAATGGCAAATGCAAACATTTGCAAGCATATTCCTAAGGACTCTGAAAGGGACTGGAAGCCAAAGAAATGATAATCTGTCTTGTCTTTAGCTTGATGACGGGTGAGGTGGGCCACAGGTCGTCTTGCCAAAAGCGTGACAGATGCTGGAAAATGTATGAATTTGGTTCTTTGTTCTTGCTGCTGCAGAACATGTTGGTTGAAATAGAGCAGAAGGTGGTAGCCTTGTCAGAGTTGTCAGTGCACAACGAGAACTTGGTTATGGAGGGGAAGGCTCACACCAAGGACGAGGCAGAGCAGCTGGCTGTGAAGCTCAGGACGCTGAAGGGCAGCCTTCTGGAGCTGCAGAGAGTGCTCCATGACAAACAGATCAACATTCGGGTAAGTGACTCTTTCCAGCTGGCTTCACAGTGGGCAGAAGGTTGGGGGATTTCATAAAAGTTTTATGCAACTGGGGAAAGGAGTAAAACTGTTTTACTGATTTAGTTTAAGCTATTCATCTTTAGTTAGTAAATGGAATTACGCTCCAAAATAAAGAACTGCCTAGAAAGCTTTAGCTTGTCATTTTCAAGTAAACAGCACCATTTCATGGTGAAACTATCTTAACCTGTCTTCAGTGAAAGGACGATAATAAAGTAGATTATTAGCTTAATCTGGATGTGCTCTGTGCCTGTTCCCAGTTGCTTTAGATTGCACGTGCTCTGGAACAGGATCCCTCCCCCAACAAAAGAGCAACCCTAAATGCATGCTTTCCTCCACACAGCATGCACAACACAATGAGCAGATAATTAAACATTTTAAAATATGGCTAATACATAGTGGCATCATTACACTAAACAAAATACTGTATAAACATGAAAACATTTAACCTCTGTCTTGTCCTAGGTTTCTGTTCTAGCAGCATCGGTCTGCTTATTGCCACTAGTTCATTTTATTTAACAGTTGGTTTTGGTCATTCTTTAGGTTAAGATAGCATGTGGACAACCGAATACATGCAAGACACCCAACCATGTAATGTGACTGACTGGTTTTGAATTTGCTTGCCCTGCTGTGACTCTCTTTCCCGCCTTTTCTTTTACTTCTTTTCTGGGCTTTGCTGTGCAAATTAAACATGATAAGCTTCAAAGATTTCTGGCTTCTAATGCAGATTAAAGTCTACTGAGAGGTTAGCTTGAAAAGTCACTTGACGTGCTAAGAACTATTTTTAGTCCAAAGCAACTGGATAACTATAAAACTTAACATAGCTTCACAAAAAAAAACCCCATGAAACAAATACAAACAAAAAAATGAAGGAAAAACCCCAGATATTTCTTTCTATTACCTCTAAGATGAAGTAACTTTAGTGTTATTATTGCGTATTAAACCTCATGATTAGGCAAATGAAAAGTGTTATCAACAGCATGTAGGCACATACTACTATATCCAGATATATTCACTTGTGAAGTGAAAGGGCATTGCAGACTTTGTTGCTTCATTTTAAAATATGCATGCTGCATTTTAAAATGCAGTTGTGTGATTTAGTTTATTTAAACTTTTAAAACAGATTTTTTGGATGCTTTTCTAATATAGAAAATAACAAAATAATTTCCAAATGTAGAATAAGAATCGTTTAAGATTCTACATGCATGCAACACTTCGTTTTCTTTGTAAATTGCAAACTTTTTTTGGATTACATTTATGGATCGTGGAAGAAAATAGGTATAGGCAGTATAACATCTTCAAATTTTCAATGAGCAATTTTTTTAAAATGTGAGATTCTATAATGTCTTTTTCCAAATAATCAGGCATACAGTATCGCTCTTTGACTGAGGCTCAGAGCATCACATGCCCAAAAATGAACTAACTCTATCTTCTACCATAATTAACCCTCAGAATTATTACATGCCAACAGCATTGCTCATGCATGTAGGAAACTCAGACTTAGACATGTCTCTAGATGTACTGATAACCTTGTAATAGCCCAGAGCCATACACAGACCAGCCTGCACTCAGAAAAGGAAGGATCATCCCAAACTGCACTGCAAGACCAAGAGCGTTATATAAAGATTGAGCTATATTTTCCTTACAGCTATATTTCAGCATATCTGTTATTCCTGTGATGCAAAGCTTTTTAGGAGCCGATGTGAGATTATGCGGCTTCCTTGCAGCAATTTCAGTTTTCCTTCTAATTTTAATTAATGTCCCTAATGATACGGAAAAAGTGATTTGGAGACCAACGCCTTTATTCATAAAATAAAGCAGTGAAACTCATCAGAAACGTGCTGGATCAGGAGAGTTCCAGACTACATTGATTCCAACTATAGCATTTTTCAAGCACTTTGAAAGATATACAAAACGTTGCCTTATTACTGTTACTTACTAACTTCTGTGACATAAGAACAATAAAAATAAATAGAAACCTTATAAAACAAAGAAGTAGAACAGGTTCTGCAGTGAAAAAAACAGATAGTGGTTTTTTACTTTTTATTACAACATGGGTGCGTGTGAGGGATGACTTCAGTTCCACAAGATAAATATACCTGATATAAATTTGTACATTTCTGAACTCCTTTGAAAGATCAATTTTATCACCATTTTCTTCAGGGATTTTCCAATTATTTCTGTGCTGGACTGGATAGTCCCCAGGAATGACAGCTTCAAGCTTTTGTTTCCCTGGCTGTTTAAAGGAAATGTAATACAGTTCCTTCAGACAGAATTCAAATGAAAATGCAAGTGTGTTTTTCAAACTTATATCCTATGATTTGAGAATGATAAAATCTGGTTCACAAATAATTTTGATGTAAAAAATATGCACAATAGCATATTTGCATCTACAAATGCCACAGTCCCTTTTACACTCCTTGCTATTGCAGGAACTGTGGGACTACTATTTAGTTGTCTTAGTATAACTCCAGCATTGTAGCTTCTCAACCTTCTTCCAGAGAAGAAAAGACAAAATCTAACTGAAATCAGCCTGCGCAAATGTAAAATGAACTAGATACTATTCTCTGAAGGAATTTACAAGTTGAACAGCTATTGTCCCTAGAGCATATAAAATGAAGCAGATTTTTTAAATATAATGTACAGAAATATTGTCTTTTTTTCTATTTTTTAATAGAAAAAATAAAATTCTAGACCATCTTTATTTCTCACATAATCTTTTCTTTGCCTAATCTGATATCCTATGATGACATTTTTCATACTCTTAACACGTCAGCTTTTCTAGGAACTTGTTCCTACGAAGTATCGCAGTTCACCTGCAAACTGAATCCTTAGTGAAACAAAGCTATTTCACAGAGCAAGGGCTAACGGTTCTCTGAAGCTCTAGATACCTGCTTGCTTGTTTTGCTCCTTTTACAACTTATATCCTCTAACACTAATCAGTCCTTTCAACTCCAGTATACTCATCATGCCCCTAAATGAAATCTTATACCTAACTTCTACTGGTTAGCAAAACTCTGCAGTTTCAGTGCCTGATGCCAGGGACGGTGGTGGCAGAGGTCCATCCCAGTTGTTAGCGTAAAGAGTACCAGGTGAGGTAAGAGGGGTTTCCTCAGCCACCTTCGGCCCTGCTGGTCCCTGCCTGGTTTGAGACAAAGGCTCTCTGGAAGGTGGAACGTGCTTTCATCTTGGAGAGCCTGCTGTAAGGTCTGGCGCTCTTACTCTATTTAGAATAAGAGCTGAATCATGGGCAAAATATGAATCCTGCAAAAATTAGGTGTATAAACAAAATGAGAGAGGAATTAAGCCCCAGCTTTAGCTCTTGAAGCTTAAAAAAAAAAAAAAAACAAAAAACCCAAGTGCAAACTCTATAGTCATCATGTGCATGCAAGTACCATTAAATAAATCCAGAGAGTTGTGTAGATCTAAGTAGCCAAACCTACACGTCTGTCTTTAAAATTAGGCCTGGTGTGTTAAAATCCCTGAATTTGAATACATAGGCTGCTAAAATAATTTAAATTTACAGCAAACGTGGATTTCAGAAGGCAAGATGTTGATAAAGCAGCTTTTGGAACTATTAAGGCATTTTCTTGTTTTTGCTTTGCTTGCACAGAAGGCCAGTTTAATCACTCATGTTGGAAAAACATACTGATAGAAGTATGAAGTGAAGGGACTGTTGCTTTTGCTGTTCTGTTATAAAATTCTGTGGTTTGATCTCTCCTACTGTCTTTACTGTTC
This sequence comes from Charadrius vociferus, assembly GCF_000708025.1. Taxonomy (NCBI): domain Eukaryota; kingdom Metazoa; phylum Chordata; class Aves; order Charadriiformes; family Charadriidae; genus Charadrius; species Charadrius vociferus. The sequence continues at coordinate 1,032,494 of NW_009648157.1, read as the reverse complement.
ATATCACATAATCTGCTGTTAACTGACTGTGTTTCTGCCAACCATGGGTAGAGTTACGTACTTACTGATAAATAAATTTTGACCAGAATGACAACTAGCATTCTCTCGTTTTTAGTTGGACAAAAAATTGGCCTTAATTAGACTAAAAACCTGGCAGAAACAATCCATTGATTCCCTGCATTGCCAGTTAGAGCTGCACCCTCTGTTACAGACCAATGCTGTTTCTTAGGAGACACAGAACAGTCTTCAGAAACATATCGGTCCGTGGTCTCTGATCTCTGGTGTCTGATTCTGCTAAGTGCAGTGGTGCATGTTTATTTTTACATTTTTACAGATGCTTTCTTGCTAGTGACCAATGACCAGTAGGTCAGAAATCTGAAGTCATTGCTCGCTTCAGAATTTATGTGAGCCAGCAGCTTGAGGGCTGGAAGGTGGCACTACGTGTGGCTTTGAGTTGATGAGCTGGACCTGCCAGCTCCCTAGCAATATAAGAGAGTTTTTAAAATCTTTATTTCTTTCTCTTAAAGCAGGGATCATTACAAGAAAAGGAGGAGAGTGATCTGGACTTCGTTTCCTCACAAAGCCCCAGTGTCCAAGAATGGCTGGCACAAGCAAGAACCACTCGTTCACAGCAGCAGCAGAGCACCCTGCAACAACAAAGAGTTGGTGTTTTGCATTTCTTTTACTCTCATCTTTAGATTGTGCTTAACACTGTAGCTGAGCCATTCTGTTAATATTTCCACTGAAATCTTCATTTTTACACTGTTTGTTACTCAGTGCTCTTGTAATGATGCACCTGAGCTCACTATTTTGTGTCTGTAACAGCCAGGCAGACCAGACTTCCTGGGTGACCGGGGTCAACTTGCTTAATCACTCTATACTTCCATTTTCCATTAATAAAATTAAATTGAGTCAACCCCTAAAGTTAGTGTAAGGAGATGATGGTATTTGTTCAAAATAGTAATCAACATTGTCTTTATAGAAGCAAAGATAGACACATTACAAGGTATATTGTGTTGCTTGATACACAGACATCCTCACTGGGTTGCGTTCCAGAAACTGCATTGCATTAGTCAATTAGTTCAACAACCCAGTTTATGTACCAAATATTTCTGTGTCCCTGGGTGGATGTTTTGCACTGCTTTTGGTGCTCAAGCAAGCCATGTCGGAAATAGCTCAGCAATCTTTGCATCACAGTTAGGCAATGTAAACATATCCTTCCAAGGCAAAAACAATCTCTTTGAGGTTTGTTTTGTTTTTTGTAACTTGCTATGCTAGGAACTGGAACAAGAGCTAGAAGAGCAGAAGAATCTGCTTCGGTCAGTAGCATGCCGTGGAGAAGAAATCCTAACACAGCACAGTGCTCCAGAAGGCCTATGTATAAGGTGTGCTTTCACGTGTTCTTCTGCAAAGTAAATTTCTATGACTGTGTACTTTGTCATCCTTATGTTTCCATCCTTCTTCTGCATATAATCCACTAATTTTTGTTTTATTTTTATACAGCACCCAGGATACTGGGGTCCTGGTTTATAATTCAGTAGTATGATAATATAGTTACACAAACTCTTTTGTGCCAATAGATCACCTTTAACATTTAGAAATTCCTTTTATTCTTATTATCAAGCATCACACTAAAATTACAAACACCTGGGACTTATTCGACAATCAGTGGATCAATTGCTATAGCTTTATTGTCCAGCATTGGTGTATGAATAGTAGCTGATCTCTAAAACATCATAGTCTGCCATTGCAACCAGATCTTCCCAGATGAAATACTCATTGGTTAATTTTATTTTTTCTGCAGTTGGTGAATATTTTTCTTTTTGAAGCCTTGTGTATTTTGAATTTCATCTCTGGTCTATATTTTCTTGCACACTTTCCCATTTGAGGGAAGTAGATATCAGTGAAAGCCTAGGCTCTGGCTGGGAGAGACTTCTGCCCTAGCAAAGGCAGAAGAAAATAACTGCCTACTGCCGATGTGGACCTTGGGGGAGCAGGAAGGGCCAGGTCTTGGGAAGACGAAACCAGGATGAACATTATCAGCTTGAGAATCAAGGAGCAGTCAGTCCTTTGGTTAAAATACTTAGCTGATATATCTCAGTAGTCATGAGCACCCTTGTGGCTCCTCCAACATGCCAAAGTCTAGAACATGGAGGTGGTTCACAAGGCCGCAGAACCAAGATTTAGGCATAGGGAATGTAAGCTGTACTCGGTAAGTTCTTTTCTTCAGCATTTGTGTTAATTCAATGTGGTTTTTTAGTACAATGCCAGAAAGTACTTAACTTATCTCCTTTTTGAGGCTTCCTTTTTTCACAACGTGTTACACTGTAGAAACAAACGAAAAAAAACAAACAGAAAATGCTGAACTTCATTCACTGTTTATCAAAGCTAAACTCATGTGCTTCTGCATTAAGATATTAGGGTATGTCTGGCATTTTGAGAGGGGAGGTGGGGAAGGAGTCAGATAAAATATTCTTTTTCATTTAATGCTTTGAAGTAAAGCTTGTTTAAAGGTTACATTTCAATGTAGTATATATTCAGTCCGTTTTGGGGGTTCTTACTTAGTATGGATACTTGCAAGTCTAAACAGTTTCTTAGAAAGTACATTTTATCCCATCAGTCAAGAACTTCTTGCAGTTACAAACCAGTCTTTGTCTTACTCTCTGGGGGGGAAAAAAACCAACCAAACAAAAAACCCACCCCAAAACAAGTAAAAGCTTTAAAAAGTAACAATTTAAATGTAAAATTTCCTAATTGAAAGAGGATATAAACACATTACCTGTTATAACTTTTGTATTTGTTAAACCTCCGTGTATCTTGCCATTCAGTGAGAAGCCTGATACGCTCTCTGAGGAATTAGGCTTGGAAGGTGAGAAGCCATCATCTGAAGAACAGATGAAGATGAAATGGGAAAGCCTAAACCAGGAGTTCAATACCAAGCAGAGACTGCTCCAGAAAGCTTTGGAACAAGAACAGCTGGTAGCTATTTTTAATTTCTCTTTGCATTTTCTCTATGAAAGCAGTTGTCACAACATGAGGTACAGTATGTGCATAGCAGATGCAATAAGGTGATGTAGTTAAGGCAAAGAATATGGAACAATTTATTTTTGGGACATCTTTAAAAACTATGAAATATTTGCACTAGCATTGCTCTTGTTCAAAGTGATTTGAATTGTGGTACCATTCAGGAAGGAAGGAAGGAATAAAATTTTCATCTAAGTCTCTAACCCAGGATAATTCTGTAACAAATCATCCCTCTGAAATTGACCAGTACTTCAGTGACAACTTAGAGGAAAAACTGGTATTTTCAGATTGAATTTATTTGTTACATTCAATTCGTGGTCTTAATGACTATGTGGCAAAGCAGCAAGTGATTTCAGCCACAGGATTTTTACTGGAAGAAGCAGGGGTTAATCAACTAAATTGGGAACAGTCCAAGATCTGTATTCACATACATCCTCCATTTTATTTTTAATAGACCCAGGTCCATTATTCTTTATATAATACTACAGTAAAATCAGCTTCCAAAGTTCTAAATATCTTGTATTTGACAGTAATTAATTATTCATTTGGTAAAAGCAAGCCATTGCTAATTCTAGCCGCAAGTATTTATTCTGCACTTCTAGCAAACCTCCTGTTGAGCAATCTTTTATTCAAGATGTTAAAGACAGAACAATTGTGGAAGGGCGTTGATCATTATTTGGTGATATTCTCAGTCAGCAGTAGAATCTGTATAGCTGAATTTTGTGCCCTATATGTGTGGTAGAAGCACTCCTAATCAGTACTTCTCTCTTGGCAGCTGTATAGCAGACCGAACAGACTGCTATCTGGAATGCCTTTGTATAAGGAGGAAGGGCAGGATGAAGATAAAGCCTCAGTGTCACCAGTATTGGCTGAATTGAATAAGGCCTTTGAAGATGTGTCATCTGAGGTAATGTTTCAATTGTCTTTACACTGATCTTCCAGCAGAGCCACATTTACAATGAAAACTCCTCTAGCTCCCACCTTGAAATCCAGCCCTTTCACAAATACTAGATGTTAGAAAGAGTATCTTGTACTTCTGCTCTCGACTTCTCTGGTTCCTTTTGCCCAGGCTGGACGGGTGGAGGAGAGCCTGCATCTTGAACAGAAGCTGTATGAGGGTGTTGCAACCACCTCCTTGTGGCTAGATGGTGTGGAAGAGCAGGTCTTTGTTGATACAGCTCTGTTGCCAGAGGAGGAAACAGAAACATATCTCTGCAAGCAAGAGGTAAGGAAGCCATGAATAGGACTTTCTTTAAATTGCCAATAAGGGTGCATTTTATGTAGCATTTAGAAAGAAAATACTACAATCCTGGATAAGTGATGTCATAATCTCTGTGTAAGTGCAGTATTCAGCTACTGTTTAGAAGTAACTTTATTCACTATGTAAATAATTGTTGTGAGTTGACCCTGGCTGGACACCAGGTGCCTATCAAAGCAACTCTCAAAGCAAAGCTCCCTCTCCTAAGCTGGACAGGGGAGAGAAAATATAACAAAAGGCTCATGGGTTGAGATAAGAAAGGGAGAGATCACTCACCAAGTAACGTCATGGGCAAACCAGACTTGGCTTGGGGGAAATTAGCTTAATTTTATTACAAATCAAAATTAGAGTAGGATAATGAGAAATAAAAACTAAATCTTAAAACACCTTCTCCTACCCCTCCTTTCTTCCCAGGCTCAACTTCACTCCCAGTTTCTCTAACTCCTCTCTGCCAGCAGCACAGAGAGACAGAAATGGGGGTTGCGGTCTTTTCATCACAAGTTGTCTTTGCCACTCCATCCTCCTCAGGGGGAGGACTCTTTACAATCTTTCCATCCCGCAGCGTGGCATCCCTCCCATGGGAGACAGTCCTCCATGAACATCTCCAACATGAGTCCTTCCCACAGGAGACAGTTCTTCATGAACTGCTCCAGCATGGGTCCCTTCCATGGTGTGCAGTCCTTCAGGAACAGATTGCTCCAGCACAGGGCCACAAGTCCTACCCACAAACCTGCTCCAGCATGGGCTCCTCTCTCCACAGGTCCACAAGTCCTACCCACAAACCTGCTCCAGCATGGGCTCCTCTCTCCACAAGTCCACAGGTCCTGCCAGGAGCCTGCTTCCAAGGGGACCCCTTCCATGGGGTCACAGCTGCCTTCGGGCATCTACTTGCTCTGGCGTGGGCTCCTCCATGGGCTGCAGGTGGATATCTGCTCCACCATTAACCTCCACGGGCTGCAAGGGGCCATTCTTCCTCATCACAGTCTCCAGCGTGGGCTGCAGGGGAATCTCTGCTCTGGTGCCTGGAGCACCTCCTGTCCCTCTTTCTTCACTGACCTTGGTGTCTGCAGAGTTGTTTCTCTCATATATTCTCTCTCCTTTCTCTGGCTGGAATTGCACAGGTGTTTTTACCCCTTCGTAAATACGTTATCCCAGAGGTGCTATCATTGTTGCTGATGGGCTCGGCCTTGGCCAGCAGTAGGCCCATCTTGGAGCTGGTTGGCATTGGCTCTGTTGGGCATAGGAGAAGTTTCTAGCAGCTTCTCACAGAAGCCACCTTTGTAGTCCCCCTCCGCTACCAAAGCCTTGCCACACAAACCCAATGCAAGAATGTTGCAGAAAGCAGCGTCTGCCATGAATTTTGCCTGGTCAGAAGAGAAATATACATAGAGTCTTTCTTCTGTTTAACTTCTTTGCTAAGTGTTAGCAAACACCACGGTTTGAAATTGAAATGAAATTAAAAAGAGGGAGGAATGCCCTGGGATATGGAAACAGTACAAACTCATGAACATGCGAGGAAGAGGGAGGGAAAAAGACTTTTGCAACAGCACCATGGATTTCTGCTTCATGAAGTGCTTGTTTGGGCAGGTTCATTTTCTTTCAGCACTATTTTCGTCAGAGCAGTTAGGGTTTTTTTTACTATCAGAAATACTATAGCTGCATAACTTTGTCTGATGTGCATATATTAACAGTGTAAAAAAAGTCACTGCATCACTGCAAAATTGGCAATGGTTTTGGCAATATGTTTGCCTGCTTTCTAGAATGTCTAACTGTCACTTTGTTTTGTTTTCTACAAAATCAGTCTCTTGCCAAAGAAATTAAAGAGATAACAGAAGAAATGGATAAGAACAAGAATTTATTTGCTCAGATATTTCCTGAGAATGGTGATAATGGGGTTATTATAGAAGACACTTTGGATTGTCTCCTGAGAAGACTGACCTTGCTGGAGTCAGTAGTAAACCAGAGATGCCATCAGATGAAAGAAAGGCTCCAGCAAATAGTGTCTTTCAAGGTATGATGTCCATCTGAAGGAGTTAACAAGAGTACATGTCAAATGGGGATATAAAGGATTTGATTCTCAAAGCAAAGAGAATTTTTGGTACCAAATCCAGAGAACAGGCTTTCATAGGTTTTTACTGAAAATCAGATTTCTTCTTGGGCTATACAAAATTTCGCACCCAAATCATGATCCAAAATTTAAACTTTCTGCTAGAAGCCTTCTGCAACTCATGTAATTATTGTAGAAGTGATCATTCATCCCACACTTTCTCACCCTGCTGGCCCTACAATAAATGGAAGCTGTTGAATACTGTTCTCAAAGGAGAAAAAGCAACTTTACAGTTCCACTCTACACATTTTATAATTTCATAAATGACAGAGTACACTGTTTTTATTAGCTGTGATAAAATAGAAAGCATAATACTGATTCCCACCTTTCTTATCACCTTTTACCCATCTCATTATTCTGTAAGAGCTTGTATCTCAAGCTGTCTATGTTGAGCAAAGCAGAAAAAAATGAAGTGGAGACATGTTTGCTTTTAGTAATCTTTTCAAACGGAGTTCAGAAGTGTTTTCACACCTACCTTGGTCTCTACCTTCTCTCCTATTCTTATCATATAGATCCTCCAATATGGTTTAGTTTTAATGAAAAAAAACATAAATTCCAGAAAAAAAAAAAGGAAAACAGATTGCTGGGGTCTTTAGATTAGGATCATCTTTTCATAGGTTGTTGCTGTCGGATTCCTTTCCAAACTCTGTAACCTTTCCTCTGCAGTAGATAGGAAAAAAAAAAAAAAAAATTCTAACAGTTTCAATAAAAGGCCTTTCTTCACTGAAGAAACGAGGCAAGCTGATTAGAATCCTGTGCCTTATTGTTATACCAGAGATATTTAACATTTAAAAGAATTTATGCATTAAAAAAAAAAAACCACAATCAGAAACACACTCCTATATAATACTTAAAATATTAGAGAAATGTGCTGATTACTTTTTATTTTACCAATATTAGGAGTTCTGTTGGGATGAATGCAAGAAAAAAAATTGATTGTAATTCGGCAAAAATTGTTAAGTAATATGTATATGTGTACTCTGATAAGGTAGGCTAAAAGTTGTAGTGTGTAGTTAGCCCTGTAATGCATTGAAGCTTTGTTTACTTTTTTGCTCAAGTTTGTATTGAAAAAAGCTTGCCTTAAAAAGTAAAACCTAGCTAGTTTATGGGCATATGCGATGGCATAAACTACACAAGAATAAAATTTTTTTGTTAAATGAAGCTAATTGACCCTTGCTAAATAATTATCTAATTGGAAGGCAAAAACAGAAGTGTGTTCATAGGTTATGTTTTGAATAGGAGTTGTTTTAGCTTTTTGCTAATATATATCTAGTTGTGGATTTTCAACAATGTTGCATGTTTTGCACTGAATAATTATGGTGCTTCCAGTGTTGAATATTTTTATGCCGTAGTGCTGACATTGTAACATTGTAACGCTTTAAACTTGTTGGAACACAAAATATTTTTCAGTTGTTTTGTGCTGTGATTTGCTGTAATTTGTTGTTGCTCTTGTCTCCTCTAGAATGACCTGAAGCTTCTGTTTACATCTGTGGCTGATAACAAATATTTAGTTCTACAGAAACTAGCAGAGGCAGCTGAAAGACCAGAAACAGAACAAATGCAGGTATTACCAAAGTTCTATTACTTGGGCAGGGGCGTTAGAAGGTGTTAGAAAAACTAATAGTCCTTTTGTGCTTGTACCAAAAAATTAAAAGTGTGGAACTTCACAGTAAGGTTTTGTATAGAATAGTGTATAATACTAAAACAGTTTTTTATTTAAAAAATAATAATGCCATATTGTATTTAACTTGCAGAAACAAACTGGGCTCTCCCAACTTTGAATTAGTACCTTTTCTATATAGTATCCTTTAAAATTTCAGCAGACTGAAGGACTGATTAATACTTCAGGAGGAAAACAGAAAAGAGCATTACCATATGGCAACTACAGTACTGTTATTAAGCCTTCAAAGTAAATGATGAAATTTTCAAATACAGGTCATACTGCAGGCAGAAGAAGGTTTGAAGGAACTAGATACTGGAATCAATGAATTAAAGAAGCATGTAGACAAGCTACAAATTGACCAACCTTCTGTGCAAGAGCTGTCTAAGATCCAGGTATGGTTCATAAGTTCAGTGAGATCAAAGGTATTGTATGCTTCTTTTTATTGCTCATAAGGCAATTTAGGAAAGCATATTTAAAAGCATTTTCAGTGTGTATAGAAGAGTATTTTCTCCCTGATTCACTTAGTTTTCTACTTTTGCATTTTCAGTTTTTCTAACATCTCTGTTATTCATAGTAATAATCATAAAAGCAGACAAAACTATGTTTTCTTTGAGCTCTTGTTGAGTCCCTGTTCAAATAGATAAAGTTCAGCATGTAAACATAACTGTCTGCTGAAGGTTGAGCACTGTTCTCACCAGTGTCTCATGATCTTGGGATTTAGTTCTCTCTCGCATCCATCATTAAAAAAAAAAAAAAGAGGGGGGTGAAGGAGTATAGATAGCTAATGTGAGCTGAAACTGGAAATGTGCTTTTACTAGAACACCTTTCATGTTCCTGCGTACTTTCAGTTAGACTCGGTTTTGAACACACCTAAGTAGTAGGACTCTTATCTTAAGGCTCTCTGAAGTAGATTTTACTAGAACACCTTTCATGTTCCTGCATACTTTCAGTTAGACTTGGTTTTGAACACACGTAAGTAGTAGGACTTTTATGTTAAGGCTCTCTGAAGTAGACACATGTGGGCAATTGATCCAGAAATTCTATAAGGTTGTTGAAACTCCTTTGTGAGCAGTTTGGTGCTGAGGCAGGGGAATGGTTAAGAAAAGATCAAGGAGAAGATTTACAACTGGATTTTGCTCTTTATAATGACATAATAACAAATTGGAAGCAAAGAAAACCGCTGAAACCAGACCATGAGCTTTTTAAGCCAAGAAAACAGTGATCTCAATTAAAAATGAGTGATAACAAGCTTGTGCAAATGTGTCTCTTGCCTAGTGCTTTATCATTTTGGTCATAGAGCCTCCTGTTTTTTATTAGTTTGGTGTTGGGTTTTTTTCTGTCAAATTATGTGTAGATATCCCCTTCCCATGGATTTCGGTTTTTAGAAAAACCTTCCTTTTGCTTTTTTGACAGTTGTGCTTCTCACAGTTGTCTCTTTAAATTTAGGAGAGCCCGCTGCAGTCTGAGGGTGGGTACTTTGCTGTAGTATTGGATGGTCATGGAGATATTTTTGTTCATTAGTTTTTGGATGTCTTGTCTTGATCAGAAGTATGGGCTTACCCTCAGACATATGTTCTGAAAATACAATTCTGAAAACCAAATCAAGAAAATACTCTTGTTCAGGTGAAGAAAAGCATCTGTAGGTTGTTCTCCCTTTTTATGGTTGAGGTATACAAGATAAGTAATGACACATGGGAACTGATGAAATTCTCCCTTTTGGCTGATTTTGTAATTTAACAGTATGTGCACACTGTGAAATATACACTGCACTTTTTCTACACTTTACTCTTCTATATAGATTATATTTCTATTTCAAACCTGGTTTGGTTTTTACTCCAGGTTGTATGTTATCTTGCTTGCTACCAGTAAGCTGCTGGGGCAGGAATAGGAGACAAATGTGGCTTTGAGATGGCTCGGATCTGTAGCCGTGATGGAGTCTATCCAACACCCTGCGTTATAAGAAGCAAAATGTATACAGCACCTGCAGTGTGCAGTAGCCACACAGTAGTCTGGGTTTTGATGACTTAAGCCAAATCACCCTACTCCTTTGCTACTTAAAGCAAGCCTTTGGGATTCTGCTAACTTTGTTCCCAAATGCATGCACTTGAAAGAGCTGCAGGTCTTTTCTCTCTTTAAATGGTGAGTTGTTAATTTATCAACTAAGTCAGTATGTCTGCACAGTCTGTTTGAGCTGGAAATAGATGTTATTCTGCTAGTATTTACAGAGGAACACAGAGACAGTAAGGTTGCTTATAGGAAGACATGAAAAATGTGGAATAAGAATCACCATTGCTACTCTTTGCTCCCAAGGATATGTATGATGAGCTGATGATGATCATTGGATCCAGACGGAGTGACCTGAATCAGAATCTGGCTCTTAAGAGGCAGTATGAACGGGCTTTGCAGGACCTGGCTGACCTGTTAGAAACAGGCCAAGAAAAGATGGCTGGTGACCAGAAAATGATTGTTGCCTCTAAGGAAGAGGTGCGATCGCTACTTGACAAACATAAGGTAAGAAATTGTGACATATTTCAGGACTAATCATGACTGTAAGCTTGTACAGAGAAAATTGCTAGCCTTCTGTTGCTAAAAGTTCAGGAGCTTTTCAGAATGGTGGGCCAGTATTAAATCAAGATATATTAAAACTTACTGTGTTTCAAATTGGAATCAATGAACTGTTCTGACTGAATACTTTCCAAATGCTCTGTTGAAGGTGAACCCAAGTAGATCACATTTTCTTTCTCCTCCTAATAACAAGTTCCTATTCTTGTCCTCTCACGCTACATAGCTATTTCATCTACCACTCCATTTTTTTCCCAATCAAAATTTACATTTGCTAATAGCACCCACAAAATATAACAAGACTTTTCCAGATTTTTTATTAGGCAGAATTTTTCGGTGGTGTATATCTGATTTAAGCTATTTTTGTTTATGAAATGAGAGGTGGGATAGAATTTGCGGGGAAAGGACGACCTCTTTCATTCTTTAAAAAGGCCATTGTCCTTTTTATATAGTGTTGGATTTTGTGAAATGCTGGTAGAGTGAAAATTTTACCTAATTCTATGTCTACAACTACTTGATAGTACTGCTATTGTCTTAAAATTTTGGTTTAGGGGTATTGAATTGAGCAACAATTGCATTTTCTGTTTTCTATTCTCTCTTTATCTTCTCCCTCACACCCAAATTTCTCAGGAATATTTTCAGGGGTTGGAGTCTCACATGATCCTTACAGAAACGCTCTTCAGAAAGATGAGTAGCTTTGAGCTCTTGAAGGAAACTCGGTCACATTCAGAGCTAATGACACAAGCTTCCGCTGTATTAAAGCTGGCTCATAAACGAGGTGTGGAGCTGGAATACATTCTAGAGGTGAGAATTTCTGTTGTCTTTTCTGTACTGCCATTTTGATCAATCACCAGGATATTCTGTAATGTTGATTTCCTGTACGTGGACAGAATTGGTGGATATCTCTCCCTTTTATCATACACACAAGGCGCTGATAGACTACGTGTAATCTTTGCTGTTTAACTGTTGTGTCCCTCAGGAGACACAAGTCATGTTCCTCTAAATTTAAAAGAGCTGCTTAGCTTTAGCTGACAAGGAGAACATGACAGCTTTATCCATGTCTTCTAATAGGTGAGCTTGACACGGAGATTGTGTCTTATTATAGGTGCACCAGACATTTTTACTGTTATTTATGTACATTCACAACCATGCAGCTATAGGATTTCACTTTGAGAAAGTGAGTAATGAAAATTCTAGATACCCAGATCAGTATTTACCATATACGTGGATAATTTGTGCTTGCAGACCTGGATGCGTCTGGATGAAGATTACCAGGAACTTACTAAACAGCTGGAATCTGTTGAAGGTAGCATCCCCACTGTTGGTTTGGTGGAAGAGACGGAGGACAGGCTTACAGACCGGATTGCACTTTTTCAGGTTGGTACTTTTTAGACATTATTTATGGAAAAGTTGGATGAAAGGGAGCTCTGAAAGTCAACTAGTCCAGCCTCCCACTTGAAGCAGGACAGTTGCCATGGGCTGGATCAGCCATAATGTTGGGAACCTCAAAAGATGGAGATCCCACAGCTGAGCTGGGGACCAATTGCAGTCCTGCATCGCCTCCTACTGAGAAGGTTTTCTATAATGCTCAATCTAAACCTTGAACTTTCAGCTGGGCACCATTGTCCTTTTTCTGTGATGTGGCACTACTGAGGAGCATTTGCCTCTATAATCTTTTTGATTCTACTCCAAATAGTTGTAGGCCTTTGTTAGACTGGCCCTTAGCCTCCTGTTTGTAAATCTAAAGCAAGCACGCTTCCCTCAGCCTCTTTTTAAAGGGCATGTGCTCTAGGTCCCTAAACATCTTAATAACTCTGCACCAGACCCTGACTACTTCCTTCTTCTTGAACTCAGTGGGAGGTGGGGGCAGGGCGGAATCAGATGCACTAGATGTAGCCTCATCAGCATCATGTTGAGGAGGATAATACAATAACTTGTCAGTTGTTCACAGTCCTAATGTAGGCCAGTGCTGTGGCTTGCCTTATTCACGATGTCTTGGTTATGGAAGACACCAGGTTAAATACACTAGCCATTTCCTTCCTAGCCTGTCCTGAGAAACAGGGTTATTCTGCACAAGGCACAGAATTTGCAATTCTGATTGAGCCTCCTAAGGTTTCTGCTGTCTCCAACCTCAAGTTTATCAAAGTGTCTCTGGACTAAATCTGCCATTTTTTTGTGTCACCCACTCTCCCTACATTAGTATCATCCACAAATTTACTGAGAGAGCACTCTCTGTCATCACCCATGCCATTAGTGAAGATGTTGAAGATGTTTGGGCTCAAATACCAACAGTCCCTGGAATACTCTGCCCATTACAGTCTGCCAGCCAGACATCAAGCCTTTGATCACTAGTGTTTGAGACTGGTAATGCAGCCCATTTTCAACCCATGTAACAGTCCATTTATCAGGCCCATGTTCTCTCCATTTCCAGAGGAGGGCCTGGTGGGAGACAGTGTCAAAGGCCATACTGAAGTCAGTCTCATCCACAGAGACGCTAGTTTCATCCTAAAGGTCTGTCGAGTCAGTGAATCTAAGCTAAATATTCCTGATTACCTTTTGGTCTTTTATGTCCTTGAAAGAGGATGTGCTCCATGATCTTTCCAGAGAGCAAGGTGAGGCTGAACAACCTGCAGTTCCCTGAGTTGCCTTCCTCATTCTCAAATGCAACAAGAACTGGTAGTTTAAATATAGTTTTCTACCACATCCTGTTTTTTTCATCTGTGCTGGTCTAGTATTTCGTCTTTATCTCATTATACACCAGACACTTTGGTTGAGTTCTTTTTTTTGTTTCCTTGTTATGCTTTACAGTAATATGTCTGCCAAATTTTTCTTGCAAATTGACTTCTTGTCTACTCTGAATTTGTTATGTATATTGTTCTTTTACTAGACATCTTTTGCTTTTGCAATAGTATGAGGAGAACTTAAGCAATCTATTATGTGTGGGTTTTAATTTGGTTTTGTTTAATGCTCTGCATTGATTGTGTTGGTCCTGACCCTAAATTAGTTTTCCTATTTTGTTTCTCTTGTCAGTTACATATATTAGGTTATTCAAATCCAGATCTTAAGACTCTGCTATGGCATAATTTTTAATACTCTTTTTTCCTCTCCCTGTGGCCATGTTTAGGTTAAAAATCCATCATAATTAATTCATGGCTATCTTGGAATTTTTATGCTGCTCTCTAGGAGTTATACATTTATTTGTGTGTATATGTTATATGTAAGTACACACACAGAGACACATGTATATAAATATAAAAATTCTGTTAAGTTATTAGAGCTCTATTTATGTGAAAGAGAAAATAAAAAGAGTGGTAGAAAGTTTATGTACTTGCCACGACACTGGTAGTTTTGTATCCTTTATCTTGAGATTAGTTTCAGCATAACTGAAAAATGGGAATGCATGTACATTTTTTTCTCAATCTTCGTCAAATATACAGATGATTTAAAAAGCTGTACTATTTGTGTAATGATAGTAGAATTTGGTGGGTATATTTGCCCATATATGCAAATTCTTTACCCATCTACAAGTCACCATTTAAATGAAATCTGTCTCTGCTCCCAGTTGGATTCAGGGTAAGAGTATTAACAGCCTTTCCTTTTTCAGTACCCTTTTTGCTTTCTTTTGCTATAACAATTGGCTTCTGTGTTCAGGGATTTGGATGGGTTGGGGGTGATCTCCTCTTTTCTAGCCATGGACAGCAGGAGGGTAGATCAGTAAAAAAGAGGTTAGATGACCGGGGAGCTGAAGGTAGGCATTGAAAGGGCTGAAGTGTGGCCACTGTTAATAACTTGATAGTGGACACCTTTAACTTTCATTGCAGTAGAGTTTTCAGCAGATAGTAGATTAAGTTCTGACATTTTAATCAATTTCCCTCAGAAATGGCATTGCCCTACAAAGATTCTTTTGCAATTATTCTTTTCAAATGTAAAATATCTACACCAAGGAGGAGTTTGTCATAAGGGGGTGTCAATAAACATATTAAAGTGAGGGGGTTTGTGGCAGCACCTTCAGATTTTGAGCAGGTTACCTGCATGATGGTTCTCAGGGATTTCTAGAGCTGAAGCAGAGAGAAAAAATGTGATGTGCTATGGTCACATTCGATAAGCTACAAAATGCAATAAAATAAATGTTTAGAAAGTGTGGTAGCAGAGACCTGCAGAGCTATCTAACAGTCTTCTCTGTCATTACAGCATTTGAGATCTAACCTGACTGAATACCAACCTAAGTTATACCAAGTGCTAGATGATGGGAAAAGGCTCCTTTTTTCTGTTAGCTGCTCAGATCTCGAAAGTCAACTGAACCAACTAGGAGAACACTGGTTAAGTAACTCCAGCAAGGTTACCAAGGAGCTTCACAGACTGGAGACAATACTGAAGCACTGGACAAGGTAATGCTGTTGTACTGGACAGTATAAACTTGTTCACCTGTTCTGTTCAGGTCAAAGTCATTCTTAACCCAAAACTAATAGATTTGACATTTAAAAGAAAGTACTTTGACATGTATGTGATAGTTTGACTACTCTACAATATCCTACTTCTGTTCCATACAAGTGCTATCACACTCTCACATTTGCCATAAAACATGGGCCAGATAAAGCTGGTGGGAAGAAGTCAGAAGATATCTTTTTTAGTAGCCCCATATCTATACAGGTTGATGAGAAAGGGTGTGGGCTTTGCTAGGTAGCATGAATAGCCTCAGCATGTTCTGGGAAGTGATAGGACAAGAGGTAATGGGCACAAACTTGAACATAGGAAGTTCCATTTTAACATGAGGAGGAACTTCTTTACTTTGAGGGTAGTGGAGCACTGGAACAGGCTGCCCAGAGAGGTTGTGGAGTCTCCCACTCTGGAGACATTCAAAACCCGCCTGGACGCGGTCCTGTGCAACCTGTTGTAGGTGACCCGGCTCTGGCGGGGGGCTTGGACTAGATGATCTCCAGAGGTCCCTTCCAACCCTGACCATTCTGTGATTCTATGGTAGAGGCATTGTCACTGCTGGGTTCTTGTGGGTCTGTGTCATTGCATACATGAAAGGGAGCTTTTAGCTGCCTTTAGTTATGTTCATATGCTAGTTTTGAAATCAATTCCCTTAGCTTTGTCTGTTATTCACGGCTTGTTGGCTCACTAGTCTTTCAAGAGATATATAAAGGGATTGTATGTATAAAGATTATGTGGAGACACTCATTCTGACATCTCGTTAGTTGCTTGGCATATGAAATGATATGGAGATAGTTTCTGAAAAAAAACCCCACCATTAGATTTCTGCTCTGACATAGCTTGTAGTACACCTTTTGGAAGACAGCCTTCTAATGGAAAGCAAAAATGTGTTTGTGTGTGGGGTGGGATGCTGTCGCAGCTTGCCCAAACAAATTGATAACCTAGTTACTCATCCGTCATTAAACCTAGTTTTTCCTAAAAGGCAAAAAGAAGGCACTGTTAGGAATTGTGGGTGTAATGGCTAAAATAAGAGCTTCCTGATACCATTCCTGTCTTCAAAATTAAACAATATTTTTTTTCCTGAAAGTAATAAAATAAAGAAATTATTTTTATTTTAGATCTGGCATACAGTATCTTCTTCTAACATGTAGAGGAGAGACTGCTTGGTTGGAGGCAAGAAGTGGCGATGACTGCTTTATTTTTCTTTAAACATCTTTACAGATATCAGAGTGAATCAAGTGAACTGACACATTGGTTACAGTCTGCAAAGGAGCGACTTGAGTTTTGGAGCCAGCAGTCTTTGACAGTTCCTCAGGAACTGGAAACAGTCCGAGACCACTTGAACTCCTTTTTGGTAAGTCATTCATGGACCTTGGACACTTTTTTTCTCTCCAATTACAAATAAACACTTGAGCAGTCCTACGGTTATACTTTTTCTCATCACTGAAGTAGTGAGTATGCAAAAAAAAAAAAAAATAATCTGCTTCTGTAGGTGAGCTGTCCTTCAAAAAACTGGTGTGTTTGCACATTCAGCAATCCTTGCTATATGCAATGATTGTAAAGTCTGATGATTCTGAAAAAAGAAAATGGTTTTATGACTGAAAATGATTTTTGTTCTCACTTGGTCTGAAGTATAGCTGGTAAACACTAATAGAAAGTACCTATTTTTAAAGGGAAGGGAGGATATTCTTAGCTTTCTGAGGTAAAGCTTTAAGTACAGTAAACAAGCAGTTGATTATTTTGACAAAAATGATTCTGCTTACAGGAGTTTTCAAAAGAGGTGGAAGCTAAATCATCACAGAAATCTTCTGTCCTGAGTACTGGGAACCAGCTCCTCAGGCTGAAGAAGGTGGATACAGCAGCATTGCGTGCGGGATTGTCCCACATTGACAGTCAGTGGACAGAGCTGCTCACACAAATCCCAGCAGTACAAGAGAAATTGCACCAGGTAAGGAAGGCCAGTTGTGGCCTTTGATATTCCAGAAAATTAGACCATACAGTTGGCACAGCCTTTGAGAGATAGTTCTTTCCTTCTTCCATTTATCCATGTGAGGCAAGATAGGAACAATGTTACTCCTATTTTAATTTGGGACAGCTTACACTCATGTCCAAATCCTGTCCACCCAGACTGTCTAACACCATTAATTGGTGTTAATGTCAAACTTTCACAGTTACATTTGTTAAATTTTAATCAAAGAACAGATGACGTTTTTTCAACATGTTGGTATGCTTTTTGAAAAATGGGAGTTCACATCCTTGTGCCCTGTCGGATTTGAATGGTGGTTTTGTTCAAATTGAATAGACTGGGTTCAAGTCTGTGCAAGACAAAATAAATCTGAAAACATTGGACAATGTTCCTGCTAGTGTACGTAGGAGCAGGAGAGTTTTGGTTATGTAGTTTTGTTTTTTTAATGCTATAATACTGAAGTTAAAGAATTATACTAGTCTAAAAGTTGGCTTAGTATTTAGTTACTAGGAGGTTATCAGTCTAAGCAGTTTCTTCGGTTTATAATTTGGAATGCTTTCAGAGATAGTAGTATCATTGTGATTTAGGGCGAGAGAGGAATGGTAAAAAGTGTACCTAAGTCTATTGTATTAAACAAAATAATGACATTACAGTAGTTTCCCGAACTGTCTTGTAATGCAAAATATGTCTACCTGAAAAAGTCATAGAACACATTTCTGAATAACTAAATGTAAGCAAGCGCTACTGTATCATATGTTGAAAGTGAGTCTTTTAAGAAAAAAACAGGTACTATTCAAAATCAGCCCAATAAAAATCACCATCACAAATTGTATAAAATTATTTTCCGTGGGTCTGTTCATTAGGGATTTACAAGGACAGGAAAAGCTTGGCTTAAAGTTGGTCTTCTAGATAAGCCCAATACAAAATCATGGAATTAGAATGCAGAACCTTTTGGAAGTCAGAAATGGAATCTTTGATTTTGTCCAGTTTCCTTGTACAATGAAGAATGGAAATAAGAAGCCTTTAATATAATATTTTCTTATTAGGATGCATGCAATTATACAATAGATCTCCTATTAAAAGCTTTTTTTTTTTTTTTTTTGCTTGTTTTTTTTGTAAACTTCAGGGATATGTTAGGGATGTAGAATAACATGATAGTAAGAGCAGACAAAGGAAATGAGCTATGGTAATGCAAAGCAAGGAATTCTTATGCATTTTCTTCACAACATGTGTTTTAAGTCTGTTATCTTTACAGCTCCAGATGGACAAAATTCCTTCTCGCCATGCTATCACTGAAGTTATGAGCTGGATTTCCCTGATGGAAAATGTCATTCAGCAAGATGAAGAGAATATAAAAAATGTAGTAGGACAGAAAGTCATTCAGGATTATGTCAAGAAGTACAAGGTACTGAGTGGAAATGCTACTAATTTCCCTTTTGAATTATCCCCGTTGAATATGTATACACATGCAAAATGTAAGTGATTTAAGGGGAAAAAAAAAAACAAAAACAAAACGTACATTGTGGATTGGTTAAAATTGTACACAAGTTAGAATTGGGTAATATTTGATATTGTGGAAAAGAATCCAAAATTACTTTTCCTCTCCTGTTTAGCTATGGCAGGAATATAATTTTTAGTATACTTACCTTAATTTCCAGGTAAATCCAAAGTAACATGCACATGATTAAACCTTATTAGATCTGTCTTTCACCCGAAACCACAAAACCCTTTGCAAATTACTTAAGCTGTTTTATGAATTCTCTGCATAATATCACCTTCTCCTCAAAGCGTATCCTGTTCTTGAATGGAAGGTGGCCAGTGGTTTGCAGATCAAGATAATTTTGATCAATATCTGAAGCAAAAATGAAAGATACTATATCTTGAGATAACTATTCAGGAGTATAGATACAACACAATTTTACTTTTTAACTAGATCAGTAGGACTCTTGTAATAGATCTGCACACAGTGACTTTCTTCTCAATGTCAGATATGTTTCACTAGTCTCCTGAAAAATCACTTTACTTCTTGGCTGTTCTTGTTTATATGTAAGAATGTTTTCCATCCTATCTGGTTTTGTATTAAAAATCTTGAGACTAGATAAAGTGAAAAAAAGATCTACCCAGGTTTTTTTAGATCTGATCCTTGAGACCAATATCAAGCAAGAACATTCAGGACTCTCCAGAGCATGGGGAGGCAGAGGTAGGGGGGAAGGATGATTCTTTATTCCAAAGGCACTGTATTGCTGGTTTATTTCTCTATTGAGGAAAATCTAACAATGTTTCTAATTTCTGTTTAATTGCTAAAAAACCTTTTAGCTAAATTGTGGTAAAGCTGTAATTTGTGAACGCTTTTCCTCTTTTGCAGTAAGGTAAGAAATTATCGTATTTATGGTTTGGGTTTTTTATTCCCTTTTCTACTAGGGTTTCAAGATAGATTTAAATTGCAAACAGTTGACGGTAGACTTTGTGAACCAATCAGTGCTACAAATTAGCAGCCAGGATGTTGAAAGTAAACGTAGCGACAAAACTGATTTTGCAGAACAGCTTGGAGCAATGAACAGACGTTGGCAAATTCTGCAAGGCCTGATAACGGAAAAGGTAAAGAAAAAAAAACTAGCCACTCTGTAGCGAACTTTCAAAATATATAGAGCTGTAAGATAATAATGGTCGGAAGCCTGTACATCCTGTCTGGTTCTGTGGACTTTTATATGTCCAGCTTACTTAAGTAGCCCCTAATTCTTTTCTCTTCTACCATGTCTAGTACCTCTGTAAGCCACAATTTGCTAATTGGCGTGAAGACCTGCCAGGCATGAGAGGAGACCTTGTCAGTAATATCAGAGCAAAGAAGGCACTGTGTATCTCAGACTATTCTGTGGTTTCCCATTAGTTGCTGATGTATTGGTGAAGAGTAACAGAAGAGATTCTGTCCCTCACTAGTTAGTTCCAGCCAAGATTTTGCTTTACTAACAATTCTTTCATGGCCAGGTCATGCTTCTGGGCCCATTCTGTGTAATCCAGTTTCTGTGGATTTGTCCTTTTTGTGACTTGAGGAAGTTGTCCTTGAAGATCCATCAGCTTCCTGAACTCCTTTGTCCTTCAGTACAGCTTCCCATGGGATCATGCTTACCTGAGCAAACCAAAGTTGCTATTCTAAGTATCTTTCATCTGCTACTTGCTTTCCTTATTTCACTCACAACTGTCTCATTGTCAAGTGGCCAAGGTTGCTATTGACCATCCCATCCTTAAGCAGTTCCAATTAAGATTACAGCTAATTAAGATGGCTTATTCCCTAGAGTAGAGTTTGTCTGTGAATGCTTTTTACGGCAGTACTGCTGTTTTCAAATCCTGCTTTGCTGGTTTTGGGTTTTTTTTGTTTGTTTTGTTTTGGTTTTGTTTTTTTTTAAGAAGCACTATCTCATTTGCCATTGAATAACATTTGGTTTTGTTTTTTTTTTTTAAGAAGCGCTATCTCATTTGCCATTGAATAACACCTAGAACAATCAGAAAAATCTAAGTGACTTTAAAGCAGTCAGTTCAGAAAGGAGGTAATATAAATCTTCATCTACTTTACATAGTTGTAAGCAAGGAATGTAAAATGTATGTTTGTATGCTTAGTTTTATTTGGGAGGTCCTGAGGTCCTTGATCTCTGAAAAGAACCATAAATATGTTCTGTCAAGTGTTAGCTTCTTTCAGCATGTCATAATATTTTAATATGTTATCTCTGTATAATTATTTTTTGATAAAGCAGGTTTTTTTGTTATGAACTCTTTTAAAAATGGCAGACATATTTCAGTTTGAATGCATAAACTGTTTTTAAATTCTGAAAGCATTGAATTCTGAGAAGGCAGTGGTCAGCATTGGTCCTTACTGATTCATTTGCTTGAGTCAACAATAAATGTAATTCTTTGAGAAAGTATATACTTGTGGCTCCTTGCAGATCCAGCTATTGGAAAGTCTGCAGGAATCCTGGACAGAATATGAAAATAATGTGCAGTGCCTAAAAACCTGGTTTGAAACCCAAGAGAAGAAGCTGAAACAGCAACAGAAAATTGGAGACCAGGCTTCAGTACAGAATGCTTTGAAAGACTGTCAGGTAATGTCCCCTTATAAATAACAATATTCTCTTTCCAACAGTTAGAAACAACAGTAGAGTCCAAGGAGGGTTTAGGCTTTTATTCAAAATGCATTAGGAATCAAATATTGTCAAATATTCAACTATCCAGAGAAGGCAATAGCGCTGGATTCCCTTATGCTTTCAGAAGACTGAAGGAGAGTCATGATTATGATGGGGAAAGACAGGATGAGGCAAAGCTCAGCTATAATGCTCATAAGGTCAGAACCACTTCAGTTTTTCTTGCAAAATTCCTATAAGGACTACAGAGCAGTGAATAGCGTATCACAGTTGACTCTGAACATCTTGCTCAGAATAGCACGTATTTAAGTAGTTAGATGCATGCTTGTGGAGCTGTTAGGCTAGAGTTCAAGTTTATAGGTATATAAGCAAAATAGATTATTTATTTTTTTTTAATTTATAAATAAGACCTCTACATAGTATCAGGCATCAGATAATTTTGGCTCAAAAGTATCTTGTTCTACCAGACGCCAAATAATAAATTTCACTCCAGATCAAATATATAACTAAACTCTTTCAGGACAACTGCATGCCCAAAATCTTGGTGTTCTCATCCCCTTAAAAGGGAGTAAGGAAGCATGTTTATCTTGGTGTGGCTGTCTTTCCTGCATGCATTAAATGAATGGGACAAATACGATCTAGCTTTTAGGTCATCAGAAACAGAACAGCTGGAAGTCTATTCAAACGAAATGCGTAAGAGAATTTAATCAATATTCACCAGTGTATTAAACCAGTCTTTTTTTCTGTGAAGGCAAATAGTTGTTTAGGCCAGATATGTTAGGATTCAATTTTTTTTTCCCCAAAGTCCTTGACCTAAGTTTGCAAACTGGTTGCAGTGCTTCATTTCAATTCCGGTAGCTTTATGGTCTCAGCACAATAAGCCCATATGACTGAAGCAAGGGTAATTTAGCATAGCCTGACATAATTGGCAGGCTGTACTTGGCTGGAGTTCAAAGCTGAATCTGATTTATCACCTTTATGGTTCCTTTTGGTCAGGGAATTTAGCAAATACACTTGGGGGAGTCAGTTATGAATGGCAAGACTTTGATCAGCAGAAAAACAATTTGTTTAAGAAATAATTGTATCAGGCACTCCCAGGTATCAGGTTCAACTAGCACAAAAGCTGCAGTTTATTTATTAACTGGTTTTAGTTGCTGCCTGGTGTCATATTAATAAGTGAAGGCAAGCTTTTCCCATCACAGACCATAAACAGTAATGTGTCTTTAATTCCATTATAAGTTTAAAATGATGAATAAGAAACCCTTTTTCACAGAGAACCAGAAATATTTGCTATTCTTGGTATTTAAAATATTTGCCTATTTTCATTCTGAATTTTGGAGCGATCTTGTACAAACTTATATGCCTTTTTTAGGGTTAAAATCCACTTTTTGTACATAGTAAATTTGACTTTACAGCTTGGAAGTGTTTGCTTTTGTGTCAGCTGGTAAAAAAAAAAAAAAAAAAAAAAAAGATTTATTACTCCAAGGCTGTAGTCTGAAACATGGTCATGGCTAGAAGTTTGAAGGAATGTGAAATAATGGAGAAGAAAAGGCTGAGAATAAACAGTACAGCAAAAATGCTCCCAAAAAATCCTCTCACATATATGTATAGAGATAAAAGTGTGTTGTATGTGTGTAGGGATAAATTCTGTTAATAGCAAACATTTGCAAGACTGGGCAGATTTTGGTTCTAAAATACTCTACCCACTGTCTAAAATGTAAAGTCTGTTAAGGCAATGGTTCACTTGTTACTGTTTTTTTTTTTATTCTTAGGGAGAGTAATTTAATGAATGACACGGGCTTTCAATTTGCCCAGAGTTTTGCTGTGTTGTTTTCTTTCCCTGATGATCCATCTCTGTCAGTAAGGAAAGGCTTGCAGAAAATTAAAATATAAGCTGAGATCACAAGATGTACTACTTAATGTAGAGGCATCCCAAGATTGCTCTCGCCTCACAGTCTGCTTTCCATACCACATTGAATACTTTACCTCCAGACAGGTAAACACAAATTGTCCTGGCCTTAAGCCTACCAGCCATACTTCCCCCTCTGCTCAGACTACATGTTGATCCTACCTGAAGCTACACAGCTTCCGTATGAGTCAGAGCACTGCAGGACTTTCTTGGATCTCCCTGCGCCATGCCATGAAATTATATAGGTATTTTCCAGGCTAGGAATGAGCTTATGAGAGTGTGCTGTATGACTCACAGTTGCTCACTGAGTCTTCTTGTTTTCCCTCCTTCATTCTGTAACTTCATTCTCATGCTGTTGTGGCATGAGGAAGATCACAGGCTCTGTGACTAGTGAATGTTACACACAAAAGCGTCTGCACTTCACTTATTGATAAAACCGACAAACTTTGAATCAGCATTTCCGTGACCAACCTAGGGTCATCTTAAATCGACAACAGTCAGCACTTGCCTGAAGTAGCAAAACAAGCCCATAACAAGTTCTCATGGCCTTAGTGCTTATGTACTCAGCCCTGTTTTCTTCACTTGTTTTCACACCAACTGTTCATTTTCTTCCCATTTTCTTGGGTTAGTGTGTGGGAACACTGAGTAGAGCAAAACACTATCGAGCTCATTAATGCTTCCCAACGGCATGCAGCCTTGAGGAGGCAATAAGGGTGTGTGGGAACACTGAGTAGAGCAAAAAATCGAGCTCATTAATGCTTCCCAATGGCATGCAGCCTTGAGGAGGCAATAAGAAAAATTCCTGCAGTCTGTTGCTTTTTGAAATTGGCTGGAATCCAGTGAACTTGTCATCTAGGGAAAGGCTCACTGTCCTCGGGCAAGGGGCTTTGCTGGGACCTGTCAGGGACCCACTTCATGTGGGGAGGCAAGGCAATTTGACATCTTTCCCAAAAAAAACAGCACTATTTTTTCCCTTTTCTTTTTTTTTTTTTTTTTTTTTTTTTTTTTCCAGAGGCTTGAGGCAGCTTTGGACTAATTATAAAGCCCTCTCAGTGTTCTAGGACAAACTAAGACACACAATGATTTTCCCACGTATTCAAACTACTGTCCTATTTTTAATGAGTTTTGGACTCTTACACGAGAGCAGAAGATTACACAGAAGTTTAACGTAGAGGACATGCTTTTATTTAATTTAAAGACAAACAACTATGCTTTAAAGGAAAGATAAAATGCTAAATAAAATTGCAGATGTCTTATGATTCTCTGGAGAATAAAAAGCCAAAGTATGCAAGTGTGACTTTCCTGTTTTTTAAACTAAGGAGCCTATGGACATCTTTTCTATAATCTCAAGGCATTCTCTATCCAATTAAACAAACAAAAAAAAATACTCAGGAATCTTCTTTTTCTTTTTCAGGAATTAGAAGAATCAATAAGAACAAAGGAAAAAGAAGTAGAAAATGTAGAACAGAGTGGTCTTTCTTTGATACAGAACAAGAAGGAAGAAGTCTCTTCTGTTGTTATGAATACATTGCAAGAAATTAACCGTTCCTGGGCCAATTTGGATCACATGGTAAAAGAATCATCAAGGGGCAAATTATAGCTCCAGGAACAGGGCATGGAGAAGAGGGAGAATTAGCAGTTTGCTACTAGTGAATTTCTTCTGTATCTTAGGGGAAGAGATTCTGAACTGTGTCCGTTTCCATCCACCCACAAGTTTGTGTGTACACTCCACATAAAATGGGTATAATATTTCCTATTTCAAGAATGCTTTTAATTTTTGTAATTGAAGCTTTTTAGGTGCTTCCTAATATTTAGCGGAAAGTACCAAATGATCTGTAAGGAACTACCTTTCCAAGCACACAGGTCCCGCGGAATAAGGAAGAGATCAGCAATAATTGTCATCATCCAAAGCTCGATAACATCAGTCCACCTTCTCAGGAGGAATGCGGTGTGTTAGTGCTAGCCTCTCTGCTGACTTTCTGCGACTGACTTGCCTGCCTTAGGGATACGCGTTTCACAGTCTTAGGCAATTTTTCTTGACCAAAGTAGAATGGACTTGATACCTTCTCAGTCCCTGCCATTCTAGCTTTGTAAAATCAAGCAGAACTTTGTGCTGTACCCAGTGTAAACCCAGCTGATTGTTGTGCAAATTCTTCATTCTCCAACAAGTTTAAGATTAGGCATGTAGAACAAGTAGTATCTGAGATCAAAAGGAAGGAAATAATTTAAACAAAACCAAATATCTTTAATGCTTTTCATTTACCTTTTTTTTTCCTTCCTCCTAGGTTAGCCAACTGAAGATATTGTTGCAATCTGTTCTTGATCAGTGGAGCATTTACAAAGTGGCTTATGAAGAACTGAATAGTTACCTGACTGAAGCCAGATACTCTTTGTCCCGTTTTTATCTTCTCACTGGTTCTTTGGAAGCTGTGAAAGTCCAAGTTGATAAACTTCAGGTGAAAAGAAAACCATGCCCCTTGATATACTAAGGATGGATTTAAGGATTAATTTTTGTCCTCATTGCATGGATGCAGACAACTATATGTTTTGGTTCATAAGAAATGGAAGTACAGACATACTGGCACTCTAAAATCCCATGACATTAAAAGAACACATTATCAAATAACCATTGATTTTTTTCTTCTTGCAGAAAAATGGTGATAGTTGTTTTCTTTTAAATTTTTCATGCTGTTCTTAAAATTTTTAGCCATACTGTCATATCGTTATAAGTTTTTAAATCCTGCTGGTGACCATTTAAAAACTAAATTTTTTCACTATGCTTTGTCAGGCTTCTGAGCTACTGGTACACGTTGAGATCACATTTTAAACCTCCCCCTGCCACCCTCTCCCTTAACCCTGTGGTTGCAGTAGAGTGAAGGTCAAAGCAAACGATGTTCCAAAATTTGATATACTCACATGTTCAAGTGGATTTCCACTGCAAGAAAAGTATAAAATACAATGATATTCCTGTGATAAAATTATAAAATAATATTAATTGAAATAAATTAATTTAGATATTTAAATTAGAAGTATTAAAAGTATTGTTCTGTTACATAGAATAACCTTTTCTTTTAAAGAAAGTTGTTGTCTTTGGAATCAAAAATAATTATGCAAACATTTCCAAATGCTTAAAGTAACGAGAACTTGCGTTGTTAGTATTTGCCCACAAACTTAATTTTACATTATCATTTCAATATTTTGTGTGATTTGAAGTCCACGCAGATATAAAGCCAAATGCCGTAAGCATGAACAGCACTTTTCAAACCAAGATTTCAATAGCATCCATTTATGCAATTTACAGCCACTCTTCTATGTTTTAATTTTTTATGTGTCAGAGAGGAGTCAGTAAAACAATAGGTCGAGAAAATTACTTTTTTTGCTTACTAAGATTTTGATTATAGTGTTTAATCAGGTTGAGATTTGCTGGGCTGTTCAAACTGTGGTAATATGCATAAAAATATTTAAGGTTAAAAAACAAGGAGCACTTTCCCTGTCAGCAGTACTTCAGACTGATAAATGAAAGAGCAAGAACTGTATTTTCAGAAAAAAGGGTTTTTTTGTGCTGTTACTTTTTTCATCTTGTTCTAAACAGGAAAATGTTATTTAATTTCCATCAGTTAAGTTGCAATTTCTGAAGTAGTCCATGCACTTATTTGTTCTGTGCAAGAGTATTTGTTAGGAATAATTTCTTTTACAAGATTTTTAAATTTTGAGAAAATATTGGGTTAATATTTACTTTTTGTGACACATTGATATTGCATCAAATTAATCTAACAACAGTCTTTATATTAAACAACCTTCTATTTAGATCAAAGCTGCATGAAATCAAGTTTTGCATTTGTAACCTGTATGATGTTATTCATACATACTATTTTGAAATGTTTCTACATCATGCAATTGTAATACTTCATGTATCTTTTTTTTTTATGATTTTATCTGTTTCAGAGCCTGCAAGATGAACTGGAAAAGCAAGAAAATACCTTACAGAAATTTGGTTCTGTGACCAATGAATTACTGAAGGAATGTCACCCACCAGTGACTGAAACACTTACCAACACTTTGAAAGACATGAATATGAGGTAGAAAATGTCTGTGTGTTGGACTTTACTTTCAGTGGTAAATTTGCCGTTATCTATTGACTCAGTTTTCCATCATTTTTATTTTTGTTATATTTCATTATTCCATGCATGGCTGCCAACCGAGGTTCACAAATGCCATGCTGGAAAATAATATTGCACTTAAAATTTGAGAATCCTGTCTGAAAAGTTTGTTTGTTATGCGTGCACCAGGTTCCCCAGATTTCAGGTTGCTATTTCTAGTTGAAGGAAGGGCACAACAGGCAAGAAGGTCTAAGCCTTCACCAGCAGGTTGGCAAACAGCTTCCCCAACTTTGAATCCAGGCCATAACGAGTGTAAGGGTTTACTCAGAGAGGTTGCAGAAAGGCAGGATCCAAAAGTAAAAACTAATTTGGTGGAAAGTTGGGGGTTTTTTTTTGAAAACACAATCATGCCAAATTTATTTTTGTCTGTTGTCCATCCTGTCCTAGAATCTGGAAGTGGAGGGAGGTGTTATTCACTCTATTTCAAAAAAAAACGAACTGTAGGATTTAAGTTTCAGTGATAACTGACAGAATTTTCACTTCACCATTTTTATTATATAATAATAATTGAAAAATATTGTGCTTTCCTTTAGTAAGGAAATAATGAAGCAATTTGATAAATACCAGGACATTTGAGAACATACGCATTTCTGGTTGCCGTCAAAGCCAAGAATTCAAAGGCAGATTAGGTATTTAAATGAATAATAAAAATATAAAGAGTTTTAATTGGTCTGAGATTATTTTAGAAGGGAGTTACATAGCACTTTGTGACTTTAAATATTCTGTCAGGGTTTGGGAGGAAATTGCAGCAGCAGAAATAGTTTCTTGTTTACACCTGTTTTGGGCCTCTTAGATCCTTGCAGGAATCTGGAACTAGCAGTTCATGGTCAGTCATGGATGCTCTGTGCAGTGAACAGAAGTGTGCTGAGTGGAAATAGCGGGAGGTTCACTTCAAAAAGTGCACTCCAGCTCTGACCTCAAGCATTAATATACAGCATCCAAGATGTAGCGCACATCAGAGCGGCTGTGACAGGTCAGAACAGCCTGTCAGCATATTTCTTGGATTCCTTTTTTTCTCGCCCCCCCAAATGTCTGGATCTTGATTACCAAATTTCTTAAAAGCCAAAAGACCATGGGAAACAGCAGAGAGGAAGAGGGGAAGGGATAGTTCTTGTGGATTCCCAGTCTTCAGTCATTCATCCAATCTCTTCACCAGGTGGAACAACCTTCTGCAGGAGATTGCAGAGCGGCTGCGTGCGAGTAAGGGCCTCCTACAGCTGTGGCAGAGGTACAAGGACTGTTACCAGCAGTGCTCTTCCACAGTCCGTCAGCGGGAAGACCAGACCAATGAACTCCTGAAGACTGCCACCAGCAAAGACATTGCTGATGATGAAGTTACTACTTGGATTCAGGACTGCAATGTATGTTCAGTTAAGCTTTGCCATTTTTCACAGCCCTGTGAGCTAAAAATCACAAGAGGCTCTCCGTTACTAAATTCTATACTTGATGCATTGGAAACTTGCATTCAAACACATTTCTTTTTACTGATGAACCTCAGGCACAGGAGAGACAGCTTTACATCTGCTACCCAAATATCACTAGTTTCTCAGACCCCATTACTTGTAGTGGTGTTTCAGAAGCTTGTATCTGAAGCCATCTCTCAGGGGAAGGTGGATAAATTATATCATTTGATTCAGGCTTAAGTCCCTGCTTATCAAAGGCATTCTTGCTTAGGAAAATATCTCTACCAAATCTATTGAGTTCCTTATAATAGAAAGAAACACAAGATCCTTTGACTGTATTCCCACCAATCAAGGCTGTTCAGTTTTTCTGAATGAAAAGAGACTGTGTATGCTCTGGGGATGTCTTTATCCTTCCTTATGGAAGGACACCATTCAATCTGGAACCCTGAGATTCTTCCTTTTTCAAGACTGTATCTCAAGGCAGCAGAATAGTTTATTTCCTATCTGTGGTTACGTTTTGGTTCTTTTGAGTTTAAGTTAATGTTAAGGGTCATTAAGAAAAAAAACAAAACTTAAAATGTTAATTTTCTTAGTGTAAGCAAAACCATTGCAAGAAGAAAAATGAACACATTAATGAGCTCTTCGAGCATTTGCTGCCATAGTCATCTGGACTGGCAGTTCAAATTGCTTAGTTCAAATAATTTCTTTATTTCCCAGTGTCCCATTCTTTAGCAATTATGTTAGGCCTTCTACAGAAGTTATTTTTTCATCCCCCCTGGTAATTCATAGTGGGGGAAAAGGGGAGGTCTAGTAAGACCTGAATCGACTCACATGGAGGGCTGCCACTGCTTAGGACCAACATTTCAGTGGATTCAAAAGGTTTTTCAGTAAGTATTGCCTCATCAGTAACTCAGACTTGTTCAAAGGTAGCTGAACAGTCCATTGTTTCTGTTCCTCTGTTTACAAGTACCTATTTTTTTTATTCTGGCCATCATTTCCTTTTCATACAGAGTGTGAATGGACACTTTGGCATTGAAATACAGTAGTAAACACAAGTTTTTCACATAGTGATGAAGTTTGGTCATCTCATTTGTCCTTTAAATCGGGGAGGGGGACATCAGCAGAGTATAAGGTTTTCATATCTTTATGCAATGTGTTGCCACAGGATATACTCATGGATTTGAAGACAGCGCAGGAGTCACTGGTTGTTCTTCAAGAACTGGGAGAGGAGCTAAAAAGCCAGGTGGAAGCTTCAGCAGCAGCAGCTATACAGTCTGATCATCTTTCTCTGAACCAGAGTCTGTCAACCCTAGAACAGTCTCTCCGCAAGCAACAGGCTGTACTTCAGGTATGGAGAGTGTTTTCAGTCCTTGAACCTGATCATCCTGGGGTACCTAAAAACATAAATTAGCTAAAACTGCCTGGGAAAAGAGGATGGCGTTAACCCGTTCATCAACATTTCCTAGACTTGCTTGAAAGCCAAAGCTGAAAGTAGACAATATTCTCATGTCCAGCATAAAGACCTTATAAGAAAGTCCAAATTCTGGGAAAAGGATAGCAAACCTTATGGAGGAAAGTGTCTATCCAGAATGCCAAGGGTACCATGCTTTCTGCAGACAGCAATAGTTCTAACAGCTGAATCCACAGCTACTGCTCCCCTGAAAGCAACCTCTCTTCCCAGCTAGTTCTTCAGCAGTAAAACAAATGAGAGATTCTGAATAATCGTGTAGAATTGATTTTTACAGTTCCTATTAATACCAGTAACCAGACTGATACCTACCATTTGTGTCAAAGCCCGTTCAGTAGATGTTGCTAATTGCTTATGTCACAAGGGACTAAAGAGCAAAAGAGGAGTGGCAGAATATAGGAAAGTATACAGGTGAGAAAGCAACAAAGGTAGTGGCTTCAGTTTGGGTGACAAGAGGATTTACCCAAGAAACCCGGCATTGTCTAGAATGTGCTTATAACATCGCTATGCTGTGAGGAAAAAAAAACATAAGAGAAATTTTTTGTTTCAAATTGCATTAATAGCAACTAGTGGTTCTCTTTGCTGACACTAAATTAAGCAGAGGAGTTAGTTTCACAAAAGGAGGTTAGAGAAGGTTATCTATTTCAAGGCAAGGAGATCTTTATGTACTTTGCTGAAGTTGTGCCTTTTGTGATCAAAAATCCACTGTTTTAACCTAAAAAAAAAAAACAAAAAAAACAATTCCACAGTCTGCAAGCAAAGCAGCAGTTACAGTTGCTCCTAGCCTTATATAGCTGTTTGCAAATCTATAATGAGAATAACCAGGAGTGTAATGTCAATGTGGATGCTATGTGGCCAGCGTTCTTAAACTGTGGGTCCTTTTCTGTTCAAGGCTGGAGTGCTGGACTATCAAACTTTTGCCAAGAACCTTCAAGTCCTTGAAGCCTGGATAACAGAAGCAGAAGAAATATTGAAAGGACAGGATCCCAGTCACTCATCTGATCTCTCAGCAATACAGAGTAGAATGGAGGAACTCAAGGTGGCTAATAAACACAGAAAATGTTGATTTTTTTTTATTTTTTTTTTCTGTTAGCCTGATTGTTTCTAGGACAGGGTATGCACAAATATCATACACATATTCTATACATATTTAAGGTCACACATGCAGAGTGTAAGACTGAGAACTTAGAAGTTTGATGGCAGTCGAGGAGTGACCATCCATGTTACTTTGCCCCTGAGTAAAGAAGAAAAGGACACGCAAACTGTTTAGGATAAAATTAGTACCAAATCTAAATGGAAAAGGAAATTTTAGCAGTTTTTGAAGATTTCCTTCATCTTGTTTTCTCTTGATTTTTTTTTCAATTTATGCAATTCCTGTCTCAGTGGTATTTAGTTTAGGGATGAAGTTGTCTATTTTTTTTCAGTATCTTGATATCTATATATTAAAGAAACATTCATACTGTATCGTGTGATCTTCATTTGAGCTCTTTTGCTCGTTCTTTTTGTGGAGGTTTTTTTTACCCCTTTTCTTCTTTCAGAGGCCCTCAAAGGAAGTTGATGAACTTTGTCATCTAGGCTGTTTTTGTCATTTTAAAAATGTTGATTTTTTTTTACAGGATTCCATTATTTTTCTATCAGGATTAACTATACACATAGTTGCACTTTGGGCATGCTAAAACCGAGGACATTTTCCTAATGTAGTGAACTGAGTGTTTCTGTAATGCAAAACGGAAAACTAAAAAGTTGAGTAAGTTCAATGGGAATTTGCTAGCCTAGCATTCACGCTAAGAAACAAGGAAAAAGGCTCAGATTTTTGACAATATCGGCATATGGCTTCAAACACTAGCCTACTTTTGCGGCTCTGAGTGGGAAATCCCCAATTCAACAAAACGCTTCAGTGCAATTTGAGTTTACTTCTCTGTGCACATTTAAGCATGAACATAAGTCTTCTCCTGGTCTGGGACCAGAGGCTGAAAACTGGAAATGCAATTTTTCCCTGGCATGGGGATTGCTTGCCACTTGGTGGCAACCAAGACCATTCCAAGTTGAGTGAGTGCTAGTTCATAATTTTACAGTCTATAATAGTGTAATTACTGAACTTCATAGTTGTCGTTTTCGTTGTTTGTTGCAGAATCAGATGTTGAAGTTCAGCAGCATGACCCCAGATTTGGACCGTCTTAATGAGCTGGGTTACAGGCTTCCTCTGAATGATAAAGAAATCAAAAGGATGCAGAACCTGAACAGACATTGGTCTCTGATCTCGTCTCAGACAACAGAGAGATTCAGGTGGGGATAGTTAAAGATTGTTGTATAGTTTTCTTAGATTACAACAGCTAGAAAGTATACCTTTTACAGAATATCGAAAATGTTTCAGATATTTCATTAACCAAAGCTCCTTTTCTTTTGTGTAATTATTTATAAAGAGTGAAGCCAGGAGCTGAGATGTGGGTTTCACTACAAATGAACAGAATTTGAAATGAGGAAGACTGCTACTTTTCAAAGTGTTGACTAGATAAATTGAATGAGGCAGCTGAGTGGGAAAAATCTTACCATTTGATTTGAAATTCTGCTGGAAAAGTTACTGTAAGACCCTTAACACTGTGTGTGAGGAAGAGACTTTACCTGAATCCATCTTTCTGTCTTTCAGTAAGCTGCAGTCTTTCTTGCTGCAGCAGCAGACCTTCTTGGAGAAATGTGAGACTTGGATGGATTTATTAGTTCAGACTGAGAAGAAGCTGGCGGCAGAGATTTCAGGAAACTACCAGAGCCTATTGGAACAACAGAGGGCACATGAGGCAAGTCATCATGTGTATTTATACATAACTACAACACATACTATTTATACATAAATGGAATGCGCATTCTTTTGTGGACTAATATAATAGTATGCCTTGAACTGAATTACATTTGCCTGCACCGTCTGAGGATATCTTAACTTAAAAACAGAAGCGTGCAAATATATCAATAATACCCAGTTTGGGGAGGAGTTGAGTGTCTGTCTGCATTTGTGTATAATGTGTCACTGTGCCTGCGAGTGCTTGCCTCCTACATTTAATCTACTTCAGATTGGTTTGTACCAAGGAGATCAGAGTTTTTATTGGTCTTCCCATAGGACCTAACTATTCTCATGCAATTCGGCACTTTGTCTTCAGTCCAAACTGGAGAAAATCTATGATTGCTACAGTTTACTCTGATTTTGGTTTTTGATATTAAATTGCCAACATATACAGCGTCTGAACAGCATGTTAAAGGAAGACTTTTCTGTCATATACTGAGTTATATACCTCATCATGGGGCCTCCATTTGGTAACATTTCCTTGGAGAACAAACTGATTTGATCTTCGCTGTGTGCTGGAGTAATTTGTCTGTTTGTAACAAATCAAGAGCTAGCCCAGCTTTTGCTGCAGGGAAGAACAGATTCAGAGTTTTTACTAGAGGATGATTCTTCAGTAAAGTCAAGTGATGCACATTTTTTCTCCACCCATATTGTTACTGCCAAGAATTCTGGTAAAGATCAAGTAAGATAAGTCAATTTTCATACCAAAGCTCCCATGCGGCCGCAGTAGTTTCAGTTCCCACAACTTTTTCAGCTGACCTACCCATAGACTAAGGCCAGATTGTAGGGAGAGTCATGTCCTTCCCCCTCCTCTTGCTGTATATCTCACAGCATAGTGTTTGGATGAATGTTTGATAACAGAAAATAATTCACAAATATTTTTGCTTGCTTTAGCATACATTTGCTTTAGCATTTAACTGCTTTTGCTTCACAAATGTCATCCATTTCATTTCCTCTCAGTGCTGCCAGCGTTAACTGGACGGTGTCTTTGTAAGTTGAGACATCTCAGGTCATTGAGATTTGAATGTCCAGAAATCATTACTGTCTAAGTGGATAATTTCCTACTGTTGTTGAGTCCAGTCATAGCTGTAATTTTTTGAAAGGGGTTAATGGCAATCTTCTTGTATCCAATTGTCTTGAGATGTCAGCTTAATTCTCTCTTGAAATCTTGATCTGAGCAGTTAGCTCAGATGACTTACTATAGCAGTCTGTTGAAGCTTTTTTTTATTGCAACTGTAAAGTCATCTGTCAGAATTTAGTGAACTAATATCTGATTTTCTAAATACTGCCATTCATCCTGAGAAAATGTTGTAAATGGCTTTTTTTTTTTTTTTAACCTAAAGCTTTTGGCCATTTTATATAATCTAAATGTATTCAGTACTCAATGTTCTTTGCAGTGCCTCCTGATACTTATGAAGAATTTTCTTCCATTCCTCACAACTGAAAGGGTCAAATCTAAACTTCTTCAGATGAATTTCCAGATTGTTTTGCTTTTTATTTTTGAAGATAATGTGAAAATATTCTGTTTCCACATGCATTCCCAGAATGGATATTGAAGTGCCTCCAGCTCTGTTATCAGCTTTCCAGTGCTGGCTTATAAGTTTGCTGGGGTTTGTTCAAAGAGGACCCCAGCTACTTCAGTGGCCTTATTTAGAAATAACTTCCCACTGAAATTTACAAACTAGCAATGTGGAAGTGATACCTTTTTCAAATATCATGCACTAACACTGGCATCTGCATCAGACAAGTGTTGTAGTCATTCTTGCACAATTCTCCAGATATCCATTTGCAAACCTGGTGCAATGCTCGGGACTCCTGCGCGGTGGGAATGCACTGAGACAAGCATTTGAGAAAGTGCTGGCAGGGGAAGGGGAAGTTCCTTGCCAACTCAATTACTGAAATTTTTCCAGTGTGCTGGTATTGTGCATTCCAACACCTGCCCTCCTTTCCTCCTCCTTTGAATTTCTATTTCTGTGATTCATAGTGATCTACATACGAGAAGAAATTGGAATGGCAAATGGTCCCACATAACAGAGCTTTTTTCTTATGTACAGAGACTATACAGGCAGAGAGCAAGTGGATGTTGACAGAAATGTCTCTCTGCTTTTGGGTAGGGCTTGAATGCCTCCACTCTAAGTAGAGTTCCTCATGCTTGATAAGCTTTTTTCTTTCATCTGTCCTCTTTAAAAAAAAATTAAAATTGTCCTTTTTGAAGGGTTTGGTTTTGTTGGGTTTTGCTGTTGTTTTTTTTCTTAACCAGTTGTGTTCTGTTTAGTCTTAATCTGTCGTCAATGTTGGTAGATGCTGTTGTCTCCTGTCCTTCATCCATGCCCCCTAACTTGACAGAAATAGATGTGACAGGAAGTAAAATTTCTGCCTTCTTGCTCAGCTTTCTGAAATTCTCAGCCCCACAGTTGAGGTTTTGTTAATGAGATAATAGAGCAATTAGTTTCCCTCTCGTCCAGGCTCAGTCATTCATAAGAGCCAAGGTATTCAAACAACACTATCAAATACTTCTGCAAGGAAATTAGATAACACTGTTTCTTTCTGTGGAAAAATTTATGGCCTGGGTAACATTTTCAAAATTAACTCAGAGAGGCAAAATCTCATTTTGAAAAATTAGTCCATCATCTAGAAGTCCTAAACTACATACAATGTGCTTGAGAGATTTATTTGTGCAGGTGCCAGTGAGTATTTTGCTGGCAGTTGCAGATCCAGGGACAGGTACATCACAATCTGAGCTGATGGGAAGCCATATAACAGGGGCGTAATCTTGATTTGGGGAACAGTGGCTCTTAATTCAGGCAAGGGTGAATTTCAACTGCGAACACCATCGTGAACAAAAGAAAAACAAATCTCAAGCTTCATACCAGCATATGTTCTCTTTTAATCTCTCTGAAAACCTTTTGAATATGGAGGGGGTCTAGTCCTGAGCTGATGATGCCTGGGTGTACCTTCATCAACATAAGAATATTCCTAACAACCTTATCTAGAGACATGGTCCATTACTAAAAGAAAAGATGTTTTTAAAAATAAATTCAAGTAGTATATGTTTAAGTCATTTTTGCTTGAGTAGTACTTAGGTAATTTTTTCTTTAGTAATATTTAAGGAATAAGGGAGTTTTAAAAGTATTGTGAAAGTTTATTGTGACTGATGGGGAAAATTGGAAAAATTGGAAGAAGTGGAAAATTGGTTTCTAGCTCCTACACCTGGCTGTCCATTTCTTTTAAAGTTCTATTGGCAGTGTAAAATCGTATTAAAGACTTGGATAACACTATCACACACAATCTGTGCATAAATTCAGTTTAACAAGGCAAAGGGCTATAATATTCTTAAACATGTCAGAAAATAAAAAGTGCCCTTTCTGTCGATGCAATAAATACCCTATATGGATTTTGCTGTAAATTATAGTGTAAGTCACACAATTGTACTCAGCGACATAAAACCTAGCTCCTGTTGATATTCTTTAGCTTTTATAAAAAAACTAATAATAATTACTAGAAGCAGCAAATAACTCTAGCAATGAGATTTTTAATTGTGTTTCTATTTAAGTTCATGACAAAACTCCTATTGAATTAATTTGAAATGAGATTAAATTCAGTTTTACCAATGCATACAGATAGAATTAAAATGTAAGATCTTGTTTTAACATCCTTGTCTCCTGTACAACAGCTATTCCAGGCAGAGATGTTCAGCCGCCAGCAGATTTTGCATTCAATTATCTCTGACGGGCAGCACCTCCTAGAACAAGGACAGGTGGATGACAGGTAGACATTTCTGTGTTTCCGCTGCTGATGATTATGTGAAGTAATACTTAGACTAGTGGGGGACTTCCAAAAAGAGAAGGTAGCAGATGTCAGTGTACAGATCATGCTCTACTGAGGCAGAAGTTGCTATTGCCGTGGTTAAGCCATTAATTAGCCGGTTCTTAAATAAGACAGTGTTCTTTAGGATGCTGTGGGGTATGTGAATGTGTGAATGCATTTGGGAATACAACAGCCTTGAGGCTGCTTCTCTGACAAAGATTTGTCTCGGGTTATCAAGCATGTTACATATTTGTCTGTTTTGATGTACTTTCAAAATGTCACTTTTGCCAAAGGAGCCTGCAGTGGCAGATTTAGTGAGTTACGCTTCATTTGTGCCAGCTGGGGGCTTGCCTCTACCAAGAGGATTCCCTACCACCATTTAAGAACACCTGCAGCCTACATGTGATGGAAGAGGAATTCATTGCTGTCTGAGGTTTTATTTTAAACGCTTGTGATCAACTGAATGAAAATCAGTGAAACACCAGTGGCTTCACACTTGTGCATATGTATTGGCTTTGCTAAGGGTATCGTAGTCCTAATATAAGATGAACTGTTTATTGGGATGTGAGAATTTTCTTAATACTGTGCATATCTTATGCCTGCTTTTGAGCTCAGTAGTAAATCTGGGGGAGAATTGTGAAATCTCTGTGATTTACTTTGAGTTTGGCTAATCCAAGCTGGCAAAGCCTGTGGGTTTTCTTTGTCTATTTTTGGGGAGAAGGTAAAAGAGTTTTGTGTGTTAAAAGTTTGGGTTTTTTAATCGGAGCCCTTTGATTCTCCCAGTACCTGAAGTGTGACGTTCACATCCTCAGTCAGCTATCGTGAGACTTCAGTGCTTTTCTCCTAGTGTTTCATAATTGACAGCCAGAAACCTTCTTTGCTTTCCCTTCAGTTTATTTCACTAAACAAGCAGATCAAAGTATGAAGATTACTATTTATTTTTATTTATTTATCTATTTGTAATAGGGATGAATTTAATCTGAAGCTGACTCTTCTAAGTAATCAATGGCAAGGAGTAATTCGCCGGGCACAACAGAGGAGGGGGATCATTGACAGCCAGATTCACCAGTGGCAACGCTATAGGGAGATGGCAGAGAAGCTGCGCAAGTGGCTGGTGGAAATATCCTGTCAGCCAGTGAGTGGGCTGGGCAGCGTTCCTATCCCATTGCAGCAAGCCAGAGCTCTACTGGATGAAGTGCAGGTATGTCCAGTGTGTTTGAACAAAGAGGGAAAAATCCCCACCTCTTTTACAACCCTCATCATTTAAAACATTCTTAAAAATGTGTTTGATTCAGACTTTCTGCTTTGCTGAAAGCAATGCTGGATGTTAGTTCTTCATTGGAACTGGCCTAGACCCAGAAGCAGCAGTGTGATGGAAGTGAAGTTGGAGTTCATAAAGAACATGCAACAGAGAACATACTGGGCCCTCTCTCTTGAGCCTTGTTTGCTTCTGGTTTTGCTTTGTAGCTATTGTACCGAAACCATCTTGGAAAAAAAAAAAAAATTGTGTCTTGTTTGAGCAATGTATTCTAGCTAACAAAAAAGCTTATCTTGAGTGTCCATCTTTGTGTGAGGTTAACGGTACCTATTTAGCAGCTTGGTGTCTTCAAGCTTTTTGGCTGAAAGATACATATAATAATAAAACTTATAGAGGATCTGTTTCTCTTTAACAGCAATTGAGAAATGGATATTAATGGGGGGAAAGAAGTCTTTTATGTCTTTATCTCCTTGGAGAAATTTTCTAAAGGCCTGGCAGTAAATGATTGCAAAAAAGTTAGGGTAAAGCATTGGGGCAGTAGCTCATGCTTAAGCCAAGGTACACAATCAATTAAGTATGGGCTTGAGAATGAATTATACTGAATTGCTAATTGCAATTAAAAAGACAAAGCTGACAGAAAACTGTTAATATTTTCAGCTTAAAGAGAAAGTTCTCCTAAGGCAGCAAGGGAGTTATATCCTCACTGTGGAAGCTGGGAAGCAACTGCTGCTCTCTGCTGACAGTGGAGCTGAGGCATCCCTGCAGACAGAGCTCACTGAAATTCAGGAGCGCTGGAAGATAGCAAGCACTCAGCTGGAGCAACAAAAGAAGCAACTTGCTTTGCTACTGAAAGTAAGTGTGTGATTTCTTCTGTACCTCTTCAGCAAGTTCATGGTTTCTCACTGTGAACCCTGTTGAAGAAAAGCATTCTCAAGGGATAAGCACAAATACAGGAATTGCATATATGCTACGTGAGCTTACGATTTCATTTCACCACCTCTGAAACTAGGAGTGGTAATACTTCACAGTAGGCTTGTATGTTAGTTGATATTTCCAGAACACTGCCAATAAAGGATATTCCTACCAGTCCTATTTTCAACATAGAGCAAAACCATATTTTATTTTGCACGATGCTGGTTAATTTTATACATACCGTATTGAAAATTGGACCTGCCTTATTCCCTCTGCATGCAAATGTCAAGATCTAACAATGTAGTAGTCTGTGTTTCCTTCCCGTGTCTTGAGTATTTGCTAATTTAGATAAACTTCTGTGATCTTGAAGAAGGGAGACTTGAACTTTATTTTGATGTAAGCAATGTCCAGAATGCCTGCTAACCTCACTTTAAGTACTGAAGATGATTGGCTGGAATTTAAATTTGGTCTGTTTGTTTTTCCCTTTTACTCGTTCTAGGGAGGATAAGGAAAATTGGACTTGCGTGTATTAACAGAATAGGGCAAGTGCTTTTAGAATTGCCTCAGAGGTGTAATGGAATTGCAGAATTAGACACTTTAGTTTTGTTTGTAAATAGCAAGAAGCAAAACAGTGCAAGAAAAGGAAATACTATTTTGGAAAAGTTCAGATAAGTAAATTTTTCCTTCTCTTTCAAGCCTTATTCCTTGTACCTCAGCTTCTAGTGAGGGAATTATGTCAGGAAATTTTAGTCATGAAAGCTGTTATCTAGGGAGTCTAAAAGTTCTGTGGTATTTTGTCTCACTGAAAATATGGAAGCTAATTGCATAAATTGTCTCATAGATATCAAGCCTTTATTAAATTATGCTATCTTGGTCTTAAATACATGATTTTTTAGTGGTCTTCTGACCAAAGGGGAAGCACAAATGTATATTCTAGAAGAGTATGTGTTGCATTAGGAACATCACAGACTATTGTCATGTAAGGTCATATTACTTACTAAGGAGAGAATAAAGAAGACACTAAAGAGAGGGGAGTTTTGCAAGATCTGTTGTTTGTAATTTTCCATCTCAAAAATGATCATGAAATACTGGCATAGATTGGAAAAAGATGGGAGATAAATGCAAAGGCAGTTGTAGAATATCCTGAAACAGAAGACTAAGAGAAACAAGTTCAGTATTTTCTCATATCATACAACTGGCATTCTTTATGGGTTAACTGGCTTATTAGAGATTTTTCTGCCTGTGAGTACCTTTTTAATAGGCTTTAACAAGCAGGTGAAGCAGGTAAAACCATACTGTCACATGATGATTGATATGGTTTGATTGCATTGGACACATTTAAAATTTTGGAAAGCATACAACCACTAAACATGGGTGTAGCTGCCAGAATCATAATTTAGAGGAGATACTGTAGGTACTCCAATCTGACCTCAATTTGCAGTGTCCCCAACCACTTTATTTTTTTTCTTGGAGATTAATACACCTGAATGGAGTTGCTGTCAAAGAACAGTGGTGTGTTTAATACAGGCATTCAAGAAAGGAAGTGAAAAATAATTTTGGCAGGGAGAGGCTTTTCTGAAAGGATGGAGTTAGGTCTAGACAACATTGTACTAACAGGAGGCTTTGGCTTGCGTATTTCTACTAGCAGAGACCCACACACAAAAAATTTGACACAGTTGTACACGCGACTCAAGCTCTGAGACTGTAAGTACTCTTTAGAGGGGGACTTCAGGGCATGTTATTATTATGAAAAAGTTTTCATTGTTTAGTGGTAAGTTAGGCAAATCAACTGACATAAGTATAATCCAGATCTGAATTGAAGTTTAATAAACATTCTGCCTTCAGGACTGGGAAAAATCTGAAAAGGGTATAGGAGACTCCCTGGAGAAGCTAAGATCATTCAAAAAAAAGCTGTCTCAGCCTTTGCCAGAACACCATGATGAGTTGCATGCAGAGCAGATTCGTTGCAAGGTAAAGTGTTCTCTGTTGACTGTTGTCTCATCTATGCCTGTCTTTGTGTAGTAAACTTTTCCATTTTTAATAGGCTTCACATTACTGACTGCGCAGACCAGTCGGACACCCCTGTTACAAGAAACTACCCGTGTAACATTTGGACAGCATATATAATGCAAACCCTGCAGGGTTCTTAGATCTAATCAAAGTGAGATCAGAACAGGGTCTGAAAAGTCCTGTAGAAGTGCTAAATACTAGTGTGATTTTATTATAGAAATTCTAACTTCAAATTTAAACTCATGGTATCTGAACTGTTGTTTTAGTGCTTTTTATTTAAGGTGGGATTACTGGGGGGGATATTAGATAACATTTCTGTGCTATATTCTTTACAGTTTAGAAATGGATTACAGATTGAAAATATTTTCAATACAGAGAAGTCCAAACCAATGCTTGGCATTTTCAAATACCTTTGAACTTTAGAGAGATTTGAGTAGTATATTAGTTTGTGACTACTTGTCACAAGGCTGAGCTATCATTCTCTACTGGGGGAGTCACCTCCCTCCTAACTCTGACAATATTGGTACATACGGGGTTGGTGTTTTCTTTTTCTGTTAAATGGGGCTGAAACAGTCTGCTTGAAACGGTGGGTCTGCTCAGATACGACTTTAATTCAGTGGGATAACAATGCTTGTCTTTGTGCTTCATCAATACATTCAAATTTGTATTTGTTAGCAAACTAGTCCGTTTTCCTTGTGCACTTCTTTTAAGGAGTTAGAGAATGCTGTGGAAGGATGGACAGATGACCTTGCACACCTCTCTCTGCTGAAGGAGACCCTGTCAATGTATATCAGCGCAGATGATATCTCAATCCTCAGCGAGCGCATAGAGCTTCTGCACAGGCAGTGGGAGGAGCTGTGCCACCAGGCAAGTACAGCACTGAGCACTATACGAGCATGCA
>NW_009648157.1:958918-990656 GCF_000708025.1 Charadrius vociferus | reverse complement strand
GCCGAGGCAGCTTTTAGAAGAGATGCATGTAGGCACACTCAGATTCAAAACTGAACTCTCAATGAATCAGGGAAAACAGCGCTGAAAGGCTTCCTTTAGTTACTGCCAGTGTTTCCAGATCTCTTGAACTTTGTCATGGCTCTGAGGGCATCTTTAAGCAGCCTTGGAATAACAGCAAAGGAGTCACGCTGTGGGAATGTGGCATGGCTGGCTGGGGAAAACATAGGAGTAATACAGTTTACTATGCTTTGGTGGAGGAGCTGTGCTCAGAGAGGATGTCCCCTCCCCGCTCAACATTACTGTATTGAACGTTCAGTTCTGGTGATAGCTTCTGCTTCTTCGACTTTGATGTCTACATTTCTCGCAGTCTGAGGGTTATTTGGCTGCAAAATGAGCTGAGGAGTATTGCTTGATATTTCAGGCACATCATGCTATTAGTGTGTTTCTAGCCTCCATTTTGCACTTAGAAATCCAGGTAGTGGAGTCTCCCTCACACAGCTTTTCAGATTATCCTCATGTTATTTTTGTGGTTCAGTAGAGATTGCAGTCCAGATATACCAGGGCTAACTCTGAAATAGTTACCTCGTGCAAGGTACCTGGGAAGGCTTCAAAAACACCCCAAAGTAGGAAAAATGCTTCACAGTTAGCAGCACAGATCTTGTTATGAGTTAGTTGCATTTGAATGCCCGATGTAGTTCCATCTAAACTACAGTGTAGTTGCTGCAAGTGTGTTTGTGGTAAAGGAGGGAGTCGAGTAAAGAAGTTTTACCGTAGTTTTGTTTGTACTGAATGTTTCAGGATGTAACCTAGTGCAACACTATTCAACTGTTGCTTGTTTCCGGAAAGCTGCCATCAAGTTTAGAACCACAGAAAGGAAATGTGACATCATGTATATGCCCTTGTTAAACTTAACATGGTAGTTAAAGAACACACCGCTTTTGTTTATGAAAGAGGAGATGCAGTCTTCATCTTGTCAGCTGAAATGCTGATATAAAGTCAGAAACAATGCAGATTACAATGGGGAGGAAGTAAGTAGTTGTACCAATGTCTGAAACTGGAGAGATGACTTTGCTGCTCACCCTTTGCTGCTATTTTGATTTCAATGTCCATCATTGTCTGTCTATTACTATTCATAGACTGAGACGGTACCACTGCTATAGAAATTTTGTAAACGTAGCAATGTTTTCCTTCCTCCTGCACTAACTGCAGCATTAGCCTGTTTGATTTTTATGCCTACTCTTTCCTGTCGGGGCACATCTCAGTCCTTTGGAATCTCTCAAGGTGTCCTGCCCATTCAGGAGAAATAGTCGTCTATGAATTAGGGTATTGGGAC
Source organism: Charadrius vociferus (assembly GCF_000708025.1). NCBI lineage: Eukaryota > Metazoa > Chordata > Aves > Charadriiformes > Charadriidae > Charadrius > Charadrius vociferus. The sequence continues at coordinate 989,323 of NW_009648157.1, read as the reverse complement.
TCATAGAAAATTGTTCATGCAAAATAGCTTTGATTTAGCTTTGTACTTACAAATCATGCTCATGTACAAATTACACAGTCTTTTGGAATTTGGCCTATGATATGTATATATCTTTTTGGTTTTTGCTTTTGTCGAGCATTCATATCTTCCTTTTTTATTTAATCTTTTAGACTACAAAGAAACTATTAACATACTTTATAACATTTTGTAAGTGAGCAAAAATTGTAAGAAAGTTTATTTTTTATCTTCTAATGAAATCTTTGGGTTAGAGACATTATAAAACAAGATATTGACAGGGTACTGAGTGTAACACTTGGGTGCCTCTCTCTATGCATAGGATGTAGCTAACAGGAAACCCAAGATTAACATTTACCTCTAAACTTACAGAGAGTCACACAAAGATTTTTGCAGTACAGCTGGCAAGTAAGTAGCTGGGACACTTTTGCAGGGCCAGAGGCGCTCACAATGAAGTACAAAGTGTTCCAAGCATCTCTTAAATGCCTTCACTATTTTGTTTTTATTTACTTTCTGCAAATGTTTTAAGGTCTCCTTACGTCGACAACAAGTTAGTGAGAGACTGAATGAGTGGGCTGTCTTCAGTGAGAAGAACAAGGAGCTCTGTGAGTGGCTGACACAAATGGAAAGTAAGGTTTCTCAAAATGGCGACATCCTCATAGAAGAAATGATTGAGAAACTTAAAAAGGTATAGTGTAGTGCATGTGCACTTGAGTACTGTCCTTTAACTGCTTACTTGTTTTGTGTTGCAAAGAGGATACTGAGGTAGGTTGAAGTGGAGATTTTACCTTACAATGATGTTTGTAAGTTCCAGTAAGACTGTGGGTTTGTATTCTTCTCTCACTATGGAGCATTTTCCTTCTCCATTGAGGTAGGACCTTCCAGGATGCCAGAAAATTAACTGAATGCAAAGTGAAAGGCATCTGAATGCTTTACTAAATGTCCAATCAGAATTGCCTGTAATGATTTTAACTATAGCAGATATATTTCTAGAAGGCATTTTGGGGTGGGTTTTTTTCATTCTTCTGATAAAGTTGTTTGTGGATGTACATCTAATATTTAAGAGATCGTCTCTCCACTGTACTGATTACCAAAAAAACAACATTCGTTTGTATTTTTGTATGGTTCATTTAGAAGTGTAGAGCAGAGTGTATTCAGAATAAGTACCCTGAATTCTGATTGCTCTTTACTGTCCAGGATTATCAAGAGGAAATTGCTGTAGCCCAGAAGAACAAAATCCAGCTCCAGCAAATGGGAGAGCGACTTGCAAAAGCCAGCCATGAGAGCAAAGCATCAGAGATTGAGTATAAACTTGGCAAGATCAATGACAGGTGGCAACATCTTCTAGATCTTATTGCAGCCAGGTAAAGCAGTTCTTTTGTTTCTAAGTGCTATGTGGGACAGATTAATTTGCTGGATGTCATGAATTTAAAATCTTTTTATTGTCTGCCTTTTCATCATTAACTGTGCAATGAGTTTATTCTTAACCATCAACACATTTCTGTGAAATTTACTTTCCTGTTTTACTTTACAGTACCTGACATCATTTCTTCTAGAAGAGTCAATTAAAAGCATTATCTGCTAGAATGACATAGGATCTGTCGCAGTCAGATTTAGTGAGTGTTGCTCCAGTACCATCTTACTTCAGATGGGTGCTTAAAACTGGGTGCAAGTGTAGTTTTTCTAAAAAATTCATGGCAGAGGAATTCAAACAGTGCATTTGTAATTATGGATTTTGAGAAGAGCTGTTCCAAAACTTAAGTCTTAGTTTTTCTGCCTGATTAGTTTTTCACAGATGGAGAAGAGTAACTGAAGGTAGACATATGTATATTGGGCTTAAAGATGCTTTTTACTCACGGGCAAAAAAATAACAGCAATTTGTATAACTTAAAGAAATACTTTCTGTTGAGTTGTGCTACAGCTTGCCTTCCATTACTGACAATAATTTAGTCCCAGTTTTGCACTTCATAAAATGTACATACGCTTTATATTTTACACTTCTGTGATGTAAGTACATATGAATTAGTCATACTTTAGTCCTGTTAGCAGCAAAAGGGTTTGTTTACTTTTGTCATCTTTTTTCATTCATTCTTTTTTCATATGGTTTTACTGCATTACTGCTCTGAAATTTGTAAGCATGGGAGCAGTAAATTTTATGTAAGCAGAAGCATTCTGGTGGCTCCAGCTCCTTTTATAGTGGTTCATTTCAAAGTAATGAACGCTGTATATTTCTTACAGAATAATTAAGTCAGGAAGTGGTGCATTACGGTCGAGGAGCCTGCTGGTTTCAGAGGATGTGATACGTCAACAGTTGTTGAACATAAAGTATATTTACTGGATTTTTGTGTTTGTCCTTTGAAACATGTACTCAGACAAATGTTCAAATAATAACTTCAGGAAGCTTCCAGTGAAAAGCAATTGCAATCAGAAACTGCAAAATAAATCTTAAAAAGATCTGTATTGTCTATTCAGTATTAGGGGTTAGTGTCCCCTTTAGGGACAGGTAGGGTTCAGGATTCTGTATCATTCTTGGAGAGATATAAATTGCAAAAACACTTACACTTTCTCATTCTGTTATCATGAAGGAGGGTCTCAAGTCCTAGTACTAAACTAATTTATGTAAAATATTTATTTACTTTTATTTCCAGATCATTTCAACTTAGCCTTCTCAACTATCATGCTCAGCACTACCGTATGCAATTAAACATACCACCCTTTCCATTCCAGTACTTACTGAAGTGAAAAAAAACTCTGCAAAGTTTGAACATTGCATTGCTGAAGTTGCCAAGTAAATGGTGGAGAGGTTTGATGCTAGGTTGTGGAAATCTTGCTAGTTCAGCTGTAGGTCTTAGGCTGATAGCAGTTAAAGCCCAAGTTGTTGATTAATGTATGTACAAAATGCTTGTATTGATGGTTAATTTCCACTGGACAAAGGGATTTGTATCCTTCACGATAATTTTTAGAAGGCTCCAAAGGCTCTTTAGAATATGTTGTTATGTATTGGGGTGCGTTCCTGTTGTAACATTTTGGAGTTTGGAATGCATCCTATAACGTGATTTTTGGCTGCAGATTAATTGTTCCGGTGTTGAGAATAAAACACATCTTTTCATATTCTGGATCCCTGACAGCATTAATAAATTATTAGATACTGCGTGCTTTTCTGCAAAGCTACAGTCATCCCTGGCCTGGAGCATTTTTCTTAGTGATTTGTTTCCTACAGCTGTGAACGAATAGAAAATGCTCTATGAAAATGCTTTACTAATATAGAATAGTAATATGCGTCCAGTCTGAATCTTTACCTGCTGATTTTACGCTGTGCAGTGGAACTTCTCCATTTGCCTGTAAAAGCCTCTTTCTTTCTTTCTCACATTGTGTGTCTTTACCCACTTTTTTTAATTGCCTCTCAATTCTGAGGAGGTCTGTAACTGCAGAAGAGTCAGCTACAGGTAGCTGTGTCTCTGCATTGGAGACTTTGGTTTCTGTCCTTCTAGAACATTTTCATCCTTTCTGATGAGTTTTTCTGATATGTCAGCCTGGTGAAAAAAAATGTTACAGATGTTTACAGCCAGGAAGCAGTGCTATTGCTGCAAATGCTCAGGCTTTGCAAAGAAGGCTTTGTTGTATGTGTTTTCATCCCTTCCCCTAGCACTGATGGTCCACATTCCTGGAGCTCAAGTCTGGCACATGGTGATGAATGCAAGTTTTATTTAGAAACATGACCACTTGTCGCCATTCAGTCTCATGTTATCAGGCAACGGCTGCTAACATTTGTTTGGCGTGCAACATTTTCTGTACAGTACTCAGCAGCAAAGAGAAGTGTGTCCCCTTTCCTCCCCCCGCCTAAAGCATAGTGTTTGCAGGCTTTTGGAGTGGAAGTTCTTCTTTTTAATGCTGGAAAATTTCATGGTGGTGGCAGAGGACTTGCATGCTGTGAGGATGGCGGAGGACGGCAGTGTGGATTCAGATCTCCCAGACTGTAATTGTGATATCACAAGGCAGGCAGCTATTTTTGTTTGCTTTTGATTGATCCGGTTCTTTCTGAAGTCTCGGGTTGCTGGGTAACTAATTGAAATATTGATATGTAGAAATCACTACCTTAGCTAGAAATTACTGTTTCCTGATCAGTTTAAAAATAGTTGACAGTGATAACAGCATACTTTATTTTACAGCTAGTACTTTTGGATCCCAGAACATTTTTTTGTTACCGATGTGTACTTAGAACTAGTAAAATCTCTTAGCTGTCTGAAAGAAACTGTAGACTGGTTTTACTGCTGTTTTTAAATACAAGAGCATGCACGCACATGAGAGAAAGCAGACTTTGTATTTGTCTGCTCACTGTTTGTGTCATCAAAGGGGCATGGCTACAAGCGAAAGGCAGAGAAGGAGAGAGGCTGTAAAGAAAGTATTTCAGACTTAACTTCTCAAAGCTCATCTGTCCTGTACATACTAACGACTTTTTTGTAACTGCATGTAATGCTTGAACTCAGCCTTCATCACCTTGGATTTTTGATTCAGCTTCTCTTTTCCCCTCTTCACATTATCTTTTCTAGAAGTTTTGTTGTTGTTGCGCAGAGTTCTAGAAATTTACTCTTTGAAAGAGGCAACTGTGATCTGAAGAGCAAATATAACTGGCGGTGCTAGTGTCCTGATACGCAGTACTACTGTACTTTGGACAATAAAGCTTTTTTTAATCACAAAAATATTATTTTAAAACTGATTTTTTAAAAACTGATTTTAACAATGTAAAATTTTTCACTGTTTCATAGAACATGCTCTTACTGACTTTTTTCATGTTGCTTTTAAAGTTTAATATTAGTAACCAGCTGTCTAAGTGACTAATGCAGTAGCTATGAGTTCTGTATGATGTATTTACAGGGGTTTTCCTTTTTAAGTGGAATCTAAGGCTGTCTAATTTAGCACTAGTTGAATTAAAGGTATTTGTGCTTAGTTTCAGCTCAAGTTATTCTCTCACTGCCTTTTCTTAATGTATAATAGACATTTTAAAGTTATTACTTTCTTGGAGAAACTGAGGTAAAGTAGTTGGAACATGGAAACATAAGCATCATAAGCCCATTCAAAGTTTCGTATGAGTTTTTGTCAGTAAACCATAAAAACAAACAATTGAATTCTGCAGTATTTTTCTTTCTGGGAATCTTAAGTATTTGTAAAATGTAGTAAGAATGATATGTGTGTGTGTGTTACATAAAAAACAGCCTCTAAAACGACTGTGTCATGCGTCCAGCTCTTTGATTTCAATGCAGAATCTTCATTATGAAGAAGAGGAGTTATCTCAAGTTTCTTGCAGTAACGTGCATAGTGCTGCAACAAAAGCATGAGATGATTATTGGAATAATTAACTATTTAAACATAATCTTGTAAATGAAATCTCAAAAGGTCAAAATTACAGTTGGCTAAGGATCCCATATACTTGAATGGTTTATAAATTTCACCTTTGTCTCTAAGCAGAGCTTTTACTTTCATTAGCTTTCAGGCCATGTCATTAGCATGGAAAGACAGCATTTTGAGCTGTTATGTTTTTAAGAGGGGTATTTTTCTTGCACACACATTATGTAATTATTTGTACACAGGCACAGTATTCAGTGAGGTGAAGAGCATAGGCACCTTGCCTGCTAAAATTCAGAAGGAAAACTCTGAAGCATCATGGATTATATCTCTTATTTGTTTGCAGATATGTTTTCAGAGTAGCTAGAGGCACAACACTATTGCAGTTGGGTCAGAAAAAGTAAGCCCAGAATACTCCAAGAAGCACTTGTTGTTTGCTTCTATTTGTACCATGGGCAAGGAACCTGTTACATTACACTTGGTACAAAAAAAGAACAATGTTAACAGTAAATGTAGTGGGGAGCTGGAAGGGAGTTGTCCTTGTCTTTTTTTCTTTTTTTTTTTTTTACTTCTGGAATTTAGGAGCAGAGAATTGCAACAGTTTGGTGGGAGAGCAGTTTAGCACTAGGTTTTGGGCTTGGTTAGAGTGGTTTTTTAGTATGCCGCACTTTTTTCCTTTTTCTCTGAGGTAGCTTAGGTCATGTGACTGAAAATAACTCTATTTGGGACGAGGTTCGTTTTTGCTCTGGCCCGGATGTATTCCCATGCAGTCTGCCTGAGGCAAAGAGGGCCCTTTCTAAATGATGGGCCCTTTATCAGGTGTTGCAGGCAAAATGTAAATAAAATCCAGCACAGAGGTGAGGGTACTACACAATTGCAAACAAGAGAAGCCTGGTCCACAGCTTGGGCTTGCAAATGATGGTTGCATTGCTTCTGCACAGGGCTGACATGACTCATTGTTCCCTTTCCCAGTCCAGTGTGCCTGCAAAGGGTCAGTGACATCCAGCCTAGAAAACCTAAGCAGAAAATGGGCAGGATTTCACTCCTCTTAATTAATGTCAGAGACTGAAAAGTTGTATGTGAGTTCCAGAAGAGTGACAACCAATATTCTTGCTCACCCTATCAGCAAGTTTCAGTTGGTCCAAAACCACAAAGCACTGTATGTACAACCGTAGGTAATGAGGAGATAATGCCCTGAGACGTTGGCTGCTCTGCTGTATCTCTCCAAGGATAAACACATAGCTGTGTTTCGGGATAACCTGATGATGGGGACAGGGGCAGTCTTTGATCATGATTGTGTTGACTTCAATCCCTTCATAGCCAGACTTTCACATTACCCAAATTTTTTTCCAGTTACCGAGGTGTTTTTTCGGATAGCCACCCTGCCGCTGTTGGTCACGAGGCTCTGGCAAGGAAGATGCATCTGAACTGTTCTTAAGTGTGTTTGGTGCTAGAGCCACAGTTTGACCACCTGTGATCGAAAGAGAGGGCTAGAAAGAGACAAAAATTTGAAAGATTTGACTTCTAAGTTTTTTAAGTTGACATTAAGATCTCTACATTTCTCTTTGGTAAGAAAAGGACCTCCACATTAGACTCTTAATGGTCAGCTGCTTTAAATATGGAAACACTTGATAAATTTGCTGGTTAGTGTTATGGAAAGAATGTGAATTGCTCTGCTTGAATTATAGGATAGTCAGGTGGCATTTTGTTTGTTTGACGAATATGGCAATCTTGTATTTTTCAACCCGATTTAGTCAGTCTATTCCCAGCTGCACTCATCTCTTAAAGCTTTCTGATGTTGAAACACTGAAGTGGAAGAGCAATAGAAGCATAAAAGGGAATGTTACTTAAAATTGTTTGTGGTACTACATAAATGGGAAAAAAAAAAAAAAAGCAAGCTTAGAAACAATTTCAGAACCCACTAATGTATGTTATGTAACATGGGGATAGGAAGGAGGGAATTACTGACAAACATTTTTGCAGTTGATACAGGCTGAAGAAAAAAAGGCCGAGATAGGATGAGGGTTTCGTCACATTTTCCTCACTCTCTAAACCTAATGTTCCCTTGAATAAAAAAATCCTACTATATAATTTTTCCTGGCCATTGCTGTTATACGGTCAGGGTCTCAAGAAAAATACTAGTTAGAAATCACCATGCAGTTACATTTCAATTTCATCTGTTTAAATTTGAAGTAGTCCATTAACACCAAGAACAACTTAAAGCAGCCCTTGGGATTCAGGAATTCCTACCAAGTTCTCAGCTGGATTTCTCTCTCTAAAACTCATTTACTCAAGGACAAGTCTTCACTGGAGCAGGTTGCCCAGAGAGGTGGTAGTTGCCCTATCCCTGGGAACATTGAAGGTCAGCTTGGATGGTGCTCTGAGCAACCTGATCTAGTTGAAGATGTTCCTGCTCATTGCAGGGGGTTAGACTAGATGATCTTTAAAGGTCCCTTCCAACCCAAATCTTCCTATGATACGTAGTTCAATGTTTAGAAATCACCGGGGTGAAAAAGGCCTGTTCACTCAGTGCACTCCACCACTACTACTGGTTAAATGGATAAGGTAGAGAAGCTTTGACAATGTTGCCTGGCATTAGTAAGCTCTTAATTTTTAACTGCAACCTATGAATGCAGGACTATTTGCACATATAATATATTTCTGGTACATAATAAAGGCAATCTTCAGAACAGAACTAGCCATCTAAGCTAAGTTTCTCTGAAAACTTTCTGAAACGTGTACTGTGGAAATTCTCCTTCGGGGTGTACTTATAGTGCCGTTTCTTTTTCTTTACAGGGTAAAGAAGTTGAAGGAGACCCTCGTTGCAGTGCAGCAGCTGGATAAAAACATGAGTAGCCTGAGATCTTGGCTTGCCCACATTGAGTCAGAGCTGTCCAAACCTATCGTCTATGAAACTTGTAACTCTGAGGAGATACAAAGGAAGCTAAATGAACAGCAGGTAAAATACAACACACTTATCAGGTGCACGATGACATGGGGAGAACCAAGGTAGAGTGTCCGTGGGCTGCCCATACCTGGCTCAATGCTGAGGGGGCATGAGGCAAAGTGTTAAATATCAAGGCAAGTGGTACTTACTGTGTCACTTATAGAGCCTTCTGCTGGCTTTGACATCGAATCCACCAGGAGCTGATTGACCTTTTCAAGAAAGGTAAGGCATCAAGAGATGTAACCTAAAGGAGTTATTGCAATTGTTTTTCCTTTGGGGTTTGTGGTTTTTGTTTGTTTGAATTGTCTGTTCCCAGAGGCAAAACTGACACCTATTAGACCTTGCAAATTTTGCACATGCTTGAAAATTACTATTTTTTAGCAACCTTTCTAACTCGGTTTTATTTTGCAGCTTGTTTGAGAATCACTTTGCACGCAAAAATGCATGAGCTATATACGTGAAGTTAAAATTGGTTGGTTTATAGCACAAAAAGCCTTTATGCAGTGCTAGAACAAAAGAGTCAACACTGGAACTGGCAGAAAAAAAATCAACTGTTTTTTGGCATTAAAACTAATATTACTCCTAAGAAGATTTACTATACTTTCTCTTTCCTGTTCCACTTCACTGCACAGTGCAGTTTTACCTGGAAGTACATTGCTGGGGAGGACTGTTGTTCTGTTGTGTTCCTCTTGGTTATTTATGAGCAAAAATACCTTTCTCGTGCCTCACTGGAGATGAGTTAGATGCTCTCCTGAGTCCTTTCTCCAGGAGAAAGAAATGCATGGGAAAAGGAGTGCCAGAATGTTTTGGGGGTAATTAATTTATGAACTGTACAAACTGACATTTTGCTCTTTTAATCTGAGTGTGGGACTGAGACCTAAGAACCCCCTCAGAATTTTTGCTGGCTCCCCAACTGATTTGCTACATGGCTGTGCAGAACTGCTGGTTAATATTCTATATGTAATTTACATAGGGATAAGAATTTATAACACACAAGCGTCACTAATGAGTGGTGTTTCTGAGACAATAAAGTGCTGAGCAGGGCTAAACTTTGCTGTCAACAAAATAGATACTTGAGATTTTTACTAGCATCCCTATGTAGGCATCCCACAGTTTGTCACAACTGCTTCTTATGGGGCTTATTCTGGGCACGGAGACTGGTGTATCTCTGCCTTCTGCTGTTTCCTTGTGGTGATCTCCATGCAGTGACAGTGTGCAGTGATATTCTGTAGACATGTGAGTGGTTTAATTTGAACTCCAAAGGGGAGAAATAGAGGTGAATCTTGTCCTGGGAGGATGCCTTGTTTGAAAATTATATGATGATTTGATTTGATAACACTGCAAGCCATGGTTATAATAATGATTTTGTAAAAAACACCCACCTTCAATGTATAGCAACCAGTGTTTTTATTAGTCGGAGGCTCTATCACTATCCACTGCATCTCAAAAGGCCAGTACATTGGCCATCTTCTCAAGTATTTGAATCCCTCTTTCTTCTTCTGTTAGTGATCTTACATTGCTTTCCATGTTTGATCTTCCACTGAAGTCATGTTGTCTTCCCTGCTCGGACTGCTACCAGTTGTTCATATACAATATGATAAAGGATAAAAGGGCTGATAAAGGAAAAAATAAGCTGTATGTGGGTGACAGCAGTGCATAAAAGTGATGCTCCTTTGTGAACTAACCTGAAGTCTAAATGTTCTCTAATAAACATAGAAAATTTTAAAATCTGGAAAAGAAATATAAGGCTATGGAGAAAAAACAGTGTAGACATTGCTTGTGAAAAGATTCTTTAGGTAAGTAAAAAAGTTTAAACCTTAGGAATCCTTAGGACCACCAACTGCCAGTTCTCACTACTGCTGTACTCCAAAAGAGCAGAGAGGAGATTGTGTTACCTGAACTTGCTTAACCTCAAGTCTCATAGCTGTCTGGAGTATGTGTTTCACAGAGTATTGCATCTGTTTATAGTATCCACCCTTATGTAACATTTCAGGGTGGGTAGAAAGAAGAATAAACACTTGGGCATCACAATGAAAGAGTATTTTCCAGGCAGGTCAAAGCGAAAGGGCCAGTGCTGAGGAAGAAAACTTTGTGATTTTCCACTTGATGGTCTCATGTAGATGTTCAGAAGACAGTCTTCTGTTTCACAGATGAAAAGATGAAATAGATTACCTCATTGAGTCCCACCCCAGTTATCACAAACAACCAAACCAGATCATTGATAGAAGTTGACCTTGCTTCATTTCAAAATTGCTGAAGTTTTTAGAGTCTACATTGAGATCTCATTTCCTCCTGGAAGGTGTTTTCAGAACATCATATTGCTATCCACGTCAAACAGGCCACTTTGCAGCTAGCTCACCGGGGGAAGAATAGATTCACAAAGGGTACTTCCACCAAACCCTCACAGTAGATAAGAACATATTTTCTTGTCACACTTCTCTTACTAACTTCTGCTTTACGTTCTCTGTGATAATGAGAAAGGGCTGGGAATAACTCCGCCATTTATTGGTGATGTTGATTAAATGTATGTGAAAGATGCTCAGCTGAGCATGCAGAGCTCTGGCAGTTTGTCCCAGGTGATGGTTTGGTGTTTGTAGTCCCTGGGAGAGCTGTGCATGCTGCCAGGTTCTCCTGGCCTCATTGATAACATTGCAACACCACTTGCACAGATGCAGTCTCTTAATAGGTATTCCTTGGATGTTTTTCTCCTGTTTGCAAGCTTATTAATTTTTTTTAATGAGTAGAAGAGAAATGCATTTGTATTTATGCATGTTTTACAATTTCTCCTAAGAATTAGCTTCTTCACCTGCAGGAACTTCAGAGGGACATAGAGAAACACAGCACTGGAGTGGCATCTGTTCTCAATCTGTGTGAAGTGCTTCTTCATGACTGCGATGCTTGTGCCACAGAAGCAGAGTGTGACTCTATCCAGCAGGCTACTCGCAATCTGGACAGAAGGTGGAGGAACATTTGTGCAATGTCAATGGAAAGGCGACTTAAGTAAGTCTAAAATACCTACAGATTATTATTTCCTTCCACAGGCACAAATACAGGATGGGATGTATGTTATAGGGTTGCAGTACTGAAGAAAAGGGTGTACAGGTCAGGAAAAGATCATACACTGAATACAAGCCAATAGCTGTTATCCTGGGGGGGGCAGGGGGGGAAGAAAATTCAGGTTGTGTTTGTATGTGCCTTTGTACATGGTACAGGTATGAATTATTAAGCTTTGCTCACAAGGCCTTTGGTGGAATGATGTCTTATTTCCCATGCTTCATGGAAATGATGAAAGAGAAACTAGAAAAAGCTTAGATGACAGCAGCGACTTCAGGAAATTTAGAAAATATGACCTAAAAGGGAGATTTGTAACACTTAATTTTACCCTAGAACTACTGACACTGTTGGGGAAACTAGTTATCAAATGGGTAGAATGTTATTCCAGGTGTTAGGGTTTTCTCCACCTAGTGTTCCTCAGTGGTTTCTCTTATGTCTGATTTTATTTATTTGGAAGAATTTTAAGACTGAACTCTCACCTGGAATCTCCTCATCTGCCCACCTTAACGTTGCTGAGCAAGTGTGGGCCGTAGTGCCCGTGCACCTTGGGTGGGATCTGATTTACTGCACATGCTTAGACCATCCGTACACTGCGTGCCCATGATATCCAGAAGATTCATTGTTTTCTATTCCCATCTAGGATAGCATGGGTGATTTGGATAGCCATAACGATGTAGGCTATATTGGGCCAATGCTATATACTCTGTGCTGGCCAGTAATAATACATGTTTAATTGCTTGAAATCCTGTATTTAGGATGATCTTTTCTGTATCTTTTTTAAGCTATGAATCTGATTTTTGTGATGTTTACACAGTCATATGAAGAACTCTAGGTAAAGTTTAGGACTTTGCAAAATGCTGAATTGAACTTTATACAATCTGTGGTTTTGTGGGATATTCTTAATGTATTTAGTAAAGGTTTTCTTTATTTTATTGAAAAATTTTGTTGCTTTTAAGTTGTGATGCGCTATACCCACAGATTTCTGTTTTTAAGTAATTTTATACTATTGCCGTGTTAATTCTTTTATAGTGTGTGTGTGTATACATATATAAATACAGCTTCTAAGTTCTATCTTTGACACAGTCTGTCTTGAAAATATACAAGATCTTCATGCCTTTGTGTCCAGCAAATTAAGTTTATGTGGAACAATGCATTGAACTCTATTTTACTTTCTTGCAATGTACATATTATGCTATTTGTGGATTTGTACCAGTAAGTTAACTGAGCTATCAGTATTTAGGATCTTTATTGTACTAGAAACTGTCATTCCTATTAAAAAGCAACTTTCCAGATGTCAGACTTCAGGTTAAACGGTATATCATCAACAAAGCATAAATTTTACATGGATCAGGTCCTCTTCAGACCTGCATATCTAAGATTTGGGAAATATGTGTTCTGTAAGTAAAACCAGGCAAAGTTCTGCTGTAATATAACCTGTCCCAAAAAAAAGATCTTGTTATTTTGAATCAAGTGATGTTGAAGTTCTCGGGATTTTATAGTCTCAGTAGTCAGACAATTTGATTTTAGGATCAAGAGTCAGCCACTATTTTTACATATTCAATTGAAGTCAAATTGGTTTTTTTTAAACGTTGGAATAACTTTTATCTTTTTTTTTTTAAATAAAAATATGTTTGCCCTGGATATTGAGAGATAGCATTTTACCACTTGTTGGTGAGTGCCAAAAAAAAAAAAATTCATGTCCCTTTGCAATGCAGAATAATGACTGAGAACTTTAAAATATATGCAGCAACATGTTTAGCATTCTGTAAGAAAAAGTTCTGCAGTTGAAGGTAGTGTGGAATTTCTAATTTCTAAAATACTGGCTTAGGTACCTACACTGGGACTGAATTTCAGAAGTTATTTAGCATGTGCTCAGATTTTTAGAGCTCCTATTGCATATTTATAACCTTCTTTTTATACTGATTCCAAAATTAGATGCATTAAAAAAAAAAATTGCCATCATCTTATTCTAGCTCAGTCTGGAATGAGCCAGCCTTCCCTGTGCTGTGTTTATCAGCCTGGCTCTCTGAGTGAGATTAAGAGCCAGTTATTGTCTGGTGCAATGCTAGTTTGCTGTTGGAGATGATTAGTTAAAGTTCTGTAGATCAGCTGGCCTTCAGTCTGAGCATTCCTAATTTTCAATTATCTATTACAGAATTGAAGAGACGTGGCGGCTCTGGCAAAAGTTTTTGGATGACTACTCTAGATTTGAAGACTGGCTAAAAATCTCTGAGAGGACAGCTGCTTTTCCAAGCTCCTCTGGTGTGCTTTACACGGTTGCTAAGGAAGAACTGAAGAAATTTGAGGTGATTTATAATAGTCGAAATTTAATATCTGCTGATCATATTACAGCAGCCAGCTGGTGTTCTTCCTTCCCATACACAAGTCACTCAGCAGAGACACTGTATTAATATAGTGGACTTGATGATTTTGTAGCTGCCTTCAGTGGCGGGTTTCTAGGATGAAAAAACAATGAAAGGTGGCAACTGAAAATGCTAATACATCAATCTACTCTCACTTGATCTTTGTTCACCAAAGTTAGATTTCTCACCCTTTTTATTTCTCTCACTTTTTAATATGTCTGGTCAGTAGATGCTCCAGAGCATTCATAAATCTTCCTTCGCCAAGGACCTCTTCAAATGCATGCTGCGCATTTTAGCTTTTGCTTTGGTTTTTATCCCTCCTTTTTGAAACTCTCTGAAACCAGCCCTCCGACCTCTTTTCCTGTTTCATACAGTGTACGATGTCCCCATTTTAGATCCTTGTACCTGAAATTCATGTTAATGCAAGTATCGTTATATGTCCACATGGTGTCCCCCGAGACTTAAAAGTTAAGTGCATGCTTCAAAACTGACAAGCTGTCACTTCAATCAATGTTTACGAGCTTGTTACATAACTTTGTTGTGTCCACTACTATGTGATGATGACTTGTCTCATAATTACAATGGAGTGTATACCTATGTGTAGAGCACGCACACATGTCGTGTGGCTAGTCACAGGTGAAAACCTTTTGCTTGGTTTCATATTTGCAAGGAGTATATCAAGATGAGAGAGAAAAATAATTCTGAAGAAAGAGAACAAATTGTTTAGGCAATTCTGTAAACAGGTGCTGTAAAGTATTTGCTGTGAAGAAGAAATGCAAGTTTTCAACGTCTAAGACCCGTTAATACTTCTTGGTTTAACAGTTAATTCAAAAACATAAACTGTGAAGCGCTGGTTCAGGTTTTATAATTGACATTCACATTTCTGAATGTACTGGCCAGATTTTGTTATTATTTAATGAACTCTTCCGGACTTCATTATGGTGAGGTAGGTTGCCATAGTATACAGATGTTTGCCTCCTGGATGCAAGTACTCTGTCTCAGACCTGCTTCCCATTGTCCCTTTATTCAGATCTAAATCTCTTGTTTAGCAAGTCTCTGTATGAGAAACAGTACCAAAAATATCTTGGCTGTCTTAGACGTTGGGCAAAGTCAGATCAGATGTAAAAATCAGTTTCATTGAACCTCAGCCATTATGGTAACCTTCCCTCTCCTGCAGACTTGTGGAATTTTTACTGTATACAGAGTGTCAGCCGGAACTAGCTGTGAAGAGAACGGTTTAGCCGCCCCAGCCTGTTCCCCCCACAGTTTTTTTTTTTTTTTTTTTTTTTTTTTTTTTTTTTTTTTTTTTTTTTTTTTTTTTTTTGCTGAGCACCTAGTTTCTACAGCTACCAAAAAGCAGAAATGCAAGCAACAAATGCTGTGGTGTTCAAATTCAGTGGGATTCAGCAACTTGACTGTGAAGTCAATATAAAGTCAGCCACATATACATACTAACTGAAGCAGGTTTCTGCTTTAACTAACTTTTCTTATTTTATTTGTCTCTGCATATCTGCAGTTGAATTTAAAAAAAAAAAAAAAGCCAAAACAAAAAACAAAGAGGTGAGTAGCCCATCTAAAGAACCTTTCAGTTCCTGAGCACAGAGGTCAGAGGTGACTCTCACTGACTTCACTTTACAAAATCAAACTCATTCCTCCGCAGTAGTTTACTGAGAAATGAAAAGAGGTTACAGGAAGGAACACAACAGATGAATTCTTGTGTAGCTGAGCTGAAAAGACGGAAGACAAATATACAGCTGTTCTTTCGCTGGACAAGGCTTGGTAACAGGTGAAATGACAACTGCACACTTTTAGATTTCATGATCCTAGTAAATATAGTCAGATTTGTGCCTCTGGCATGAGAATTGCCCCCATTGTGCCATTTTAAGTGAATTCAGTTCTACTGAGCATTTCACTCCTGTTGCAAGCCCATTTGTTCCTTCTTGGTTGTTGCCTACCCAATTTGACGTCTATTTAATGAAGGGAATAGTTACATTGAAAGGACTCTACAGACTTTGGTCTTTTTTCAGACTAACTTCTTTACTTTTGTCTCCAGTATTACAGCAGAAATATGCTTATTTCATTTTTAGTTTTGACTGGTACAATATGAAGAGTATATACTGCTTAGGAAGTCTCATGTATTCGCTGATTTTAATTGAAACTTTTGTACAGAAGTATATTACCTATCACACTTCTCCAGTCCTTAGTAGGGTGGTGTCTAGTTTTGGGAGAGATTGACTGTTTATTTGCATTATGAGGAATATCAGAGAGCAAGTTTGTAGAACTACAATGGGAGCCAAAACCTACTTGTGTTCAGAGGAGAGCTGGTGCAGACTATGTTTTTAAGTCTTCCTTTGATTGCTTTTCTGTTTCTGTGACAACATAAAAATGAGCAGGTTTTTTGGAAAAATAGTCTTTTTTGTCTTTTTTTTTTTCCTTCCTTTCCTTTTTTTTCTTTTTTTTTTTTTTTAAATTTTTGAAGGGATTAATTCAGTCAGCTCCTTACAAGGGGCTTTCTCCAACTTGCTCTGTGATTGCTAGCCACAACATGACACTCACGGGCTAAGCCACCTACTGTTTCCGTTCCCCAGCTGCGTGACAGGCCTTTATGACAGTATAGGAAGCACTGAAAGTATATGGTGCAGACGTGTTGGTATGGATGTTCATGAAATTTTCTTCCCATTAAAATTTTAAGACAAAACTTACTTGTATACCAGTATAATGAAGATAAAGAGACAATTCCTTCAGTACTATTTTTCACTATTTTTGGTAAAACTCAGAATAAACAATTGCTCGAATCTCTTCAGTGTTTGCACTTCAGCAAATTCAGTATGTGTAAGGAAATCCAATGAAGCCACAGGAATCTTGGATTTCTGTTCATTTTTTTTAAAAAAAAGGTTTCGGGTTTATTGTTTGTGTTTCTGTTCTCAGATACAAAGACGTATGATTGAGTAGAAAGGGGCGTCTATTTTTTGGTGCTGAATTTGTCATTGTAACGTGTATTCATGTTTCAGTTTCTCATTCAGTGAACAGTGTCAGTTTTTTAAACTTTTTTCTTTTCTTTTTGCTCATTTTAATCAGAAGGTAGCCGCGCAATAGGATAGCCCTCAGGAGATGCCCACGTCCTAGTGAAATTTATCAGCTAACACAAGTCAGAGTGTAGAAGTAGGGTCAAAATAAAGGGAGAGACTTATCCTGATTTCAATAATTAAAAATCTGATAGTGTCTTTTGTTCGTATTGCTTTAGGCCTTCCAGAGACAAGTGCATGAAAGTCTGACCCAGCTGGAACTGATCAATAAACAATATCGCCGCCTGGCCCGAGAGAACCGCACTGACTCTGACTGCAGCCTCAAGCAGATGGTTCATGAGGGGAACCAGAGATGGGACAACTTACAAAAGCGAGTTACCTCCATCCTGCGCAGGCTAAAAGTATTTTTCCATTTTTAAGCCCTTCAGTTTCACTACTATGCTTATGAACCAGGGGTACTCCAGAAGCTTCCAGTTTAATGCATTTGCACAGTGTTTTTGAAGGGATTTCTACCTTTGGAAGAGGAAGGGAGCTTACCAGCTCACTTTGTCTGAGGTAACCAAAGCGTGAAGTCTGTAGGGAGACGCTTGGTGACCTCAAACACCACCTCCTTCGTAGAAGATAACTTTTATAGGTCAACTAATTGCAATTGTAGATGATGTTACTGAAAAGGGAACCTTAGAAAGCATATAGGAAATGAAAGGAGGTGTACTGAGTTTAGGTTAGGTTTGAAGGGCACAAGAGCTGTTTCTCTGGAGAACCACTATTGCTGGGGTTTTTTGGGTTGTTTGGTCATTTCATGCCACTCTATTTTCTACCCCCCAGCATTTTATCGGCCAGCGTGAGGAGTTTGAGACAGCACGTGACAGCATCCTGGTATGGCTAACAGAGATGGACCTGCAGCTGACCAACATTGAGCATTTCTCAGAATGTGATGTCCAAGCAAAGATTAAGCAACTTAAGGTAAATAATGATTGAATGGTAACAGGAAGAGGGATGACAGAAGGGATAAAAACATCCATGGTGGGAAAGGAATTTGAGAAACCGTATGCAAAAACACAGCCTGATACGGTCCCTTACTTGCAGCCTGAGACTTCAACCTCTGAAGTTATGGGCTACGTCAGGTTTCAATGTGTACTTTTCTGCCAGAGCGGAATATCCGAGTGCTGTGAATTTTTTTTAAAAAACCAAGGGTGATAGTCTCCATTCCCTGACCAAAAGCAGAAATGTCGATTAAAAATTATTAATGTCAAGTCTCCATTATTGCTGACACCTAAGAATTACTGCAATTTTCAAGCATTTCTGCACCAAAAAAATCATGATCTGGAGAAAAAAATATCAAATGTCATGTTATCCAAAATTCCAGTGTGTTAGCTTTAGCATCTGCATTCATTCTAGACATTTGGTCATGGGCATGGCTTGTTTAGAGAAGAGCTTTCTTTCCAAATACAACAAGCGAGGAATGAAATGGTAAACCATGAAGTATCACTGTTTTTCGCTATAAAGACTGTGGAATGCTAAATTTAATTGCTCATTGTTGCTCATGCCGGAATATTTGGAACGATCCCTGTTTGTTACCCACCCCATTCTTGCTGAAAAACTCTAAGACTTGCATCCTTAATAATTTAGTTTGTTACAATGTTGATTTCATTGATAAAGCATGGACTTTTTTTTTTTTTTTTTTTTTTTATGCAGGCTTTCCAGCAAGAAATTTCACTGAACAACAACAAAATCGAGCAGATAATTGTGCAGGGTGAACAACTCATTGAGAAAAGTGAGCCCATGGATGCAGCTGTCATTGAAGAAGAACTAGATGAGTTGCGTCGTTACTGTCAGGAGGTCTTTGGACGTGTGGAACGCTATCACAAGAAACTTATCCGCCTTCCTGTGTGTACTTACATAGATATATACTTGTTTGGTTTGTTGCCGTTTTGCAAGTGTGAGAATGAGGAGACAGAAAGATGTTGAAATGAACTAACAAGAAACTTCTGTAACTTTCCAAAAGCCCTCTGGTTTAATTTTGTTACAACCCTGACCATCTGCCTCCTTTCATTATATACTAAACACTATGTGACTAAACATGTCATGTCCAGAGAGCAAACTCACCAGATGTGGATTTTTTGTAAATCATCATGAAAATCCATGCAAATTGGAGATTTATAAAACTATATTAATGGAGGTAACAGTGAGGTACTGCTAGGTACTGCTAATAAGAATGTCTCCTTGCTCTGTCAGGTAGCTTCACTGGCAGCTTATTGAGGTCTGTTTTGTTTAAACAGCAACGATAAAATGATTCTCCCCATCAGAAGAGACTGAAATTTGCCTCCAGAACTGAACACACAGCTGAATAAGTGAGAGCAAAATGATTTTTGGTAGCTCAAGTCCTACTGAAAGAAACGAACAAAACCCAGAGCTTTCAAAATATAAAAGAATATAATGAGGGCAGTGGTCGAGATAAAGGTCACTTATGCTTCCTGTGACGTGATTCCAGAGTTTTCTTTAACTTGATGTCTGAATCGCAGTGGCATCAGTAAAATGTCTGGAGACATTTGCTTGATGCAAGACTCTGTGGTGCCTTAAGTAATTAAAACGAGCTGGCATTATGAACTTTTTGTCGCTTTGGGTTTTTAGTGCAACTTACAATAACAAAGGGCAAGTGCAAAAGAATGCAAAATGGAAACCCCACCAGTGTGACCGTTGGCTAATGTTACTTTATTTCTCTGACCCAGACTGACCATGCAGTATCTCTGCACGTTTCATTGACCGGTTCTGTTTGCATTATGCTTCTAGCTGACAGATGACGAACACGACCTCTCTGACAGAGAGGTGGATCTGGATGAATCAGCAGATCTTTCTGACATACACTGGCATGACAAATCTGCGGACAGCATTCTCTCCCCGCACCCCTCTTCCAACCTTTCGCTGCCTCTTTCCCAGCCGGTGAGAAGCGAGCGATCAGGGCGAGATACCCCTGCGAGCGTGGACTCCATTCCCCTGGAGTGGGATCATGACTACGACCTTAGCAGAGACCTGGAGACGGCCGTTTCACGGGCACTGCACTCTGAGGAGGAAGATGGAGGACAAGAGAAGGACTTCTATCTGAGAGGAGCAGCTGGTATAGCAGGTATGGTGGCAAATTGTGTGTCCTGTTCTCTTCTAGTAAAAAGAAGCAAATGTTACACGTGTGATTGCTTGGCCAAGAAGCTCATGGAAAAGTATTTTAAATAGCCCCTGAAGATTTTAAATAGCTTTCCCTAAGTGATCCCAGTGGCCTCCTGGCCTTAGACACAGCATTGGAGACTCCTGGATGACTACAGCCTTGGAAAATCACAAAGGCGTATGTGATATGACAGGGAATTGGCTGTGTCTCTGTGCTTGTGGACTGCCAGATGGGATATGTCATCTGTAACAGCAGTGCATCCTAAGTTGTTCTGACTAGAATAAACTATACTGGATATGGCAAGAAGTGCAGAACAAACTGACGAAGAAATGCTGTGTGAGAGATCTGCAGACAAAATCACCAAGAGCTTAAGTAACTCTTAAGTCAGCCCTTACCCAGGCAAGACTCCAGCAAATGAGAGTTTAGCCTGAGGTTTGATCTTGGGTCTTGCTCTCCAGTGAAACTGGAAAACCTTTCTAAGTGTGTGTGCTTTGTGTAATAAATCTCAATTAGTGAAAGCATCCAAATACAGGCAGTTATAGGGGAAGACATACTGCTATATTATACTCTGATCTTGTGGCTGTCTTTTGCTTTCCAGGTCAGTGCTCTGAAAAGAGTCAGGTTTGCCTAGATATTAAGAGACTTTGTAGCAGGCTCCCTGTGTTTCAGACTTCATCTTTTTTCCTTCTCCAGAAAGGATGTTTGCTATTGGAACTGTTTATATATTCCATCCTGTGAAAAGGACTTCTGCTGTAAGGAGACAGCCATTGCTGAGCTGTCAATTTAGACTGTGCTTTTATTTTTTCAGATGTAGAGATCCCTGAAACTCTTGAGGCCTATGTAACACTCACAGAAAACGCACTCAAAAATATCTCTGGTAGGCATCAAAAAAGACTAAGCATAGCCAGATGCAAATACCACAGTGCGCAAGTGTAACTTCTTTCTCTTCTCTTAGCATCTGCTATACTTTTCGCAGCTTACAAGATAAATATTTCTTACATGGCAGCACTGGCATGTTAACATAGAAGTATCCTGCTTTAATACTGCGCTTAAAGCTATTATTAGGTGCATGGATGAAACAATGATGTTTGAAGTATTGGCCCTCCCACCTCAGTTAACTCGACTAAACTGATCAGTAGGCCACTCTGATTGGTCTTTATTCTCTGGAGTCCCTCAACAGGACTTAATACTTTATTATGTCTCTGAGAAAAGAGTGGTTTCTACAAACAGTAAGGCAGAAGGAAAAGACAGAGCAAAACCTAACTGTTGGGTTTCGCACTGATTTTTTTTTTTAACACAGCCACAGCTAAGGATTATTACTTAGATATAAAGTTTTAGGTTAGTTGTTGTTTCATTTGATAACAATGCTAAGGTGAGGTACTGTAGTCCAATGTCTTTATCTCGGTCTTCTGTATTGGAAGATTAATTTTTTTTTTTTATGTTGCATTTTTACACAATATTAAACCTACAGTTTCATTTGTTAGATTAATCTCTCAGAGGGATTAGATGCACTTACAAATGCCTTCTCTCATGATTTCACGGTTCTCCTCATTTGAAATAATGACTTCCTTGCAAATTTGAAGTAGCAAACATTTAAAATCTCAGCATCTGTCACACAGACCTCAGGTTCACTGTCCATTTTTATTTTTTCCCCAAATCAGTGAAAAAATATTATGAGTAAATAATAGCAGTACATATAGAAAGATGTGTGTAGTTTTCTAACCTGTGAAAATTTTGAAAGTAGTGAGGGAAAAGCATATTGAGCACTTTGTTCTGTCCATTTGGGGTGAGGCTGTGTTTTGTATGAAAAAAGATTAACATTCAAGAGGTTCCGTTTTCTGTAATGAGGTGGACAGAAGGCTCCCATTCTCTATGCATGTTTTTAATTGTGTTTTTATGAAAAAATTCAAACTGTCTTTGTAGACAGATGGAAATCAAGCATGGTGATAGAATATGAATAAGAGGGATCTCACATGGTCCTCTAGGCTGCAGCCTGCCTGAGATTAGAATTGACTGTAGCTAATTCATGTCACAGTATTCAGCTGACCTCTATAAGGAAAATTCAAGTTAGTCCTGCTTCGAAAATGTTGGTATGAGTTCCAAACAGCTTGGATGAATAATACCATCTTGCAGATTTGTTAAGCATAATTTTTGTGAAACACCGAATTGGAAAAATACTGTAAATTTTGCTGTTTAGTGTGGTTGCCTAAATCAGTCATGGATGACTTGCTGTGAGCCTTCAAGACATCCAGTTTATGGACCTTGAGAATATAATTATAACAGTATTGCTTAGTGTTTGTGTACCGCTTTTAATCTTCAAAATTGTATACAAATAGGATCCTTTCATGTAGATTGAAATTCCACTATCTTTTAGTGGAGAGAAGTAATACAAAGAGAAATGAGGAGAAATGAAATTTTAACACAGATTTGGATCAGGGGTTTAGGATAAAAGATTTTATTTCAGAGAGTGTGTGTGAAAGCGAGCAAGGTGTTCTCCAAAATCAGGGAGGTTAGAGCGTGCTTTGCCAAGAACTTTCCCCTTCAGAGACGTGAGGCATTCTCTGAGGGGAAAAGTCACTTCAGAATAGTTTGCAAGCCTGCTTTAAACTGTGGGCTTTTTGGTAGTATGATTATGGCAAGCATGTTCATTGGTATAGTCATCTGTCCTCTGAAGGTCACTAACACCCTCTAGTCTTAACTAGTTAACCGTTTGCTTTAACATTGTGCCACTCATACTGCTGCAATCACATTTCTCCTTCACTGTCTAATCTAGATAGTATTCCTGATATTTATTCTGCCTGGGCAAAAGATTTAATAAAAAAAAAAAAAAAACAAAACAAAACACCAAACAAAAAACTTTGAGGAAACTTGGGTGATGGTCACTTTTTTTGGTTTTGGTACAGGAGAACCTGGTGCCTTGGAAGCACATATCCGACAGCTGGACAAGGCCTTAGACACCAGTCGTTTCCAAATACAGCAAACAGAAAACATCATCCGCAGCAAAACACCTACAGGACCGGAGCTGGATTCCAGTTACAAAGGATATGTGCGTGTATTTTGCTTCTCAGACTTACTCACTCAAATGGTTGCTGCCATTAGCTATCCACTATTGTTGTTTATGTTATTAGCGTGTTTACAATAGCATAAGATTACAGGAACATGACTCTAAGGAATTTATTTTCCTATTAGATTTTTGCAGATGTCCAAAAGTACTTTCTCGCATGTGTTTTTGTCCATCTAATGATGGTATCCTTGTTTAAAATTCCTCTGCTTTTAAAAGCAGGTTTTATAGCTTCATGCACAGTATTTATCTTGCTGATGAATTATAAACACACATCATGTAAGGAAGGTTCCATATATGGAATCCATAATTAAAAAGCTTTCTCAGAGAGGTTTTCTGGAAGAAAAATCTCTCTCTAAGTCATTCAAATAATTTTATTACTGACAGAATTGAAAATTAGCTGCTCAAATGAATAGCAATATTTCCACACTTACGTTTATTTTCTTTATCACATCTTCTAGTGTCTTTGCCATAGTGTCTTAACATTTAGAACAGATGGCACCTGAAGTCATCCAGCATAGTCTGGCACAGTAGCACTGAGTTATTTCTGTTTAGTCTGAACTTATACTTTAAGCCTTTGTTGTCTCCATATAGATTTCTTTGCTAGTATTAGGACAGATTGTTAAAGTAATAGATTTTTATCTTCACACTTAGACCTAGTTTTGGAAAAATTTGGAAGCTGCATTTTAATTTACATTTTCCATGCAATTAGTCCTGTACAGTGCATTTTGAGATGGGATTTATTTTTTAACACAGATGAAGCTCCTAGGTGAGTGCAGTGGAAGCATAGACTCAGTAAAAAGGCTTGGATATAAACTGAAGGAGGAAGAAGAAAAATTGTCTGGACTTATTAACCTGAACAGTACTGAAACACAAACAGCTGGTAAGTAACGTTTAGTTCCTTGGTGGAAAGTAATTATGAAAAGTAGCAAACATGCCAAGTTTTTATGAATAAACACTTGGTATTATTTACTAACACATATATTTACATGGCTGTGGCTGTTACCGTGTTCTGTTTAACATCTCTTCATAGGAATAGTAAGGAATACTAAGTATTCCTTGTATAGGCCCTATAAAAAGATTCGGCATACAAGTGCATTTTAAGAACTCCTCCATATCATGAGACATAACCCTAAGCCTTTCAGAAAGTCTCTGCGGATGCAATGCATTTTTGTTGAATGTTTTCTGATGAAAATAGGTTGCTTATATTGCTGTAATAAACACATAAATCAGCATTCATTGCTTCTAATATTAGCTTTCGCTTCTAATATTATCTGTCTACACTACAAAAATCTATATTCACCTGGTAGAACTATTCACCTGACTAATTTTGAGCACCAGCTGTAGAACAGGAGGCATTGCATTGTAAAAACATGGATTTGTTCCAGAGAGTATAAAGGCAACATCTCCATTCTTAGCTTGGCAAGATATACTACCCATGCTGCCTATTTTATTTTGGGGTTTTTAGTTTGTCTTGTTTGGTTGGTTTTTTTTTAATTTTAATTTGATGGAATGATACAACTTTTCCTTCTGCCACTGCATTGCAAGATAACTAACAAGAAGACATAGCCCCTAATTTATTTCTTTTTAGCACAGGTATTTATCCAATGCATCAGCAGTAGCTTAGGCAAATGTAGTGAGGTGTATTAAAATGTTATAGGTACAAATACCAATGAAAATAACAATAAAAATGTGGCTACTTAGACATATTCAGATTCCTTGTCTGGTTTGCATTTATGCTAATTTATTATGTCTTTATACCAGCGTAACCTGTTTTAGAGACCTGTGGTTATCAACTTAATTCTGTTCACAGAATTCTGACATTAGAAAGTGGTAAAATTGTCTGCTGCATGGAATCATCCAGATTCTTCATTCTTTCTCTCCAACATCACATTCTTCAATCTAACTTAGTTTTCAGTGTGGTGTTTTGTGGGTTAGGGTTTTTTTATTTTTATTGAACTTTTTTTTCTGTCCTGCACGGGATTCAGCTGATGCAGTGGTATGTATGGCTACTGGTTTTTGCTTTTGTTGAATTTGGTGTTTATCATTCCAGGTGTAATTGACCGATGGGAATTAATCCAGGCACAAGCTCTAAGCAAGGAGTTGAGGATGAAGCAGAACCTTCAGCAATGGCAGCAATTTAACTCCGACCTTAATAGCATTTTGGCTTGGTTGGGAGAAACTGAAGAGGAACTGGAGAAGCTCCGCCGACTTGATCTCAGCACTGACATACAGACTATTGAAGTCAGAATTAAAAAACTGAAAGTGAGTTTTATTTCTCTTTTCCGTGAGTTACCTTGGAAACAGACCTGAGTGCAACAGGTATGTTGAAGAGGTTGCCAATAGTTGCAGCTGGTTTGCACCATTCCGCACATAGCGGGCTGCTGCTGATAACTGAAGTAACTGGGAAAGTGACTTTATGAATCGCCTTTTGGCAGAAAAGTGTACCAATGGCATTTACTTATATAATCCAAATGATTTTTTTGAAATAGTAATTCTGTGGCAATTCTGTAATTCCAGAATGTACAGATAATTCCTGACATCAGTCAAACTGATTAAAGAAAAAAAAAGTTAAATGAAATCTCTTCTAGTCCAAGTGATAACAAAATAGCTACTTTAAGAGAAATGCCTCACTGGGACATACTACTTTGTGTGGAGGAAGGAGAGAGTGCCCAAAGGGGTTGTAGCCTACCCACTAGCTGTCACCAGTACAACATAGGAAAAATTTGGTATCGCTCTGTAACAGTCCTGTTTCTTCCTCTGTCATCTCAAATGCATCAGGATCTGAATGTTGCCTTTGTGATCTCTCCTGGATATTTTAAAGCTATAAAGATCTGCAAATGTGATGGTCCATAACTTCACATTCAGTTACTAGTGTCTTATAAGCTTGGGCACAAAAACGTGGGAGCCAATGTCAAAATGCACTGTGCTCCATGCTAGAAATGAGGCAGACAGATAGTAAAGACTGTTTCCGGCAGCGATCCGTCTAAAGCATGTTAATGCTGATCATCACTGGAGTCCAAATATAGCTGCCATAAGTACTACAAAGGTCACTGTGACATGGGGCTTTTAAGTAAATGCTGTAAAGTAGGTGGAAAAGGGGGCATTTCATAAGAATCCTGTTCTTATCTCACCCACTCTTGGAAAGCCCATTAGTGCCCTCCAAACCAAAAGAGGTGGGGTTTCTTTTGTGGCTTCCAATGTAAACAAATCAGAGATTTTATACATGTCCTGCTTCTATAAATTGGAGTAAGTTGTTTATACTCTTTGTATGTTTTCTTTTCCCTCAGCAAAGCTTTTATTTTAAAATACTGTTGACAGCAGTTTCCACTTGAAAACATGTTGGTTTTTTTGTTTATCAGCAAAACTGAGAAGTGAGGGCAAAAGTTTTATTGTGAGCTAAAGTACAATTGTCCTACATATCTTTAAATTTTGTTGGGCCTGCCCTGTCTTTAAAATATCTGAAACATGAGCCAGATCTTTAAAACTCAACTATGACTTCAAGCTTTTAAGACTTTACAAGTTTAATTGGCTCGTTCTAGTTACGCTTACAGTAAAATTTTAGTGGATGTTAAAGAGTGAACATTTACAGAGTCACAGAGTGAGTACAGAAATCTCATATCCAGAGTAAAAAGACTGTTACAGTACAGTACCATTCTGCACTTGCTGATGGCAAATCATTGCATTCTTGTGGTGCCTTCTTTACTTGGTTCTTCTGAAAGTCACGTTTTATTGATTTTCATCCTTTCTTCCCCTGTCCCATTATCTCTTATCATCAAGGATCTGCAGAAAGCAATTGATAACCGCAAAGCGATCATCTTATCCATCAATCTGTGCAGCTCAGAGTTCACTCAGTCTGACAGCGAAGAGAGCAAGAAGCTTCAAGAGTGCTTGTCTCAGATGAATGTGCGCTGGGACCACGTATGCAGCATGATCGAAGAGTGGCGCTGCTCGTTGCAGGATGCATTAATGCAGTGCCAGGTCTGTGTTGCACTCATTTTAGATTGTCAGCATCCCACATGCCAAAAATGTAAACTATACTGTTATCTGGTGTGCTAATTGTCCAGTCAGAAACTTGCCCAAATAAGACAAAATACAGCTTCAGCATGTGTTTTCTGAAAGATACAACTGCAATACCTGAAGCATATATTTCTAATCCAAGATTTTCTAAATTTGTCATCTCTGGAAGAGTATTCTCTAAGTTACGTTATTTAGCCAGTAGGACCTATCATAGGATAAACTAAAAAACCTGAATTTGACTGGAATTTTTTGCTACGTTATTAAAATAATCACCCATCATTTGCAGGATTTCCATGAAATGAGCCATGGTTTGCTGCTTTGGTTAGAGAATATTGACAGAAGAAAAAATGAGATTGTGCCTGTCAATCCAAACCTGGATTCAGAAACGCTGCAGGATCATCACAGACTTCTAATGGTAGGGCTGTAATCACCCTTTTCTCTCCCAGAATACATCATCAGAAAAACACCTCATCAGATTTATCTTTCTCCTGAGGGTTAGCATTGTACATTGCACGTTAACACACAACAGTGAGACCAATGTCAGTAACTAACTTTACTTTGGTGGGGAACACTGCTCAATTCCGTCAGTAGCATAACTTGTGATTTAAAATCTCAGACAACAGCTAGGTTGCTGTCTATCTTCCTGTCAGAGCAGAAATTTTTACTGCGTCTCTTTTCTTTCCGTTTCATTAATTTCAAATGTCCAGCTTTGTGAGTTCTAGCTTTTTTCCTTTTTTTTTTGTTTGTTTTTTGTTTAACTTCCATTAAAATAATCTGATGCTTGCCTTGGCAACAGCAAATCAGACGTGAACTGCTGGAGTCTCAGCTGAAGGTGGCATCGCTGCAAGACATGTCCTGCCAATTGCTAGTCAATGCTGAAGGCAAGGACTGTCTTGAAGCCAAAGAAAAGGTGCATGTTATTGGAAACAGACTGAAGGTCCTATTGAAAGAGGTCACACGTCATATTAAAGACCTAGAGAAAATTCTAGACATTTCAAGTAGTCAACTGGTAAGTCATGTCTTTTTATCCCTTCCTGTTTGCTGGGCACATGTTTCCCACTGTTTTGACTGTCTTTCTCTGATCAGTGCTGTTGGCTGCATTCTTTCTGTTGTTTGCAATACTTATCAAGATGGAACACATGTAATATTGAATATCATAAAGTAATCTTGCACTTCATAATGTAAACATCTATTTTGTGATATGGAGGCTTTTTTTAATCCAGTAATTTCTTGCTATTTGGTGTCGCAATAAGTATTGAACATCTTGGTTTGTTTATCCTGCCATTACTGATTCAGTCAACTGGCAAAGTATATGAGACAATTATTCTAGTTGCAGTACTGAAAATTACAGTGTGTCAGTTGTCACTGGAAAGGAAGATAATGCTCACGCTGTCAAAGAGGAAAAAAAATAAAAAGGCATAAAATAAGTTCTGTGATAGGCTAACAAATCAGTCATAGTGCCCTCTAAGCTTTGAGCTGTACTGCAAATCTTTTCAAATTATCATGTATCTCCGGGTATTTGAGAGGGAGTTATGCATACATCTTCACCACCAGTGACAGGTATAAAGTAAAGATTTCAAGGTTCTCCTTTAGTTAACTTTTTTTAAAGTCTTGGTTTAGCAGAGTGCATCAGGCATGAGAACTCAGCTCTTCTCTCCTTCTGGTGAATTGCTGCCTGTTTAAGTAAAATCTTGGTGGTACCAACCTCTTATTGTAATTAAAGGCCAATAAAGAGCATGTGGTTTCTCCCCTTTTATTGACTTTGGTGGAAAAAGTGTCGCCCAAAGCAATTAAGTTTTAACTACCTGTTTGCTTTTCTTTTTATTCAGGGCGTGCAGAGAAAACATGTAATGCTTTAGTCTTATAAAATTTGGTGACAAAATTTAACTGGCTTATTTTATTTGCTTTGGAAATAACTCTGCTGGGATTTCACTCGGGATTTTTTTTTAGTTTGTTTACCTGAACAGCTAGTTGGTGTATTTCTGAGCTCCATTCCTTCTGAACTTTAGGAATTGTCCTCATGGTCCTCTGCTGATGAATTAGACACATCAGGCTCAGTGAGTCCTGTATCTGGAAGAAGCACTCCAAGCAGACAGAGAACGGTAATTTCATGTCATATTTTCTGCCACCTCCTGGGTGGGAGCTGTAGATGTCTACAGTAGCTCTAGCCAGCTGGAAGGCCCCCCTTCTCACATAATAGGAAAGGAAATGGCATAAACCAAGAACAAAACACGGCTGCTTTCCCCAACCCTGCTGCATATCCCATCCTGCATGAAATCAGAAGTGGTAAATACTATCTAAAACCAGGGCTGTCAGTGTGGTTGGTTTACCATGGTATGGCATGTCGTGTCTCTTGTATTTTGCTCTAGTGATGGCAGCACCCCAAAGTCTAGTCTTGTCTGGTATAATCAGTCCTCCATTTCTGTTTGGCCTTCTCTTCAGAGCTGCTTCATCCAGAAGCTCAATAAGGTTTTTCTGTCATTTCTGATGAAGGTTGCAGACGGTCTTATTGAGACTTTGGATGAATGGCTAAGTAGAGCTGAAGGGCATAAAACATTATTCAAAACAGCTAGTTGCACAGGACCTAATCAATGGCTATGATGGCAACTCTGGAGTTGTCTATTTACATCGCTGGCACAAAATTCAAGAAATGTAGCAATACATGCCTAGTACTTAACACTTCCATACTCTGAGCCCAAAATGGAACTGCAATTATTTTGTCTTTTTCTGCAATTCTATTGGTTAATTACTTTGCTTTTTTTCCTTAGTTCTTAAAACAATCAGGTTGGTTTTGGTGTTTGTTTTTTCCATTTGCACTTTTTGTAAAGACTCTGAGTTCTGTCTTCATAAATTTTATGGCTCTTGAAATTGATTTTCTTTTTTATTTTTTATTTTTACATTCACTAGTTTCCTTTTAGATGCTAGTATGAGAATGTAAAGGAATACTGGCTTTTCAAAAGGAGAAAAAATATAAACCTTAACATTTTATTTCAGAGGTCAATGCTTTTATCTTTTAAATTTGAACTTAAATAACTAATAAAAGCTCTGATATCACAGATGTAACTGGAGGATGCCTGGCTATTACAGGAAATGGAGAAGTATTTTACCATAAAATCTTTGTCTAAAGAGTATGTAGAATTATAATAGGTTTCATGTTAACATTTTAATAAGCATTTGTCTATCTCTAATTTATTAATGTTTATGTACGTGACTCCTTTTTTCATTTTTATCCATAATGTATCGATAAGTTGTATGATTCCTTGGGTCTGGTTTTCAAACTTCTGGTTTTTGCACCCACAATTTTGGAGACTGAAGTGATGTTGTTTAGAATTTTGGTGCCAAATATACTGATGCTAAATAAATAAATACTAATACCAAAAATAAAATCAGAATTATAATCACCTAACGACATTAAA